>NC_056725.1:988267134-988484449 GCF_019279795.1 Protopterus annectens
TAAGAGTAAGCTTAGGGCATGAACAGAAGGGTAAGGAATAGCAAAAAGGTAAAGTGGCAAGAAGGAAGGTAGAGCTAGTTATAGGGAAATAGTGGGTAGGCAGTACCTGTTATGAGTAGAAAAAGTGGAAAAACTGATCAGTCAGGTTTAGTACAGGGGCATAGCCAGTGTGTTCTTAGGAAAAGTTTCAGTTTGTTTTTGAAAAGATATGTGGAGGAAACTGAAGAAAGTTCACTGGGGAGAAGGTTCCAGGATTGTCCAACAGTGTTGCTGAAAAGAGAGTCCCCAGCATTGTTATTAGATTTAGAGGTGTTTACAAGAAGTTTGTGTGATGAGCGCAAGGAATCCAGATTCTTATAGGGATAGATGAGGTTAGTTAATATAGGAGTATTGGAAGGTTGGTAAAGAGTCTTATGGGCAATGGTTAGTTGGTGGAATTTAAGCAGATTCTGAATTTCTAGCCATCCAAGCTGCTTAAGATTATAGCAGTGGTGGGTTCTGAATGGGTTGCCAGTAGCAAACCTGGCAATGTTATTGTAGGAGATATCCAGTTTGGCGAGGTTATTTTTAGATAAATTAGTAAATATGGGTGAGGCAGAGGAGTGTAGAGATTAGATGGGTGTGAGCAATAGTTTTTCTGACTGTTGGTGAAAGGAATGGTTTGATTCTGTAGAGAGAGCCTAGCTTTTTATTGACGGTTTTTATTGTATTGTTGATATGTGTGTCAAAGTTAAGATTGTTGTCTATGGTAATACCAAGTAGTTTAGTAGTTGGGTCAGGTGATATGGGAGTACCATTTGTGGATATTACTGAGAAATCTATTGGGACAGTCTTACGAATAGGATTGAAAAGGAGGAGTTTTGTTTTTTTGGGGTTCAACAGAAGGCAATGTTGTGTAAACCATTGTTCTACTGTATTAAATACTTCTTGGGTAAGGGAGTGAAGTTTAGAAGTTGATGTGGCTGTACATATAAGTGTAGAATCATCAGCGTACTGAACACATGTAGCTTGGGATTGCTAGATGAAGGTCATTGATAAATATGGAGAAAAGAAGAGGACCTAATATGGACCCTTGAGGGACACCAATGTTAATGGGCAGGTGGGTAGATAGAGTGTTGTGCCAAAGTACTGCCTGTTGTCTGTTATCTAAATAGGATTGGAACCATTTAATAGTGAGTGCATCTAGTGAGAGGGATTTGAGGATATTTATAAGTATTTGGTGATTAACCATATCAAATGCCTTGGGCAGATCGATAAATAGTGCTGAGGAGAGCATATTGGCATTTTGTTTTTTGTTAATACAGTCAGTAAAGGAAAGGATGGCAGTAGTAGTGCTGTGGGATGGTCTGAAACCATGTTGACAGCTGGAAAGTAAGTTATTTTGGATTAGGTGGTCTAGCAGTTGCTTATGGATGCATTTTTCCATTAGTTTTGCCAAAGGTGAAAGTAGGGCTATGGGACGGTAGTTGGAGAAATCAGTAGATTTTCCACCTTTATGAAGGGGATAATGTGGGAGACTTTCCAGATGCTAGGGATGTGTCCTTCACTAATGGTTCTGTTAATCAGAATGGAAATGGGATAGGCTATGGATTTGGCTGATTTCTGTAGATATTCAGCTGGTAATTGATCTGCTGAAGGAGAGCAAGGTTTAAGTTTTTGGATAAGAGAAAGAATATATGTTGTAGGGACGGGTTGGAAGAGAAAAGGAGGGGGTGGAGTTGTGTTAGAGATAGGTAAAGTGAAATTATTAGGTGATAGGTGACTGGCAAGTGATTGAATGGCCTCAGTGAAAAAAGTATTGAAGGCATTGGCAGTGTGCTTTGGGTTCTCCTGGTCTGTGCCTTGTGGGTTAGGTGTAATGGAGTGACCTGGGTGTAATAGTTGGTTAATACTTGCCCAGAATGTCCAGGCTTTGTCTTCATATATAAGGCCTCTTCCTCATAACATGGCTGGCATTGTGATACACCACTGGGATGGTATCAGGAATACTGATGAATAAGGCTGATCCAATGGTAACTGCAGAACACCAAGGCAACTTCAAAAAACACAAATCCTCCATCAGAACACACTTTATTTTTCTCAATGCTATCATTGAGAAAGGGTGTTTACCAGAAAGCTTTGCTGTAATAAAGTGTGTTATGATGGTGGATTTGTGGTTTTTTGAAATGGTATCAGGAATGAAGGCACTATATAATGATATACCATGCCTATCAACCTCTTACTGTATGACATCTGGAGAAAGGCTGACATACTTGGGGGATAGAGGCCCAAAAACAGGGGCATATGTGAAATATTGCTGTTATAAACTGAGAGTTGCTGGTGTAACAGGGTTTGTTGTAACATATCTTTTCTGAGGGATATGAAGTCAGAAACACAAATGGATGATACAATTTCCTGACTGCATTCCCCAGAGTATGCTACTGATTTTCCAAAGACAAAAAATGTCTGAGGAACACACCAAACATAAGAGTCCAAACTCTGCCCATTCTGCGAATAGCCCTACAGTTGAGAGTTATGTCAACCACATAACACTGTCAGACTGAAATTCACACAGAAAAGCCATGTCCCCACAAATCCTGTTAAACTAGCATTAATTCAACTGTATAACAGTAATACTTACATTCTGTCCCAATGTCTGGAACATTCTCTCCCAGTTTGTTGGGCTGTCTCCACATTTTTCATTCTAAGAGGTATTTACAACTACCCTCTGTAATGCTGTTGTTCACACACCTCCATGAACTCCTCCTCACAGTCAAGGAAAAGGGACAACGCCCTCATGAAGTACTAAATTATAGGAGTGTGTTGCCATGTCATTGGCTATAGGAATAACAACACTGCTGTTCTGCATGCAATTAGCAAGTGGGGGACACCAGGAAGCTGCTGCCTATGCAAAAGAGATGTATACCCTGCATCTGAGAGAGAGAGAGAGAGAGAGAGACAAAGAAACAAACCAACCAACACAAATCAGAATCAATACTTGGAAAATAAAGGTATGTCAAGCAACGTATCCTATAACTAAAAAGATCATCTCTACTTGACTCCAAGTAGACTATTCTCTATCTGTTAAACCTAGCACTTGCTCCTACAGTACTTATTACCTTGATACGGCACTCTTGTCATAGATAGTACCCCAAAAAGGCAAACCCCCATTTCTGTCACCCACGTCCCCCGGAATCTTTTCAAAGTTTTTGTCTATTCCTTCTAGCATGTCGACGGATCAGTTGCTAGTGTCCTCTCCTGCTCAGCTGGTGAACCTGGGAATTTTGAGGCAATGTTACAATTGCCTCATGTACACAGACAACCCTCTCCTCCTCCCACAAAACACAAATACATGCGAGAGATGCAACTATACGGCCAAACTGGAGGCTGAGCTCTTCAACATAGGACTGGCAAGACCAGTCAGGAGGAGAAGGTTACCACACACACTATAGACCCAGTCTCACATAGTACCATCACAACCTCAAATCATACACATAAACACACAAAGACATACTGGAGGCTCTGAACAAAAATCTACCAAAACAGCAGAGGCCACCTAAGCAGACACCCAAACAACCACCACCTCAGAACACAGCACCTGCAACACATAGACCTCACAGTCAGAGTGTCAAACAGTCACAGCCCTTAAGGCCAAACACAATGCCAGACACACTAGTCATTGGTGACTCCATAGTCAGACACACTGACTCCGCCACCAGACTGAGTAAGGAGAAGGTCACAGTAAGCAGCCTGTCGGGCGCTAGAATCCGCCACATAACGCAAGCACTCAGGTCTCTCAACAGCAGGTACAAATATGACTCAGTCATTGTCCATGCTGGTGTGAACGACCTGAGATGTACCTCCTTGGACTACATGAAAAGAGACATTGAGGAGCTCTCTGATTATGTAGCCCAGGCAGGTATGACCCTGACCTTGAGCAGTATCCTACCTTCACCAAGAATGATGCCACAATACAGAGATAAGATGATCAGCTTTAACAATTGGCTTAACCACTGGTGTCATTCAAAGGGGATCCAGTGTCTGTCTGCCTGGGATGACATGCTGGACAAGCCACGCTTCGCAAGGGACGGCTTGCACCTGTCACCCTGGGATTCGGATATTGGCAAAGGCTCTTGCCACCCCATAGTGCCTTTTTAGGCAAGGTTCAAATTCTAAACCTACCACCCTAGAACACCAAAAAGGAAAAAAACTAAGGGTAATGCTGCTCAATGCCAGAAGTCTAAATCTCAAAATGCACGCACTCGAGGCCCTTCTCAATATGGAGAACATCGATGTCTGTGCTGTGACAGAAACCTGGTTCAAGGCTCCTGAGAGCACCCCAGCACTATCAGGTTTTACCTCATATCATGCTTCCCCAAAATCCGGACAATACCAAGAAAGGGGGGGGTATCCATATTCATCAAGGACACCCACACCTCAAGACTGGTGGCAATGCACGATGCATCGGAGACCATCCAGGTGCAATTAACCATAGGCAAGACTGCTCTGCAAATTGTAGCATGTTACAGGCCACCCTCACAAACTCAGGAACCTCACATGGCCTTCCTGAAAACACTAGAGGGGATAAATGTATCACCAAACACCATCATACTAGGTGACTTCAATTACCCTAATATAGACTGGGAACACTACTCAAGCCCAAACACCCTAGCCCAAAAGTTCCTGGAATTCATAAACTCAAATGCCATGGAACAACTAGTCACCATCCCCACAAGAGGAGATAACATACTTGATCTCATCATCACGAACATGGGAGCACAATGTTCATCACCGAAGTATACCCTCACTGGTGAGATCAGATCACAAACTAATCTCGCTGGAGGTCCTCATCCCACCCCCACCTGAAATAAAAAGACCACAGTAAAACTTCTCGAAGCCGACTTCACACTTCTAAAGACTAGTGTGGTCTCCTTTAAGGCCCTGAGCCGGCGGAAAACAGTACTCAAGCCGCTGAATCACTCACAAATGCCTTCTACCAGCACCTGCAGGACTGCATGGATAAGGCAATCCCAAGCAAAACAAAGACTCTCTGTACCAAAGGCAAGCGTCCACTCTGGTGGACCCCAGCCATAAACAAACTCTACAACAAAAGGAGAAAGCTACTACAAGATAGAGCAAAATCCTTAAAAGGTAAGACACCCTTGATCACTATAAGTAAAAAACTAAGAGCTCTCATAAAATCATCCAAAGCAAATTTTGAGAGAAAAATAGCTAAAGACTCAAAAGACAATCATAAGGCATTCTTTAGCTATGTTAGAAACCTGGGAGGAAACTCCCAGATATGCTCAGAACTAGTCAAAATGATGTGAAGATTACTGATCCTACGGACATTGCCAACATACTGGCTGACAGGTTCATTGCAAACTTCTCCCCTCCCCAAAAGGAGAGATATCTATACCAAACGATTGCAGCCCCCAAACATTTCCAACGCCCAAGTTAAAACTGCTCTCTCCAAAGCAAAAACACAGCATCCATGGGACCCGACGGTGTCCCCGGCTGTGTGCTCCACGAACTCAATGAGGAATTAAGCCCACAACTAGGACAGCTATTTAATCAAAGTCTTACCTCTGGATATGTACCCAGGAGTGGCACTGCAACTGTGGTCCCACTTCACAAAGGCGGTGCTTCCACACCCTGGAAATTACCGCCTATTAGCTTGACAAGCCTTATCTGCAAAGCCATGGAGAGGATCATAATGGACCTCATAAATAAAGACATAGGGAATTTGCAGACCTTGGATCCAACCAGTTTGGCTTTGTCAAAGGCAGATCATGCCTTTTAAACTTGGTTGACTTTTTCAAACAGTCACCAAAGCCATTGATGAGGAAAGGCAGTCCATACAGCCTACCTGGATCTGAAGGCCTTGATACAATACCTCACTCGGGTATCATTGAAAAACTCAGCAGCTTAAATGTTAACCCATACATCACAAGATGGGTTGCAAACTGGCTGAGTGACAGAACCCACAGGGTCAGAGTTGCTGGCGCCATGTCAGACTCAAAGCCTGTCACAAGTGGGGTCCCACAGGGCTCAGTCCTGGGCCCACTCTTGTTTGGCATCTACTTTTCCAAGTACAAGCAAACACAGGAGGGTTATGGCTGACAAAGTTTGCAGATGACTGCAAACTGGGAGCCATAGTAGAAAACACATCTGACACAGATATCCTTCAGAAGGGTCTCACAGAAACAGATAACTGGTGCCAGAGCCATGGCCTAAAGTTAAATGCCAAAAAATGCATAGTCATACCCTTCGGAAAAAACAAGGTTACCCTAGCTACCAAATAGGTGGCAATCCACTGAGCACAGAAGAAGTTATCAGGGACTTGGGGACCCAGGTTGATTGTAGTCTGTCATTCGACACCCATGTAGCTAAAGTAGTTAGGAAGACCTTCTACATTGCCCACCTTATCATGAAGGGATTCTCATCTAGATCAAGGGAGGTCATGGTCTTCCTTTACTCATCACTCATCAGACCAATGATTGAGTACAATGCCCAATTCGGAATGTATCTGACCCGACACTTGCAGCAGCTGGAGAGACCACAAAAGTTCCTCACCAAAAGGATAAAGGGTCTCAAAAATCTGTCCTATGCTGCCCGACTGAAAGAACTCCAGCTCTATTCAGTCGCCACTTGCTCAGAGGTGACCTTTGCCTAACATACAAGGCCATGTCAAACCCAGATTTGATGAATATGCTTCACCTCAAAAATCTAGATCCACCAGAGCCACAAGGGCGGAGACTTAAACCTCGACACGGCTATTAATAGGACGTGCTGGAGGATAGATTCATCACCCAAAGACTCCCTATGCTGTGGAACAAAATCCCGGTATATGTGAGGCAGAGCACCCCGCTGGCCTTGTTCAAGAGAAATCTTGACCAATGGATGGGAGATCACAAATATACCCCAGGGATTACCTCAGTGTCACTGCTCGACAGAGGCACAGCAAAATAATGGGTATAGTTCCCCATACTTAAGGGGTGGCGTAAGCCACAAAACGATGGGCTAGGCTTGTAAATGCCCTCGGGCAGATAGCCTAGTATGAACCTATGAACCTATGAACCTAAGTAAGCATGCAATGGAATGCAGTAGGGAGTATGTAATAATGAGAAACAGGAAGTTCAACAAATAAGTCTCAACAAGACTTGCTGTACTCTTATATTGCTGATCAGAACCTATGGCCATATCATCTGGGTCTGACTGCAGTGACACAGATGACAGCTCAGGCTCCTGAGTCACCCCAGGAAAGGATGGCTCACATATGACTACTATTGGAGTGTGTGTTGAACAATACTGACTGTGACACTGCTAGGCCAGCTACTGGGAAGTCGTAGATATCCATATGTGAATTATTTGTCTCAGAGATGTGAGAGACCTATACAGGGTATTTGCATATATATTACTGTTACAGATGTGTGTGTTGAACTGCATGTGATATAATGAGCTCATACTATCCAACTGTCCAATGTTATGCACACTGATCATATGTGTGCCTCATATTTGTAGTCATTTACTCATAGAGTTGTGTCATGCCTGGCAAATCACTAGCAACCTGTGAATACTGACATTACAACATTTCCTT
The DNA here is from genome assembly GCF_019279795.1 of Protopterus annectens. Classification (NCBI taxonomy): domain Eukaryota; kingdom Metazoa; phylum Chordata; order Ceratodontiformes; family Protopteridae; genus Protopterus; species Protopterus annectens. The sequence goes on from NC_056725.1 coordinate 988,274,714, forward strand.
CTCTTTCTTTTGTCTGTTCCCATTAGTGGTCGCCACAGTGGATCATCTGTCTCCATTTCTTCCTGTCCTCTGCATCTTGCTCTGTCACACAAACCACCAAATGTGCTGTCTCACCACATCCATAAACCTTATCTTTGACCTTTCTCTTTGCCTCTTACTTGGCAGCTTCATCCTTACCTTCCTTTTCCTAATATACTCAGCATCCCTCCTCAGCACATGTCCAAACCAACATAATACAGCCTCTGTGGCTTTGTCTCCAAACCGTCCAACCTGGGCTGATCCTCTAATATACATATTCCAAATCCTGTCCGCCCTCGTCATACCCATTGCAAATCTTAACATCTTTAACCCGGCCAAGTTCAGCTCTGACTCCTGCCTTTTTGTCAATGCCACTGTCTCCAACCCATATAACATAGCTGGTCTCACTACACTCTTGTAGACTTTCCCTTTCACTCTTAATGGTATTCGTCTGTCACAAATCACTCCTGACACTCTTCTCCACCCTCCCCATCTTGCCTGTGCTCTCTTCTTCACCACTACCCCACAACTTCATGCTACTCAATTCAGAACTTCATGACACCCATGCAGACGGGAACTGAAAGTTCGACTGCTGAATCCTACAGTAAGACACTGTACGAGCACATCCACTCGTGCATGAATCGTGCCATCCCCAATAGAACCAAGATGCTCTCCTCCAAAAAAAGGAAGCCAATCCAGTGGTCCTTTGCCATAAACAAACTTTACAACAAAAGGAAGAAACTGTTGCAGAAAAGAGGAAAATCCCAGGATGCAAAAAACTTCCTTACCAGCCTCAGTAAGAAGCTGAGATCCCTCATAAAATCCTCTAAAGCTAGTTATGAAAATAAAATTGCCAAAGATTCAAAAGACAATCACATGGCATTCTATAGCTATGTCAATAATCTAAATGGCAATGCTCAGATCTGTTCTGAATTACAACAGAATGGCATTAAATATACTGATCCCAAGGATATTGCCAATATCCTGGCAGATCAATTCAGTGCAAACTTCACCCCCCTCTCACCCCCTAAAGGGCCCATCTCAATACCAAAAGATTGCCAAATTCAGGTAATAATGGCCTCACAGGTAAAAAAATGCACTCTCCAAAGCTAAGAATATGGCATCCATGGAACCAAATGCCATCCCAGACTGTGTACTACATGAACTACAAAATGAACTGGCACTTCACCTAAGTTTCATGTTTAATCATAGCCTCACCTCAGGCTTCGTGCCCACTGAGTGGCGCACAGCTACAGTTATCCCACTCCACAAGGGGGGGTCAACCTTGGATCCTCTGAACTACTGCCCCATCAGTCTGATAAGCCTGATCTGCAAGGCCATGGAATGTATTATTATGGAACTTATCAACAAAGACATTGGCAACCTTTAAACACTGGACTCCATGCAGTTTGGGTTCATGAGGAGCCAATATTGTCTACTGAACCTGAGTGACTTCTAATCAGTCTCCAGTGCTGTGGACAAGGATAAGGTGGTCTGCACAGCTAATCTGGACCTTGTCAAGGCCTTCAACACCATCCCCAGCTCTGGAATCATAGATAAACTTACTAAGCTGGGCATAAATCCCTATGTCACTCGATGGGTTGCCAACTGGCTTACTGACAGAACCCACACTTTAAAAGTAGCCAACTCCAAATCCAGCTCCAGACAAGTGACAAGTGGCGTACCTCAGTGTTCAGTCCTGGGACTGCTCTTATTTGACATCTACCTCTCTGAAGTACAGGCCAACACTAAGGGACTCTGGCTAGCAAAGTTTGCAGATGACTGCAAACTGTGAGCCATTATTGAATCCTCAAATGATGTGGATATTCTACAAAAGGGCCTTACAGAAACAGATGCTTGGTCCCAGAACCATGGGTTCAAGCTCAATGACAAGAAATGTTTAGTTATCCCCTTTGGGAAAAAACATGTACCCATGAATTACCACATAGGAACACTACACTAAACACCGAAAGTGTGATAAGAGACTTAGGAACACAGGTTTACAGTGGTCTCACCTTCAATAACCACATCGCCACAACAGTCAGGAAATCCTTCTTTGTGGCACACTTCATCACTAAGGGCTTTTCATCCAGAAAAAAGGAGGTCATTGTCCCACTGTACTCATCCCTCATTAAACCCATGATAGAATACAACACCTCATTTGGTATGTACCTCTGAAGACATCTGCAACAACTGGAAAGGCCGCAGAATACCTGACTAAAAGAATCACAGGCAGGCAGATGCCCTATGCTGACCATCTAAAAAAACTCCATCTATACTCTGTTGCATATTGTCTACTCAGAGGCGATCTCTGCTTAACATACAAGGCCATGTCAAACCCAGAGCTGTTGGACATGCTACACTTAAAGAAATCCCAATCCCTAAGAGACACACACTCCAGGGATCTAAACCTTGTCATCACAATGAACAAAACATGCTGAAGGGATAGGTTCCTGACCCAGATTCTTCCCAGACTCTGGAATAAACTGCCCATACATGTCAAGCAGAGTGACTCTTTGGCCCTCTTCAAAAGGAACCTTGATAATTTGATGGAAAATAGGAAATTCACCCCGGGGATCACATCAGTCGCCCTGCTAGACAGGGTCCAGGGAAGTAAATACTGTGGGAAGAAACAGCCAGTGAATTGTTATGGCTAGGCTTATAGCCAAGTACCAACCTATGAACATCATTATTCTGAACTTTTGATCTCAAGTATTTAAACTCATCCACCTTTGCAAACTCTACTCCCTACATCCTCACCATTCCTCTATCCTCCCTCACATTCACACACACACACACACACACACACACACACACACACACACACACACACACACACACACACACACACACACATATATTCTGTCTTAGTCCTGCTGACCTTCATTCCTCCCCTCTCTAGAGCATATCTCCACCTCTCCAGGGTCTCTTCAACCTGTTCCCTACTCTCACTACAGATCACAATGTCATCTGCAAACATCACAGTCAATGGAGAATCTTGTCTGATCTTGTCTGTCAACCTGTCCATCATCAATGCAAATAAGAAAGGGCTCAGAGCTGATTCCCTGATGTAATCCCACCTCCACCTTAAATGCATCTGTCACTCCCACTGCAGAACTCACCACTGTCATACTACCCTTGTACATATCCTGTAGCACTCTTAAATATTTCTCCACCACTCCTGACTTCCTCATACAGTACCACAACTCCTCTGTAGGCACCCTATTATATGCTTTCTCTAAGTCCACAAAGACACAATGCAATTCCTTCTGACCTTCTCAGTACTTCTCCATCAACAATCTTAGAGCAAACATTGCATCTGTAGTGTTGTTTCCTGGCATGAAACCATACTGCTGATCACTAATCATCACATCCTTTCTTATCCTAGCTTCCACTACTCTTTCCCATAACTTCATGTTGTGACTGATCAATGTTATCCCTCTGTAGTTACTACAGCTCTGCACATCACCCTTATTCTTATAATCAGTACCCAAACACTTTTTTCTTCGCTCCTCATGCATCCTCTCACTTTCCAAGATTTCATTAAACAATCTGGTTAAAAATTTTCACTGCCATTTCTCCTAAACGCCTTCATGCTTCCACAGGTATGTAAACTGGACCAACAGGCTTTCCATTCATTATCCTCTTCATAGCTATCCTTACTTCCTCTTTGCTAATCCATTGCACTTCCTAATTTACCATACCCGCACCATCCAACCTTCTCTCTCTCATTCTCTTCATCCATCTGCCCCTCAAAGTACTCCTTCCATCTGCTCAACACGCTCTCCTCACTTGTGAGCACGTTTCACTCATTATCCTTTATCACCCTTATCTGCTGCACATCCTTCCTAGCTTGGTCCCTCTGTCAAGTCAATTGGTACAAGTCCTTTTTTCCATCCTTGGTGTTCAACCTGTCATACAACTCTTTATATGTTTCATCCTTAGCCTTCGCCACATCTCCCTTTACCATGCACCTCATCTCCTTATACTCCTTTCTACTTTCTTCATCTTTCTGTCAATCCCACTTCTTTTTTGTCAACCTCTTTCTCTGTATACTCTTGTACTTCCTCATTCCACCTACTTCCTCTCTCCAGATTTCACACCAAGCACCTTTCTAGTTGTCTCCCTTACTAGCTCTGCTGTAGTTACCCAGATATTCAGTAACTCTTCACTGCCACCCAGTGATTGTCTTACCTCTTCCCTGAACTCAACTTCACTATCACCCTTTTTTATTTTCCACCATTAGATCATTGGTGCTGCCATCACACTCTTCCTCCTCCTCTTGATCACCAATGTCATCCTACAGATCACCATCCTATACTGCCTTTCTATGATTTCTCCTTTCACCACTTTACCATCTCCATTCTCCTTCAAATTTGCCCTCCTGCATTGGATGTAGTCCACCTGGGTACATCTTCCTCCACTCTTGTATGTCACTCTATACTCCTCTGTCTTGTTAAAATACATATTCACCACAGCCATGTCCATCCTTTTTGCAAAATCCACTACAATCTCACCTTCTGCATTCCTTTTCTTAACACTATACCTACCAATCACATCCGCATCCCCTCTGTCCCCTTCACCAACATGCCACTGAAATCTACTCCAATCATCACTCTCTCACCCTCGGGTACAGTCATCACCGCTTCATCCAACTAACTCCAAAACGTTTCTTTCTCATCCATCACACACCCAACTTGTGGAGCATATGCACTAACAACATTCATCATTACACCATCAATTTCCAGCATCAAAAACATCACTCTATCAAATACTCTTTTCACCTCCAAAAACACTCTTGGCATACTGTTCCTCCAGGATAATCCCTACATCATTCTTTTGCCCATCCACACTATGATAGAACAATTTGGACCCACCTCCGATACACCTAGCCTTACCCCCTTCCATCTGGTCTCTTGCATACACAATATATCAACCTTCCTTCTGTCCATTATATCACCTAGCTCTGTCCCCATACCAGTCATACTGTCAACATTAAAAGTTCCTACCCTCACTACCACACTCCTAGCCTTTCTCCTCTCTTCAGACCATATGAGTGTTGGACATCCTCCAGGGTATGTCTGTGAATGCAAAGGCTACTATACTATCAAATGACTTATGTGTGTTACAGCAATATTAAGAAAGTGTTACTAATTTAGGCCCCTCACCCCTCAGGTATGCGTTGCATCCTCCAGATGTCCTGCTCTAACAGGTTGACAGGAATGAATGAGCAGCAAGAGTGTAAATACAGTGTGCCATACTGGCATATAACAGAAATGTATATCATGTATTACCTGTGCACGTGCATTTATGAGTAGGTGTACCTGGCTGCCTCATAACAACAGACATGGGATGCAAAATGTCAGGTCAATAAGATGTACATGTTGTACATGTGTATAATCTTAGTTTCTGTGCATCCAACAGAGTTAGATTTCTACAGCTACTGGTTGTTGCATTGCCCTGACACAGACACAGGTACTAGAATATGCATGATTATCAAGTTGAAATTGGAGAGGTGTCCAACTGTGTTATGACATTGTGTCCATGCCCACCACAAACAGTTATATGACCACCTACATAGCTGTATGGACACAGCAATACCTTACTTGTAAAACCTGTCTCCACCAAGTAGAGTAATCCCCTTTGATGGACAGCAGCAATACACAAACCACATAATTGGTCACTATATTGGTAGTACAGGACAAAGTAGGAGCAGGCACCAACTTGGCAGCAAGTCAACCTTTGTTTGAATGAGCATATAAGGTCACGTGTGGATTACTGTAAGGCTAACTATGAGTACAAATTGGGCACATCCACCAAGGGCAATCACAAGGCCGTCTTCACATATATCTGCAATCTCAGAGGCAACAACCCAACCCACCCTGTAATGGTGGTCAATCACACCACATACACACACACCATAGCTATAGCCAACCTGCTGCAAACCAGTTTAGGGCAAACATCACCCCTCTGGCTCACCATCAATATAGGTGGATATGCACAGCACCTGCACCCCTCCCCTCATCATCAGGGAGCAGGTGCATACTGCCTAATCAAAGTCAAAAAAAGCAAATCTCCATGGGATCTGATAACATTTCTGTCTGCATCCTACATGAACTCAGGAATATGCTTCCAGCTCCAATACACACTGTATGCAAGCAAAGCCTGAACACCATTGACATCCCGTCTGGAAGGAAGATGGCCACTGTCATCCCTCTACACAAATGTGAATGATGAATGGTGGTTTATGCAATGTACTGGCCCTCATTGGGGAGAACATGACACATCGGGATCAGGAGTGCAATGCAAGTTCATACTGTGCTCATAGATGACAGGGGTATGATGTGGTTGTAAGTGGTGGCTAATGATAGGCAATATTGATGTGCTGGCTCTGTAAATAACTATGGTCAATATCTGCAGTCCTGTGATGTGTTTACCTGTTTATGTCTTCCAGTTGGCATGCAGCATCAGCCAGCATTTACTCCAGATGAGAATGCAGCTATCACCAATGCCATAATCGAGCACCATGCAGTGCTGTTCGGCCGTAGCCAACAAAATCTGTGGGAGTGGACTGCTCTGTGAGATGACCTTGTCCACAGACTGAGCCACCATGGCTGCACATACGATCATGTCAGGCATCGGGCAACTGACCTGATATGTCGTGCCCGGCAAAGGGCTGCTGCATGGCCAGGGACCATACTGCTACAGGTGGAAGTCCAGCCACACAGGCCTCACTTACAGCAACAGAGGAGCTCCTTGCCAACCATGGGGCAGCCCCAGCAAAACAGCCAACACAAGAAACTCAAGTCGTGGAGGTGGGTGGCATTCAGGTAACAGGCGTGGATCGTCCAGGTAAGGCCACAGTGCACATCAATTTAATCATGTAGCAGTCATACTGTCTTCTATAGAGTATCTAGATGCATATGTCAGTTCAAACCGCATTTGTGGGTGGGGTTTAGTAATGCACACAAGTGCACATCTATGGTGAATGACAGCAGATTGTGTACTATCAGAGCTTGTACTGTAACTGTGCAGAAAAGTAGCATTCATCTTGTACCAATGCCAAATGTGAGTCTGCTGACAATACCTCTCTCCCAAAACTACATAGGTACCTCTGGTCTGGATGTGGGACAGCAGCCTGAAGCCGGTGAGTATGGGATTTTCCTGTTGTGCCTCACCAGTACCCCAGCCATGTTAAGGCCATGCATGTGACCATGCACACAACTGTTACTCTCAGCCATTTTACAATATCTGCATGTTCACTTGTGGTGGGGTGACTGCTTTGCATCACAGTGGTCATGACAGGGGCCTATTTGCAGGAGATGTCACATACCTGTAGCACACCTCACAACCTGTCATTGCAAGAAATCTGGACAAAGACTGACAAAATGGGGGAGACAAAGACCCAAAACTAGGGACATATTTTAAAAATTAGTGTTATACAGTGCATATAAATGGTGTGCCACACCTGTTAGAATGCCAGGTATTTGCGATATACAAAAATGAGAGCACAATAAATAATTTCCTTCCAACCTTTCATGTGACCTATAACCTGTACAATTCAATTGTAAAACAAACAAATCTATTAGGGGAACAATTGTGACACATAAAAAAACTTACAAGAAACTATATGTATACATGTGCACTGGCTGAAGCTAATATTGTGTTATAGCAGCTTTCTATATTATTACAGTATTACATCTTCTTGGGTACACACCTGCCATCAATTACAGAGAGTCTTTGATTAACAGCAAATAATGTTCAGCTGTCCTACCAGGATTATCCTAAAAGTTATTCAGTTGCCTGCTACAGCAACAGCCATAGTTCGCATAAAGCTTAAGAAGCAACAAAGGGATCTCATTTGTGAAAGGTATCAGCCCAGAGAAGGGTACACACACATTTTCACAGCATTCAATATACCTTGGAACACAGTGAAGGCAGTCATCAATTGGTGGTGGAAACAAGGGGCAACAGTGACATTGCAATGAACTGGACATTCCTCCAAATTTGTGGAAAAGACAAGACACAAACTGGTCAGGGAAGCTGCCAGGAGACCAACAGGAACACTACAGGAGTTGCAGGAATCTCTGGCAAGTATCAGTTGTGTACTACATGCAACAACAATCTCCCATGTTCTCCACATGTCTGGCCTATGGGGTAGGGTTGAAAGATCAAAGCCTTTTCTCACACAGAACAACATCCAGGTCTGGTGAACTTCTCAAGAAAACTAGATCAGGTCTCCCAAAAGTATGTGGTGTAATGTGTTATGGTGTAATGACACCAAGGTTGCACTTTCTGGCCACAATAACAAAAGGTTTGTTTGGCAGAATAACAACACTGTGCATCATGAAAAGAACACCACCCCCATGGTGAAACAAGGGGATGGCATTGTCCTGCTTTGGGGTTGTTGTTTATAAGCTGGAAGTGGGCCTTTAGCTAAGGTGGACAGGATTAGGAACAGTTCAAAATACCAGTCCCTTTTGGCCTACAATCTTCATGTGTCTGCTAGAAAGCTGTAGATGGAGAGGAATTACACCTTTCCACATGACAGTGACCCATACCATACATCAAAATCTAAAAAAGAATTTCTTCACCAAAAGACAAACAATGATTTGGAATGGCCCAGCCACAGTCCACACCTACATCCAATAGAACATCTGTGGGGGCCCTGAAGAGGCCTGTGTAGAAGAGATGCCCTTACAATCTGACAGAGTTGAAGGGCTTCTGCAAGGGAGAGTGTACAAATATTGCTAAGTTGAGATGTACCATGCTGATACACACCTTCCTAAGAGGACTGACTGCTATCATGAAATCAAAAGGTGCTTTAATAAAGTATTAGGGTATGCACATTCATGCAACCAGCCTATTGTATGTATTTCAACTTCTACATGTACCCCTAACCAATGTATTTGTTCTTCAATTGGATTGCATTAGTTATAGGTCACATTAAAGGTGGGAAATGTTATTAAATTATTTCTGTGGTCTCATGTTCTATTTCAGACAAAACCAGCATGTTAACAGGGGTGTATATACTTATAATATCCAATGTAAGCTTAGAAGATTGCTAGTGCAACTGGTTCTGTTGTAACATACATGTACTGCAGGTTTTAAAGTGTGACACTCAAAATATGTCATTAATTAGTGACACCAGTCCTCATATCATCCCAGTAATGTGTCAGACAAATGCAGGATTTATGACAAACAGACCAGAAATATGAGCCACACATGTAGACATTCAGCAACACTCTGCACAATTGAGAGGTATGTTCTGTAGGAGTTGCCACTGTGCTACACAGGTGAACAGCAATTGTGTGTACATGGGTGCAGTGTGTGCTAGTTGAAGACCCATCACCTACTAACACTACTCATGTATCACACAGGTGTATATAAGTAGTGCAAATGGCTGTACTGCATGATGTTGAGGGCCTGTCCAGGGTGTGTATGTAGTGGTCTGACTGTGTTGGGAATGTCACCAGTTGGCTATTGTGAGGTCTGTGTAATGCCTGTCTGCCACCTCACCTGTATGTGTGTGTGTGTGTGTGTCTGTGTGTGTGGGGCACCAAATGCTATAGTGCAGGTATTAATTTACATATGTTGTTTTCCCCCCACAGATGGTCATGGTGGTCTTGGTCCCTCCTGCTCAGAATCTGATGTCGGTGTCTCTGCAGACTCTGACAATGATGATGGTCATAGTCAGGCACAGTTGGGGTTGTCAGCGGCTGAATCTGTGCCATCTGTTGGCATCCCACAATCATGCACAATGTCCCCGCACAGTCACAATGCCTACATATGGCCCATCCCCAGCAGCCACAGATGACAGACAGTTGGCAGGTGATGGCATGGAACAGGCTAGTGTGGTGACTATGACAGGTGTGAGTGTAGACACTGGCCATAGCCAGAGTGCAGGCGATGTCCCACACAGGCAGATGGATGGGGTTGCACGCAGAAGGACTGCTGCTCATTAAGCTGCTGTCACTAGTGCCACAGCAGGTATCACCAGATGCACGTTTCAGGCTGTCATGGATGCATAGGCATGTAGTGAATGCAACACCAGACAAATACTCAGGGTGTTGGATGCAACTCTTTCTGATTTACATGACAACATACATGACCTTGTTGAGGCCACACTCCAAAATACTGAGGTCATGAATAGACAGTGGGGTGAAACCTTGGCAATCCTTGACCATGGCATGTCTGTGCTAGAGCATGTGGTGGGAGATGGGCATCAGTCACATGGACGTAGGTCAGCACCAACATCAGCTAAGAGTCTATGGGGCTGTGCACCTTCACACTTTCATAGTGGCAGTGACACCGGCACTACTGAAGGGGGGGTTTGCTGTCCACATCACAGCGGAGCAGGAAATGGGCACATGGTGCCAGTCCCGTCAGGGACATGGATTCATCAGACAGCAGTCACCATTAGGAAGCAGTACTGCATCTGGACTTGGGTCTGGTTGTGCCAGTGAGACCCCTGGCAGGACTAGTTCCCGTGTCCATGGTCAGAGATGGTGAACTTGACACCCTGTTATATATGGTACACAGCTGCCCAACATACCCCTGTGGAGGGCAGGCACATGGCATGACTGTGTGCATACATACACACACACATCTGCATCACAGGCAGGTCACCTCCAGACGCACACAGCACCTCTGCACAGCACATCTATAAGATACCCCTCCAGACACACACATGATGTCAACTGTTTTGCCCAGACTAGGCCTCTGGCAAGCCCACACCACACCCTGTGCATATGATGATACTTGTGCCTCATCCCTGTCATCCATACCATCGATGCAGGGACATGCTAATATGGGTCTGATGCACAGGGTGACTATAATACAGTGTAGCTATGTAATACATTGTAAGGTGCTGTCTGCTTGCATTTGTTATGGGTACACATAAAGGTGTATGTACCTTATTAGCCATGATTCATTTTTGCTGTTAGTACCACTGACTGAATGTAGTCTGACCTGCTGTATTCTGTTTGTGTTCCAAGTGTCTGTTTGTCTGCAGGGTGTGGCCCTGCAGACATTACCAACATGGAGAATGGCAGATTGGAAATACACTAACCATTTCATAGTCAAAGTACAGCTTTATATGTATGTTTACCAGGTGTGTATGCCTGCAACAGTGTGTGATGGACACTGTTGTCAGACAGTGTGACCTTGCATACATACCCCTTGTCACAGACAGGTAGCCTTCAGACATGTCTCTTCAGTGTTGTGTAGTACCACAGGCTCGTATATACACAACAGGTAAGTGGAGTACTGTCAGTAGGTCCCTCACAAGCATAGCCATTAGATTAAATGCAACAGATTCACCTGTCATCACCTGTTGATCCTGTCATTTATTACCCATACACTCAACCCTGATGCAGTTGGTGAGGGCATGCATAGTAATGTGCATGACAGGTTTGTGGTATGTATTCCAGAGTTCACAGGCTATAACAGGAAGACCAAATGGTATATTGTTTGCATACACACAGTAAAGACTGACACAGGGGATGTGCATACAGTAACATAAACACAGTTCTCAATAGACAGATTAGTAAACAAACATATTCACTTTAATGTACTATATTGCTACATACACATGACATGCCCCACATAGATTATATGCATGGGACATAACCCACTACCTCTTACAACATATAATGTTGCGAATGCCTTCATAGATGGTGAAATAACCCACCAGAAATAGCAACTGGAGTCATCTATTGCTTCTACAAGTCCAGACAAGTGGTAGGGTAACAGACATTGTATAAGCATGATGTTTCAGTCAGGTATGATATCTGATTGGGGTTGTCTCTCAAGTGTCATGCTGATGCTGGCATGTGTGTCACTACAGTAACTGTGACCTATTTGGCAATAATATCACATACATGGTCATTGTTAGGGGACAAAGACTACATATAGGTTGCAAATATCTGGATATTCCATAGACATCTATACAGATGACTGGTATGGACTGTACAACAGTTTAACATACTGCATGTGAGGCAGATGCCAACATGCCATATAAAGTAATGCCATCGGGAGGTGGTAAACAGATGTGGATGGTGCACACATCAGAATTGTATAACCCACACAGGATATGACTCTCAACCCAAACATACTTGACAGTATTGAGATTAGACCCCCTAACTATCTAGTTATTTCTACTATAGTGTTATGCAGTTATCAGATGATGATGGAGCTTATTTGATTTAATCTTGTCCCATGGTACTTCTAAGGTGAATGACATCAGCAGGCCTTGTAAAGCAGGGTGATGGGAAGTGTACAGGGTGGTACACAACTCAGAATGGCATAACCTAGACAGGATATGATTCTCAACCAAATCACACACACACACAATTGCCAGTATTGAGATTAGAACCCCTACCTATCTAGTTATTTTTGCTATTGTGTTATGGAGTTATCAGATGCACCACAGAGGTTATATGAATTCATCTTGTCCCAAGGTACCTCTACGGTGAATGACATCAGCAGGCCTTGTAAAGTAGGGTGATGGGAAGTGTACAGGGTGGTACACAACTCAAAATGGTATAACACACACAGGATATGATTCCCAACCAAAACAAACACACACACACACACACACACACACACACACACACACACACACACACACACACACACACACACACACAGTTGCCAGCATTGAGATTAGAACCCCTAGCTATCTAGTTATTTCTACTCTAGTATTACACAGTTCTCAGATGCGCCACGGAGCTTATATGATTTCACCTTGTTCCAAGGTACTTCTAAGGTGAATGACATCAGCAGGCCTTGTGGAGTAGGGTGGTGGGAAGTGTACAGGGTGGCAAACAACTCAAAATGGTATAACCCACACAATATGATTCACACACACGCAACACACTTACTTGCCAGTATTGAGATTAGAACCCCTGCCTATCTAGTGTTTTGTACTACAGTGTTTCGCAGTTATCGCATGGGCTACAGAGCTTACTGGGCTGACAATTGGCCAAAGGTGCTTATAAGAGGAATGACATCAGCAGGACTGATAAAGTAGGACACTGGGTGGGGCACTTAGCAAAATTCTTCTTCCTACATACACACTTACACACACATTTGCTGGATGTGAGAGTGGAACCCATACCTATCTACTGATTTGTACTATAGAGATACAGTTATCACATGCACTACAGAGCTTACTGGGCTGACACCTGGCCAAAGGTGTTGATAAGGGGAATGACATCAGCAGGACTGGTAAAGTAGGGCACTGGGTGAGACACTTATAAAAATACTTCTTCCTACAAACATACACATTCTCCATGTCTGAGAGTAGAACATCTGCCTATCTAGTGATTTGTACTATAGTGTTATGCAGTTATCGCATGTTCTACAAAGCTTTCTGGACTGACAACTTGCCAAAGGTGCTGATAAGGGGAATGACATCAGCAGGACTGATGAAGTAGGGCACTGCATGGGAAACATATCAAAATACTTCTTCCTACAAACATACACCCACACACACATTTGCCAGATCTGAGAGTAGAACCCCTACCTATCTAGTGGTTTGTACTACAATGTCACACAGTTATCATACATACTACAGAACTTACTGAGCTAACAACTGGCCAAAGGTGCTGATAATGAGAATGACATCAGCAGAACTGATAAAGTGGGGCAAAGGGAAGTGTTGTGGGTGAGAATGGCCTAAAACTGTTTCATCTACAAACAAACACACACTCCCTCATTCTTGCACACACAACTGTCATACACACCTGCCAGTATTGAGATTAGAACCCCTAACTATCTAATTATTTGCACTATAGTGTTACACAGTTATTGCATGCATTACAGAGCCTAAAGGGGTAATAGTTGTCCAATGATACTTCTAAGGTGAATGGCAGCAGCAGATTTTGTGAAGTAGGGCAATGTGAAGTGTACTGAGTAGGAACAGTCTTCTAATACTTAGACCTACAGAAGGACACACACACACACACACACACACACACACACACACACACACACACACACACACACACACACACACACACACACAGGCAGGTGAGGTGATATTATAAACCCAACCTCAGTACTATTACACAATGGGGCTCACCTTTTATGCTGGCACTTGCAACTGTTTACAACTGGTATGCCACTGTCCACAGTATCTGTGTGTGTGACTCAGTCTGCCTGCATCCCTCTGTGTCTCTCACTCTCTCTTTCACTGTCTGTCTCTCACTTCCCCACATCTATGTGTGTGTGCGTACTTGACATATGTTGTTATCTGTTACCCATATATATGTCTGTGTATCACATGCAACAGATGCATATATCTCACATAAGGGCCACCTACAGCTAGCTGAAGGAAATCCTGTTTGCTGTGTGTGTGTGTGGGGACAGTTAAGGTGTACATAGCTGTCTGTATGCACAGACATATATACACAATACAGTTATATAGTCCGATGTGGGTTCCAACATGTCCTGTGGTTCTCTAAGTGTAGGAGCATGCCCAGTGTGACATTCTATAGTTAGACTGGAACTCCACTCCAGAGGTAAGTGTACTCTTGTCCATGGTTTTGTGTGCTACAGCCATACCTCTCAGGAATACACAGGACTTTCCTTGGGTACTGGGTTTGTTTAGCAGACATTTTCTGACATATCTGTAGTCTGACACTGCAATGTATTGTGTCATTGCCTAGTGCCAGACATCCTCAGATCATCACAGTGCTTTACCAGAGGAATACTAGTTGCATGATGCATAGACCAATAGTATGGGGCAGCTATGCACATTCCTGCTCAACAAGGCCAGTTGTGAGGTGTAGCTTCAGCCAGTTGAGTGATGATGTGGTGTGTAAACAGTTCAGCAACTTGGTGATATACTGGCTGGGGATCTCCTGCTTGTGTGGTATCTTTCTAACCTGAGATGTCCTATCCTCTTGAGGCCATACCTCTCACCTGTATATTTTTTGGCAGATGGTCCAGGTGTTTGGCTCTAGGTTTCATCCAGTCTATATAAACTTGTGTTTTCATGGCAAGTTAGTTACATATAATTGAAGAGTGATGTTACAAAATAATGACAGACATTACTGTTTCAGACTACCTACCTTGTCCAGAATTCTTGCTGTCAGAGGTTGGGAGTTATGGGTGTGGGTACAGAATCCATTCTACTGTGCAGGCATGTCCATTATATGTAAAAATCAAATATAAAAAAAATCATTTTTGAAAACAATCACTGCAATGGTACCAAAAAGCACTATATTCACAAAAGCCTTAGCATCTCAGCTACACAGTCTTCAGGAAGTCTATTATATGTGTAATATACTCCACATAGCACTGTGACTTCCAGGTATGTCAGTAGCAGAGCAGTAGGTGTCACTGACATACATAATATTTGGCACTGCAGTTATCTGCACATGGCCTTGTCAAAGACAGCACTGTACCTAGGGCACTACAAGACGACTACCAGGAGAAAGTGCTGGCCAAATCTTGACAGTATTAACCACACATACACATAGCTCATTGACCCCTGCATATTGTGGATATGCAACATGTTTTTATGTGAATTGGGACAGCCCTGCCCAAGTGTACTGTGATGCTATTTCCCTTCAAATATACGTGTTACTGCATTTTTGTGGGGTATATGGGGGGCACACCTATCAACTGTACACATTTGCACAGACTGTGCTGATATTTGCTTTACATGTTGGTTCCATTTACCATACTATTGTGCCCTGTTTTTGGGACCAGTGGCATATCAGTAAAGACCACATGGCAGATTGTAATGGCATACATTTGAGTTTCAGACTTCTTACCCTTCATAGACTTACTGCAACTGCGAGTCTTGCTGTGTTATCACTGTGTGAGTCTATAGGGGTGTAATTCAACATTGCCGCCATTTGTGAGCCTTTGCCAGACATTTCTCTCTCGCTTTCTGTGGCTGACTTGCTGTGTGGGTCTGAGGGGTGGGTATGGGACCCCCACACTGACATCCATGCCTGCGACCTATGACCCCCCCAGTTAGTTGTCCCCACACATATACTGCAGTTGGATTTGCTACCTTGGTTACTACTGCATAGTGTGGGGAAGCCAGTATTGGGCAAACATCTCCTGCTGTCCCATATAGCTGTCAGTTGTCTGCTGCTATCCCAGTAGGCCACCCCATATGCTACCAAAACATACTAATCCATTCATTTATTGTTAAGAAGACTGATTTACCTTGTGCTTGTGGCAGATGTGAGTATGGTGTTTGAGGGCAGCCTATGTTGAATGCACACAGTACACTGCCTATACATGGTAAGTTACAGGTAATGTGATGTGTATCATCCATTTTACTGTGTGTGCAAGTCAGAGAGAGGTGTCAGCCCTGGGTTCCCTATAGTGTCAGTATGTCTGCTATGGATTGCCTCTTTTCCAAGGTCTGAGCATACTGGGCATGCCTCCATCTGCCTACAGGATCAGGCTCAGAGGCCTCCTCCTCAGTGTCCCTCTGTGCCTTTGGGGAACTTGGTAATGGTGGTGGACTGTGTGGCCCTTCCCCGTGCTGTTTCTGTTGCAGCTGTTTCCACAGGATCATATTGTATAGCATGGCACTTACTATGAACGTGCATGCACATGTGGCTGGAGAGTACTGAAAGGCTCCACCAGATATGTCAAGGCAGCAGAACTGTGACTTGAACATTCCAAACACACACTCTATAATGATCCTGGTTTGTGTCTGTGCCTTACTATGGCATTCTTGTGTGGATGCATGTGCATTTCTGATGGGTGTCATCATCCAAGGCTCCAGTGCATAGCTAGCATCCCCCACCGGATAGCCATATGGGATGCCCACACTGGAAATGCTTGGTATAGCTGTGATGAATGCCACATGTGGGAGTCGTGATAGCTTCCAGGGCTGCCAGCACACACATTCATGATAATGTCCTGAGCATTATACACAACCTGGAAGTTGATGGAGGGGAAGCCCTTGTGGTTTATGTAGACCCTACCCTGCTCACCGGGTGGTGCTTTGATGTGGATCTGTCTGCAGTCTCTTGCACCCAGGACCTCCGGGTATTCTGCTACATGGCGGAAGAGACGCATATTGCTGGTCCTTTCCTCACGGGAGTTGGGGAAGTAAATGTGCTCACCGGCATGGGGTAGCAAGGCATCCAGGAACTGGTGGAGTACCATGGATGCATATGCCTGTGAGACCCCTATGATGTCCCCAGCAGGTCTTTGGAAAGTACCTGTAGCTAGTAATCTTAAGGCTACACATACCTCGGTATCCACTGGGATGGGATCCCCTCTGTTGGTTCTGTGTCTGAGTTGAGGCTGGCACAGCTTGATGATTTGCTGCAGTATGTCTCTGTCCACCATGTAGCACTCTACTATCTCCAGATCATGTAGCCCCTGGTAAGTTACCCTAGGTCTGTACACTCTTCTCCTCCTCCTCCTCGATCTGTGGTGGTTGTCAGCATTATCTTCCTCACTGCCCTCAGCCTCTAGCACATACTGATGGATCAAAGCAATGGCAGCCCCTAACATTTTTCCAGTTAAAATTCCCCCACATGTGTACACCAGTGTTGCAGTGTTTGTGGGAAAAAACAGACTGTAAGGTATTTCCATAGTTTATACTGTTGTACTGCAGATGCTACCTGTATGATTGGCTGACTATGATGCATTCCACCTGCTAGCTATGTAATTTGTACTTGATTCCTTTTATTCTACTATTTCCCCTTTTTCTCTACCCATTTCCTCCCCTTTTAAGCCCCAAGGTGCGCCTCGCATACCCGGTGCCTAAATGTAAACAGTCCTGCTATTTCCGTTATTTTTTGTTTGTTTGTTTTAGATGCGGTGCGCACCATGCAAACCCATTTAGCTAATGTAAACACTGAGAAATGGCCCTTCCTGGATGCAAACTCACTCTGCATTTCATGGAATAAGTCAGTACAGCCTGAGACACATCCCCTTGCTTAGCTGTGCTTAGCTAAGCTTATCTGGGAGCGGTGGAGCTCCAATGTGCTTACACCAAGCATGA
Source organism: Protopterus annectens (assembly GCF_019279795.1). Classification (NCBI taxonomy): domain Eukaryota; kingdom Metazoa; phylum Chordata; order Ceratodontiformes; family Protopteridae; genus Protopterus; species Protopterus annectens. The sequence continues at coordinate 988,292,724 of NC_056725.1, forward strand.
CACACCCCATTTTCATGTCTGCTGCCCCTCCTGATTACAGGATCATGTTATAGTGCCTACACGGTTAGGTGCAGTTTGGCACTTATAATATTTTTGTGATTCAATAAATTTCCCCTCATTTGCATAGCCCACTGCCTTAGTCCATAGTTACTACACTACACCAGAGCCTTTCCCCTTAGCCACCACTGTTTCCTGGCATTGTTTTGATTCTGCATGCCATAGACTATAATGGCAAAATGCAGATTTCTCTTAAAATTATGTTTTCACATTTTTGTTTATTTTCGGCACAATCCCATTTGCGCACCACTGCCCTATGCTTAAACGGCAGAGAAAATTTTATTTTATTTTTAGAAGAATTAAACACTTGTCCATGTCAATGGTCATATATTTGACCATTGGCATGCCTAAAGATTATAAAACATACTTTTATTTGAGCTGTCATGTCTCCATTTTAATTTTTGCAGAAATGTATTCGGCTAGTAGCCAAACACATTTCTGCAACTAACACTATTCTTGCGCAGATGCCTGCCTGCTTGCTGAATCACTAATTTACCTCATTTCCATGGTTTTCACCAACAAATGAGGTAATTAGCATTATGCAGTGGTGTCTGTGCAGGAATAGTGTAGGCAGGCTCGTGCACGTCATAACAGTAGTTTACTGGATCGCTTGGTGGCCATATGCCATGCAGGAAAGGCTACACTGTTCCTGCACAGAGATTTCACTTTATTAAATCCCAGGGCAAGAGATTGCTGTTGATAACAATATTCACTTTTCTAGGCATGTATGATAACAGAGATTTCACTACCAGTAAGGCAAACCTCTTTACTTGTTTGAAATTTTGAATACTCATGCAGATCTGATAAAAATGTTTTGGTGAGCAAGTCTATAATTATCTAGAGCAAATTACCTGTGAAACAGAAACTATGGCAGCATTACCTGGAACTAAAATAAAAAAGAAACTTTTGTGGGGAAACTGTTTCTTCTGAACCCCTAGAGAGGGATGCTGTATCACTATATGTCCCAAATAAAAGAAATACTAATTGCAGAATCTCAGAAAAAGGTGTAAAACTTGGCTTTTAGTAAAACAATCTATTCTCTCCACAGTGAGGTAGTGTGATCTTAGAGTTGCATCATATGGTTTATAAAGTGCAGTATAGGATTGCGTAGGAGTGCAGCCCATGCACAGGGGGAAGCATGAGGCATAGTCTCTAACAATAATAATTGTCTGTTTTCCTTTTTTATGATACACCACTACTATGATTTCAAAAGCAGTTAGAGCTAGTCACAGATAATGCTGCAATTAAAACAAACACAACCAATTAGTTTTCTCATAAAAGGTGTCAATGCATTTCACAAATTCAGACTAATTTGCTGTGCAGCTTTATAATGAAGGTAACATTGCTTCTAGATGATGTTATTTACTTTTACACTAAAAGCTAAATAACAGTATAGCTCTGAACAATGAAATGCATTTTGATTTAATGAATGCATTCTCAGTGGCATATCACCACTGATTCAGTTACATAATTTCACCTTTACCTTATAAGAACTAACCTTATATTTAAAGCTAGCTTTAGTCATTGTACTTTACACTCAGACTCATACAACTGATTGCTTTATTAGTTTTTAATTATGATGCAGTACCACACATTAATGCTAAGTAATTTATTGAATGTATATTCATGCATGCTTTTAATTTAATACGATTGCATGAACAGTCACATTTTTAAACTTGCTAGTAATTATATAATTAGACTAAGTGATCACCGTATATAATACCAAACATACGCACACACACACACACACACACACACACACACACACACACACACACACACACACACACACACACACACACACACACACACACACACACACACACACACACACATATTATATGCATTATCTGATCAATCTTCATTGACTCCATGCAACACTAAGGAATCTTACTGATACCTGACAAAGCAAACAAGCAAAACTCCTGAACAAGGTTTGCCATGGGTCCTGCAGGAAAACACATTTAACACTCAACCATTCCTTCATTACAATGAAATTTCAGAACAGGCTTTGCCATGAATCCGGTGGTGGGTGGGGTGGGTGGTTGGTGGCATTCTGCCATTTAATTATTTAACTTGTTTGGGAACTGATACATTTATTTTAGATAATTTTGCCCTTCTAACTGACAGCTATCAAGACTCTCCTCAGACAGCTATAACACTGTCCAAGTAGAGCCATTGTCCAGGCAGCCATGAAGGTGCTACATGTTCTTGCATGCACCCTAGCAATTTGATAGTACATTATTTTGTTTTATTTATTTGCTACTAATTAACTAGGTCAGTCCTACTTGGCTATCAATGTCTTTTCAGGGGAGACCAAAGTGCTATTCATACTGACTATGAGAAATTGTGTAGGGATAGGGAACGTCCCCTAGTCTTTTCTTGTGAGTTAGGCCTTAGGGTGACTAAATTAGAAGGTTGTACCATGGAGGAGAGTGAAGAAAGTTTTGTGGAAACCATTTGCAGTGAACAAGATACTACAATAGTTATTGTTAATGAATCTGCTGATAAAACAAATAACTGATTTACAAGTAATGTGAATCAGGAGTTACTGCAGTAAAAATAACAACATTTTAGAAAGAGGATTAGAGGTGTGATAGTAATGGAAAGAGAGTCAGACAATGAAGTAACCATTTCCTTTTCAGAGGTGTGGGAATGATGATTTCCAATAGAAAGTATCCTTAGAAGTGAGGGGAAGGAAAACAATGACGTACAGTAGGGGGATTGTACAAGTTATACTGCAGTGTAGTAAGAAAGATAATCAGCAGTTACAGGTACAAAAGAAAACAAAACAAGAACGTTTGCATATAGGTGCTGAAAGGCTACGGGAAAGTATGTTGACTGTACAGACCTATAAATATGTGCTAATGTTATTGGTGAAAAGACTACAATGGCAGAAGCAGAAACAGTATAAAAGTGAGAGAAGGAAACCAGTAGTGCATATACGAATTAAAGACAAAATATTTATACAAGGATATGTAACAAGAGACACTGTTGCAACACACCTTTCAATTTTTACTTCAAAAGTTACAGGTAAAGCAAAAAATGATTAGGGAAAAGACCTAATTAGAGACACGTTTTTTAAATACTGGTATTATTAACTTAGAACTTGTCAACTTAATTTATGATTTTAGGTTGGATAAAGTAAAGGGTTGATAACAAATAAGGAGCATCCCTCTAAAATCTGGACTATTGATAGGTATGTACTGGAGTGCCCTTACATTTTGAAGAAAAAGATATAAGGACATTTATACATTTGGGTTCTGAACCCTTTCTGGAGATAATTTACAATATTTTCTTTATCAGAAAGTTTATTTTCAGTGTTTGCCAAAATAAATCCTCCTATTCACCATGGAAGCAGTGCATCATTACAAGTATAACACTTTAAACAATTTATTTTTATTTTTTTTATTTTACATTTATTTACCGGGTTAGTCTGACTGGATACATATCCCTTTTCAGCAGAGACCCGGGGAGAAAAGCTCCACATTTGAAAGGAACAACAATAGATAGACTAAACATAAGTAACATTCGTAGTATACAAAATACAGAGAGACTAGTTAAAAATACATTCTATTAAATTCCACAAGTAAATGATGAGTAAATACCAGGAAATACAGATAGGTTAAGGAGTAAAGAGGTTTGGGCTTTAATCATGAGGGAGAATGGTAAATCTACTTTCCAGATTGATTCTATGGTTATACGGAGGGGACAGTCTAAGAGGAATAGGGTGATATGGGAATAGGTTTAAAAGGGATAAAGAGAAGTTTTGAGGTGAAGAGTCCTTTTAGATGATAGTGTGTATGTGGTAGGCAGCTTATAAGGTTAGTCAGGATTGTCACAAGGGCATAGCCAGTGTGCCTTAAGAAATGACTTGAGACTAGTTTTAAAATAGCTGAGTGAAGTTGTTAGTCTTAGGTTATTGGGAAGGAAGTTCCAGAGCTTTCCAATAGAGTTGGCATAGAGAGCATCACCACCTGAGTTATTAGATTTCATGGTTTGTACCAGGACACTATTAGACGACCGGAGGCAGTTAAGGTTGGAGTACGGGGTCAGGAGTTTGTTCAGAGAGGGTTTTTTTTCTGGTTCCTTAATTATTTTAAATGCTTCCGTAAGTTGGTTGAATTTAAGTAGGTTAGGTAGTTCTAACCATTCAAGTTTCTTTAGGTTGACACAGTGATGAGTACGGTAAGGTGATCCAGCAACAAATTTAGCGATGTGGTTATAAGCAACTGAGAGCTTATAAGGACACTGATCAGGATTCAATAAAGTGCATGTAGGCTCCATGTAGAGCCTGCATGGAATGTATCCATGAACATAGCCACGATTCTCCCTCAGCAGGGCGCCATGCATATTAATTGTGGTGTGCATCTAAGGGATGTCAGAATAACATGAAATCTGTGTAAGACCAACAGCACACCCACATATCTTTTGGCCTGTTATCTTTGACCAAAAGGTCTACAAGACATTTAATTCACTAAGTTGGATTTATTTTATTTTTTTTTACCTTTATGTGCTTCTTTCTGCAATGTGCCTTGTTATTTAGCCATACTTAGCTCTGCGCAACCATAATCAGACATGTGCCAGACATCTAAAAATAGAAACCAGATGTGTTAAATTTTTATTTTTTTATTTCTATGTGCTTGTTTGTGCAATGTGCCACATTATTTAGCTATGCTTATCTCTGAGCAACCATACCATGCATCAGACATGTGCCAGACATCTAAAAATAGAAAACATATGCGTTAAATTTCTATATTTTTTATGTTCTTGTTTGCACGATGTACAGTGTTATTTAGCTATGCTCAGTGCGGCATACACATTCATTAGACTGTCCAGCTGTCAAGCGTAATCAGTGTACATGAACATACCTTTCAACTGTCATGATTTTTGCAGAATTTGCCACATATGTCTGGTCTGTTTGGTATATGGTCTTGTTTTACTGGCCAGCCTCTGCCACATTGCTGGGGATTAATGTCAGAAAAAAAGTGTCAGCCCTCTGATTTGCAGATATATGGCATCACTCAAAATGCAATTAAATGGCAAATCTGTTATCAGAACTCCTTGCTGCTATTGTATGAGCACACTACGTAAGAACTTTCCCTGTCGTCGTGCCTTTGTATTGCCATTATGTATGGTTTGGCCCATAATGTCCCATGCTAAGAAGTTGAGAGGTATGTATGTGGAAAATCATATATACAATATAAGCAACATTGAATGATTGGTGGATGCATTATGATCTGTACTATATAGTGTGTGTGTAAGGAATAAGGTAGTATTTCAAATAATAAATGGCATAGCAGTCAATGGTCTTGCAAGTTTAATCTAACATATCTAGAAGTATGTAGTTGTAGTCTGTTTAATTATATTATCTATGAAGTTATCCATGTTCTTCTATTTTCTCTCACTCCACCCCTTCTCTTCTTTTATTTATTTAATCAGTATATTTATTATCATTTGATATTATCATATTATTTGTTATTACCTCTTATTTTGGCCTTATATATAATTTGATATTGTTTTGCTGTTAAAAAAACTTTCATTTACATTATTTATTGCTGTGTTCCTCATTGTATTATTCTCAGTTTGTTTCTATTACTCATTATTGTTTTCTCTTATGTTATTAATGACATTTGTTTGGGTTATATTTATTTTACCTTTATGTTTATATTTTATTTACCACAGCACGATAAGGAAGGCCAGGTCACGGTGATCCACCTACTTTGGACCCCCTGACTAAGGTACCGGGGTCCAGTACATCTGGGCTGCAGGCTGGTGGCACCCTCTCTACTGCCCATGCCCTACCTGCTCCATCAGGTAGTTCTGCTTCACTGGCTGGGGGTGTGCCTCCCTCTGGGAGTGGAGGTAGAGGGGGTGTGTTCGTCACCCAAGATCAGCTATCAGGCATGGTGTGTAGGCTTGTGCACCAAACTGTTTGTTAATGCCTACACTGAATGGAGAGCATGCTGTCCATCCTGGTGGGGCAGTTTGTCCCCAGGTGCTGACATTGGCCACTGCCTCCAGAGGAGCAGTGAAGGTGCAGTGCTGACAGTCCCATGGGTGAGGACTTGAGTCACACTGTTACTGTGTCTGAAGTACATGGGATTGGGATTCCATAACACCCTCCCCAACCAAGGTGTTCACCCCCCTCTTGTGTCCCACACCATCCCTGTCTGTTGTCTTATCCATCTTGTCTGTCTGTAAATGCTTCCTTACCTTCCCAACTTTCCTATGTCCCTTCCCCAACATTCCACTCTCACCTTAAAAAAGGACATGTATCCCACAAAAAAAAAAATCATCCCATACATAACTCTCCATTTCACACACATGTCCACTGGACATACTTAATTTGGTCCAGTTGGCTTGACAACACACATGCTGTTGTCACCCCTCCATTGGAGGTGACAGTCCAAATTCAGCTAAAAATCTTTTCAAGTGCACAGTTGTTGCTGTTGAAGAAAGGGATAGCTATGGTTCTTTCCTACACCCTTCCTGCACATACCTTCCTCTTTATCACTGTTTTTTTTCCCACCGCTTGCACCCCATTTCACCACTGTCTCATCTCCCCATTTTTTTTTCTTTAAAGAATTTTTCATGGTATGCTGAGCTACTCGTGGCATTGCTAAGATATGCTAAATGACGGTGTATTATTATATGTATTTGAAAGCATAATATTCACATTCAGAAAGTACACCGGTGCCCTATTTCAAACCCAGTACCATTTCACTTGAACAGTGCATCACCCATCAAGCAACACAGCCAGGTAATTAACATAGGCACTTTAAGCAAAACATAGTAATTGTCATGTTCCCATCATTAAGCGTGTTTACCCAATGCTGCGCATCACACCACATCACACAGCCATGTGAAAAAAAAATGAATGGAAAAAATGGGAATCTAACTGGGACTCTGTTAGAAAAATACATCAATATAAAGCCGTACACATATTAATAGATGCAAGTGTACATCTACAACATGCAAAAATACACCTGTGATTCGGTAGCTCAATCTGTTGAATGCCTTGAAAACATTAATCCATGGTTCTGGGTTCAACTGCAGCTGTGTCTAGCTTTTAAACTACATGTATTTGTACATCACCATTAAAAATGGTGATATATATGACTAACTCATCACCTATTTATCCACCTAAAGCAGTACAGATGGAATGTCTGCTTCTAAATAATGGAAATGAGAGGCTTACAGATAGAACCACATTTCAGCTATTCCTATTACAACCCTAGAAAGTGCATAGGGTGTCAGGTTATGCATTAGCATGAATTGCCTGAGGATTTTGAAGTATGTAATTCAAATGAGGCCCAGTAATATCAGACTGCACCCCACAATGATTTGCCAGTGATATTACAGACAACCAGAGCTGTACAAGTAACATACGTATATGGAGGTTGTGCTAGAAGTAAGAGTTGCCAGCACATACGTTCCAGATGACTACCATGACATTACACATGACTTGGCAGTTGTCCAACTGGTTGACATAATGGTTAATGTACCCCCTACCTTGTTTTAGGACACACTAAGCATGTTGTCTTTTACTCTATTAATGATAACTTTGGCTAACATGCTTACCTTAAACACATACCTTAATTTCTGGTGGGAGGTGTTTCACCAATCTGGCTCCGGTTGTTCACCCAGGCTGCCACAGATCCCACAGTTACTCTTAAAGTGTTGTCATCCTGCACAGTCTTTAACCTCTCTGTCTACGTTTATTGCATGCAACAACAGCTTCAGCCTGTAGCACACACATCTGTATGTAAAATGTAGCTGCTACAAACATTCTCTCTGTGCTTATGTTGTATCTTTACCCCAGTAACTTCTGCCCCAACATATAATAAAGGGGATGGAATCTACAGTGAGGCCTTATATCTAGTTGTGTAGTTGCAGGAGATTGGCTGATTATACTGCAAATCAGCTGGTAGGCTGCATGTAACATTTCTGAACCACAGATTGGTTCAGAGGGAATCACTTGCTAATGAGAACCATCTAAAAAAGGCAAACTTCTAACTAGGGGAACCAGTGTGTATGAGAGTAAGTTTGTATGTTTAACATGTTGACACAGTACTTATATAGCAGCATCTTTCAACATAGGAGTATTCCACTCCATCAAGTATGTAGCCATTTTGTTTCCAACATGATCCATATGTTTGAATATACTTAGGGAGAATGGGGATTACATCAGTAAGCTTTTCTTAGAACTGTACTGATTGCATGGCATTGATCTCCAGCCATGTTACACATACAGAGGATGTAAAATACAGCAAGGGTATAGTGCTGTGTGATAACTAGGTACACAGGACCTCTGGACACTTCCTTTGATAGCAGTTGCGAAAGTACACAGCTATTTTGTTGTTTGTACATATTATAATGTGGGGATATTTCCTGCTGTGGGGCAAACTACAATGGACTCCTGTATTGGATGTGTGATCATACGTGAGTATCTGCCATGGCACAAACAAGAGTAGGTCACTATTGCTACAATCCTAGTTACATCAACACTGTCTGTATGTTTGGCCCACTGTTGAATATGAGATGTATAATCAAGCGGTGAATACTGACAGCTATTGTTTATTGTTGTATCTCTACTTACTGTACTCCCACGTATGTGATCCTGACATGTGTTCTCATTTTTTTGTATTTCAGGAAATATCATGCATGCACGACAGGGCATCATGGACTGAGGCAGAAAATGACTTCATCACTGAGGCTTTGCACCAACATTACCAAGTCCTGCTGTCCAGAGGGAGGGATGAACTGGTGCATAACATCATTGCTGTGAGTCACCAGAATCATACCTAAGAGCAGGTGCAACACCGTGCCACAACTATAATAAACCCTGTATGCAGACTTGCAGCTGATATGGCCAGTGATCTTCAGGTCACTGAAGGTGTGCCTGAAGCAGAACAACTTCTCTCAGCCACAGAAGAATTCCTGGCAAACCCTGCAACACAGGACAGCTCCCAGGTATCCAGTCCATCAGCCAATATATTGTGGAGATGGGTGCCACCCATTCCTTTCAAGAAGAACATCCAGTTATGCTTAGTCAGCATTGGAATACTGTTGCATTCAGAGTGTCAAGGTGTATATAGTTTTACATGGGTGTCAGGTGTTTTACAGGGGGTTAACTGCAGTTTTAAGCTCATGTACAGACTGTGACCTAAATATATGTTAACATAGCAGCTACTGTAAATTTGAGATATTTGGACATGTTACCCCTGTTATACTGTGACATGTGATGCCATTGCCATTACTTTTCCCTTAAACTTTTTCAGTACCATCAAGAATTGGAAGAGGCCATGCTCCTGCTGCTGGTAAGCACAAAACTATTTTGTCAGAGGTGTAGATATAGTTTCATTTATTTGCTAAAGCGTCATTCCAGGCCTGCTGGCTGGATTGATGTACTCTCTGCATGATGGACATATATTTTCTGAATGCCCACAGTTTAGAGTCATACCTCTTCATTGTAGGGGTGACCATAGTGATTGACTTGACAGTATTGACAGGAAATTGCAGATTGTCATAACTGTTAGCTGTGCAGATCTTTGCAAAATGTCACCAGTGTGCATAATTTATGTTTTGCTCATTCTTGTTTAATGAATACTTTTTTTCCAAATAATTACCGATTGAGCTTAGAAAATAATGTCCTCATGTCTGACTATGTGAGGTTGGGTGTTATGAAAGAGACAGCATTGTATACAGCTTAACATATATTGCACCATAGTACTGCAGAGCATAGAAGTGCAGGCATTAATGTATTGCTTTTTCCTTTTTATCACAGGTTACTGGGGATGCTAATCTTTGTCCCCTTCACACCCTCATGTCAGAGTCTACCCAGACTCTGATGATGGTGGTGGCCAAATTGAGGCACAGCTGGGGGTTGCAGAGGCTGAATCAGACACAGCGGTTGACATCCCTCGTCCACTCTCAGTATCACCATGCACAGCCAGTATGCCTACGCATAACCAGTTCCCTGAGGCCACAGATATTGGACAGTCAGAGGGTGCGGACATTGAGCAGGGAAGTGTGGCTACTATGACTTCAGAAACTATTGACACTGGATATAGCCAAGCAGTTGGCAAGGTTCTACACAGGGAGATTGATATGGGCACTCGTAGGAGGCCTACTGTCCCTCCCTCCATCACCTGTCACAGGTATATCATCACATGTCTCATGGCATATGTTTAGGGCCATCATGGTGGCACAGGCATGTTCAAAATGGAACTCCCAACAGATGCTCCAGGTTATGGATGCAGCACAGTTTGACATCCATGACTGCCTCCAGTGTGTTGCTGATACCCTGGAATGGTTGACTGACACAGTGGAAAGAGGTAGGTCTGAGATGGAATGCACATTATCTGTCTTGAAAGGCATGTTGTCTGTGATGGAAGATATGATTGAAGTTGACCGTCAACCTCGTGGGCATAGGTCAGCAACTACATCTGCAGAGAGTCAAAGTAGCCATGCACAGTCACGCTCCCATAATGGCAGTACAGCTAGCTCTCCAGAGGGGAGAGTGCTTGTCCACACCAAGACATAGCAGGCCATGGGCTCATGGTCTTTTGCGTTTCCATGGAGGACATATTCCTAGCAGACAATGTCTGACCTAGGGTGTGGAGGTGCCACTGCAACTAATGGCAGAGCCATTTCTCATGTATGGGGGTAGAGACGATGAACTGTCAGCTCTACCATGTACAGCTCACAGCTGTCCAAGATGTAGACACATAGGGATAACACTGAGCTTGGCTGTGTTCATTCAGACACTCACACACCACTGTCACATTGAGGGCACCTACAAACACACACATGCAACATTTCCATGGTCCACCTTGCCTGCTTCCCTTATGGACTCACACACATGCTTGCCAGCCTATTGGGTCAGCCTAGGCCTCCTGCAACCCCACACTCCCAAGCAACACCCTGTACAAGTGATGATAACTGTGCTACATCCCTATTATTTTCTCAGGGATGCAGGGAAATAAAGCTATGTGTCTGATCACAGGGTGACTACACTGATATGAATTCATTTCATCCATTGTTACTGTAGACATGCTACTTATACTGGTCATTTACAAATGTTGTACTTTGTCATTTATAATATGTATAGCATAATTCATGTCAATGAAATGTGTCTGATGGAAATGTTTACATTTCACTTTTAGGATTGTATTGGACACATCTATGGGTACACATCTACAATCAGCCCATCAATGTCAGAGCACAGGATTGAATGTCAGCACAGGAGAAAAATGTCATTAGAAAGGTAATACAGTATGGGTTCATGGTTTCATAGGTTCATAGGTGTTTACTAGGCTACCGAACACAAGGGCCTCTTTAAGCCTAGCCATGCATATCAAATCTCTGGCAAGTTCTGATACCCTTGATAAGTGTAAGCAGGGGATTGAGAGATGAACCATTTACAAGCAGGGGCCTGGGAGATGAATAATTTGCAGTTTGCTTGTGTTCATTAGAGACATAGGTACCAAACCAGGGATGATTGTCCTGTTCCCCATTCAAATGTGTACCATGCACTTAATTTGCATTAGGGTGGAACTCTGCTTCACATGGATGGGGAGCTTGTTCCATTTAGGGTCTGACAATGCATCATATAACAGGCAAACATCTCTCCTCCAAAGGCTGTAGGACACAGAATACAGGGATAGGACCTTGATGCGGTTTGCATAGGATGTTTTATGTACCCCCTGTATTGGTTTAGTGAGGAACCTCTGTGGATGTTCCAGTTGTTGGATATGCCTTATTAGGTGCATACCAAATGTGTCATTGCACTCAGTAATAGCTCTGATGAATGCCAAATACAGTGGAACGATGACTTCCTTGGATTTGCATGCCATACCTTTGTTAATAAGTTGGAAAACATAGAATGATTTCTCCAATACTGTAGACATGTTACAGTCAAAGGCTACATTACTATCTATGTGTGTCCAAAAGTCTTTGACTACTGGGTCAACTGTTACAGGTGTGCTGTCAATATGATAGTTACCAGTGGTTGATGACTTCCCAAAGCATAATATTGTGCATTTCTTGGCATTTAGTGTTACTCCATGGCTCTACCACCAGTTGTACATCTGTGTCAGCCCCTCCTGGAGAACATTTGTGTCAGTGTGGGATTCAATGATGGCTCATAATTTGCAATCATCTGCAAATTTAGTGAGCTGTAGGCCACTGACAGTGGCATTGACTTCAGACAAGTAAATGCCTAAGAGGAGTGCTCTGAAGAATGATTCATGAGGGAGTCTACCTGTGACCGGCCTGTTTGTAGAGGTGGACTCCCCTATGCTAACTTCCTGGGTCCTGTCTGTGAGCCACTTGGCTATCCACCAGCTGACATACTAGTTCGTACCTTTTGAGTTTGTCAGCAATGCCTGATGGAGGAATAGTGTCACATGCCTTTTCAGGCCATGGTAAGCAGTGTGAACCATTTTTCCCTCATCCATTGTTTTGTTTACCTTCTCAAATAGGTTCACCAGCTTGGGTAGGCATCATCTAGCCTTAATGAAACCAAACTGGGTTTGGTCCAGTGTCTGGAGGTGTACTACATCTCTGTTGATCATTTCCATGCTAATTATTTTATGGCTTTACATATCAGACTAGTGAGACTTCTGGGTCTGTAGTCTTCAGGGTCTGTAGATAGCCCACCTTTGTGCAGAGGGATGACTGCTGCTGCTGTTCTCCATTTATGAGGCATGACACCTGTTTGGTGACTATAGCGACATAGTAATTCCAGAGGCCCTGAAAGGTCATATTTCATTTAGAAGGCATGGTGGGATATTGTGTGGGCCCACTGATGCAGTGTGCTTATTCTTAGAGAGAGAGTATTAAGGACCTGTTCCCTTGTGATAATAGGGGTACTTATATTTGATAGTATTTCCTGAGGGAAGGTTTAAGGAGACAGGGGTAAAATTGGGGCTCAGTTTATCAGCCAGGAGATTTGCTTTATTTACTGCCTCATTATAGGTGGTTCCATTTACAATGTGATGTACACACAATTGTGTCTTGCCGTTGAGGTTGCAGACATACCTAAAGTATGCTCTGTGGTTGTTCTTTGGCCTGGGAGCCCAAATTTACCTTTAATCTGGCTTTCGTAGACGTAAAAAAAATTTTTGTTATAATTAATGTTTTGACAAGTATGTATTACATTTTGAACTACAATATTTTGTACTGAAAGTAGTTAATGCCTTACTTATTACTTAGTTGGTATTAGTTGTTTTTTTTTATTTGTATTACCTGACCTGGACTAATATCTTTGTATTTTTGCTCATTGCCTGTGTCATAAGTGTTTATTGTACATGTTTATTTTCTATTACCTTGCTTTAATCTGTGGAGCTTTTCTCCCCGGGCCTCCACTGAAAATGGACATTGATCCAGCTGGACTAGCCCGGTCAACAAATGTAAAATAAATAAATAAATAAATAAATAAAATAATTAGTCCTCTGATTTTTTTTGTTCACTTTGATGAGAGTGTTGTTATCCTGCTGTGTGCTGCACCTCCTATGTTTTGTTATGACTTTCTTCCTCCTGTTATACAACCTATTGATTATGTGATTCCACCAGTATGGTTTGATTTTCAGTTAGTTCTGTACTTCTCTCTGGTGGGTATGGCTACCTCTATGCAGCTATTAACATGCTCATACAGGGTTTCTGTGAACACTGCTGCATAGGCTGCAGTGTTCTCAGTGTTTATGGGGGCTTGAGATTTGGCCAGTTTATCACCTAATAGCTGGAGGTTAGCCTTACAGTAGTTCCTTAATATTCCATGTCTAGCTTGGAGTCCACATTTCATTTTTAATTCAAAGGGGACCAATTTGTGTTTGGACCTTGTGAGAGAAGACATTACAGTACAGGGTTGTGCATGACTCACCCATATTGATGAGGACCAGATCCAGTATGGTTGCAACCCTGTTTGGTGTACTGCAGCATTTCAAGTAAAGCATGATCAAAGATTGCCTTATATGCAAGGCATAGATCGCTTATGAGTATTCTGTATGAAGCAGAATGCAGATCGCACTATGGTGTGGAAATGGATAGATTTCTTGTTCCATTCAGCTTGGACTGTCATTATTTCAAATGTTCAGTCTTCTGAACATCAGTATTGTGAAGTTTCACTCATGTGAACCTTCAAGTTTCTGATCTCAGTCTTATGAAAGTTGGTCTACTGACATTTCGATCATGGTAAGTAGACCCCCACCAGGCAGGTTTGCTCTTCCTTGTGAAGCTTATTTTGGTCCTATCAGGTATGGTTGAGTCAGTGTAGTTAAACAGCTGTTTGTATAAAGCACTGGTGTAGAACATGGCATAGTTGCCAGTTCCATCTGAGTGGGGAGGTGAAGTACATCTATTTATACCATCCTGTAAGAGGTAATAATATGCTTTGGAGAAGTGTTTTAGTTTCTTTGTTGTTGGGGTGAAGGGGGTGTGATAGTTCCTTTGAGTGAAACTGATTTGTGGTCAGATATCACTAGGGAAGATCTCAATATGGTGGTGCTGGAGTGGACCCCCATATTGGTAAGCACCATATCCAGGATGTTGGCACCCCTTGTAGGGGTGTTAACCAGCAGGTCCAGTGCCTTGGAGTTAATGAAGTTGAGAAACCTTTGGGAAAGTGAGTTACAGCATGAGTAATTTACCCAGCCTATGGATGGTTAGTTACAGTTGCCCAAAGCCAGGGTGTTCAGATGTATCTTGATAGTCTCAATTAGATTCAAATAGGCAGAGTGGATGCCCTAATTCACAGATGGGGTCCTGTACCTGGCAATGACTTGATAGGTGTCCTACCAACAGTTAATTGCACCTGAAGTATCTCCAGGGAATCCTACTGTTTAACCAATCTGGAGGTGTATTCACCTGTAATGAAGATGAATACACCACCTTCTTTGATTGTCACACCTTCAGTTTGTGGTCTGAATATGTGAAAGGAGGTGTAGTCCATTATGGTTGGGGTGCTCTCTATATCTGTGAACCAGGTCTCCATAACTATGTAAGTGTGTAAGTCTTCCAAGGTGAGGACTGCTTCCAGTGAGTGCAGTTTCATGTTAAGACTCCAAGTGTTTAGCAGAATAACCTTGAGTTTTTTTTTTTTTATATGGGGTTTTCACATCTGGACTTTTGTCCTGGAGACACTGCCTAAAAAGGGCACTATCAGGGTGGCAAGATACTTTGCCAGTAGCCAAAATTCCAGGGGTGACAGATGAAGACCATATCTGGCAAAGCATAGAGCTCTGTCAATCATGCTATCCCAGGCTGACAGATACTGTATCCCCTTAGACTGACACCAAAAACTAAGGTAATTCTTGCAGGAGCGGCCTTAGGTCAACTGGTGCCCTAGGCAAAAGGGTTACACGGTGCCCTCCACCACACCACTTGGTGCCCCCATCCTGGTCTACCTACAGCAAATAAATACTAGAAAAATGCCCCTGTTAGAGTGGCACCCTAGGTGGCCACCTAGTTGGCCTATGCCTAAGGCCAGCTATGAATTTTTGAGGTCAATCATTTTCTGTTTGTATTGAGGCATCATCTTAGGTGAAGGCAAAATGCTGCCTAAGACTAGGGACATACCTGCTTGAGACACATAGCCTGAGAGTTCAGTCATATCTCTCTTCATAGTCCAGAGAGGTATGCCTCACATCATGCACACCAACATGGAATATGACAGAGTCACAACAGTACCTGGGATACAAGTGCATGTGTGATATGGTGGATCCTGGCACCTGAAAGACAGCTGATAGTGACCCTCCTTATCCAGCCTGGACAGGGGGACATCTGTGTGCCTCACAATGGAATCACCTATGACTAATTTGACTAATATGCTTCTTTTAGTGTTTTGATTTAAGGGTTTGACAAGTGAGACATTGGTGCGATAACTATTATGTGTGTTATGTTCTGCAGTGGACATATGTGTAGTGTGCTTATGTTTGTGTTTGTGAGGTCACTGGTGTTTATGTGTGTTTGTGGTGAGCACCTCTGCATATTTAGGTATGTGTGATGTGTGTTTAGGTGAAGTGGGAAGGGAGGTGTGCAGGGTGACAACCTGCTTATTGTCATATGTACTGACTGGTGTGCAAGAGATTATGTATTCCAGACTGCTGATATAGTTGCATCTCTGACATGCTGAATTTGTGTTACTTGTGGTCCAATGACATGACTGTGTGCATAATTTGACAGATCCTAGTCCATGATAAGCAACTGATAGTGCCTTTCTCCTCATTCAGCTTGGTGAGAGAGACATCAGTGTGTCTCACAATGGAGTCTCCAATGACTAGAATGTTGGATTATATGTTGGCTTGTCTTATGGGCTTATAGGTTCAGCCTCCATGAGATGTAGCTTTATGTGTTGATATGTGTGTTGTTTTTACAGAGTGCATTTGGGGTTGCTGAGAGTATTTGTTGTATGCACTTTGACTATGAGGTCTTTGTGATTTATGAAGGTTACATTTCAGTGCCTCAGCATATGTCTGCTTTGAGTTGTGTGAGATGGATGCAGAGTGTGTTCTACTGGCTACCTTATTCACATTATGAGGACAGCTGTGAGAGCTTTGCCCACAGTGACATTGTGTAAATACATCTCTTACACATATCAGTTTGTTTGAGAATGAACTGGTTGTTGGTAAACATGAGGCTATTTCTACATTGCCTTTGGATGTCCATATCCACCAAGGTGGTAACAGTCACATTGGGAAAGGTCATATCCATGGGAACAGACCGTTTTTTATTGATTAAACAGCTATATTGAGAATATCAATCAATGTCATGAGTATCTGCTTTGCAACTATGGGGAACAATGCTTATCACTGCAGGCTAGTTGTCTTGTGTGCAACTTGGTATTGGAGTAAGCTCCATCATACTTTCCAGGAGAAATGTCACTCAAGGTATCTGAGTCTGTACAGAGCAATGCCAAACAGTGGAGGGGAAATGGATATGTACATACATCCTAAAAAGTTAAGGATAGAGTATTTAGGCACTTATTTTGAAGTGAGACACAAATCATGCAGTGCTTACTGCAAACAAATAATTACCTTGTGAAGAATGCTAAAAAGAGGGGAGTCGCATGAAAGGATACTGCCTGGCTACTACTACTGATGGACTCACCATGGCTCCACTCTGCTGGGATACAATGCTCCTTTTCTGTTCCTCTCACCAGAAGCAACATGTTAGTACCACTTCTAAGATAAGAAGCAGACTCCAGCCTGTTTGTCGATCCACACACTTGTCCCACATGAAGCAAGGGTCTGTATGCTTGTTGTATCCTTTTCCAGGTAGATTCCTTGAATAACAAACAGACCAATTGGTTCAGTTTTGCATGTATTATGCCCTGGGTTCTGAGGTTCCTAAGATTTGACTAGAGTACTGACCTGATGGTGATTAGGAGCATAGTTGTTGCATCACAATATAATGATAAATGTCAGGTAACATAGATGCCCGAGGTTGGTCTAGCAAGGTCCACAGTGGCAGTGATCCAAGTTAGGTGACAGTGTAATGGAGGTGATCTGCGTGACATGGATGTGAGTCCTACTGCAGAGGATTGTCCTCCTTTGGGAGATGTTCCTGTCCCTCCAAAATGTCCTAGGTATGTCATACTGTACATTTAGGTTCCCAGAACACCAAACTGTAGTCCCACATTATTTCACACAACATCCATTTGCTGTCTAGTTGTTTAACAGACACTGTAGCCTTGCAAAGCCAAAGTACTTAATGCAAAGCTGAACAGGTTTTCTGTGCATGCACAGATATCCACATCATCACTGCAAAGAGTGCATACAGACAGTATGTTTGAGACTGTGAACCCCAAGGGTGTAGCAGCATGACCCTTACTTTGCTGAAGTTGTACATTGCCACATTTGTAAGTCTGCTATTGTGACCCTGCCTAATAACAGGATTATGGCTCAGGAAAGTGCCATATGCCAGGCAAAGCAGTGTACTCAATACACCATTTTATCCCACATTGCCAGGGACTGTTTTACCATAGAATGACACAATAAATGTAATAACATCTGTCATATGCACAAGCAATAATTTATTGCTAATGGCATTAGTAGTGTCTGTTGAAGAGATATGGACAGTGTCCCCAACCCTCTACTCCTATTCCACACAAACACAACATGTGAGAGATGCAACTCTATTAAGAACCTTGACTCCATGCTCTCTCACACACCAGTCTGTACATATGACAATGAGTGGGTTGCCAGCATGCACACCTCACCTCCTACTCCACCCAAACCCACATCACACATACCTACATATGCAGAGGTCATTTCCAGAAACATACCTAAACACAACAGACCTCCAAAACCTCCAAAACACAAACACAGGCACACTACACATAATACTTTGTCTGCAGAACACATTACACATAATAGCACACAAACCAGTGTCTCTCAGTTAAACACCTAAGGCAAAACACAAAATCAAACATAGTAGTTATAGGTGATTCCATCATGAGACACATTGATGTCCCTCTCACCAGAATGGATAAGGAAAAGGTCAAGGTCAGCTGTCTGTCAGGTGCCAGGTTATGCCATATCACATATGCACTCAAATCTCTTACCAACAGGTACTGTTATGACTCTGTAATAGTCTATATTGGTGTGAATGACTTGAGATGTATCTATCTGGACTATATGGAGAGAGAGACATGACTGAACTCATGGACTATATATCTCAGGCAGGTATGTCCCTAGCTTTAAGCAGTATTTTACCTTCACCTAGGGTGATGACTCAGTACCAACAGAAAATTATTGACGTCCATAATTAGCTTTGTTTTTGGTGTCATTCTAAGGGGATGCAGTATATATCAACCTAGGAGGAGATGATCAACAGACCTATTTGCTTTGCCAGAGATGGTCTTCATCTGTCACCCCTGAGATTTCAGCTACTGGTGAAGGCTCTTGCCACCCCCACCCCCCATAGTGCCCTTTTTAGGCAGTGTCTCAAGAACAGATTTCTCAATGTAAAAACTCCATCTACAAACAAATTCAAGTTTATGCAGCTAAATGCTAGGAGTCTCAACATGAAACTGCACTCACTGGAACCTGTCCTAACCTTGGAAGATGCAGATTTTTGGGCAGTCACAGAGAACTGGTTCAGGGCAGTGGAGAGCACCTCAGCCATACTGCATTACACCTCCTTCCACACATTCAGACCTCAAACTGAGAGTGTGAAAAATAAAGGAGGTGGTGTAGCACTATGCACTAAAGACAAATACACATCCAGATTGGTTAAGCAGTATGACTCCCTTGAGACACTTAAGGTGCAATTGACTGTTTGTAGGGCACCTATTAAAGTCATTTCCAGCTACAGGACCTCCTCCATGAATCTGGACACCCACTCTGCTTATTTGTATGTACTTGCTTCTATCATGATACATCCAAAAACCATGGCTTTGGGTGACCTTAATTACCCATACATTGACTTGGCAGATTATGTGTGCTCTAAATCACTTGCCCAAAGGTTCCTCAACTTCATTAACTGCAATGCCCTGGACCAGCTAATTAACACCCCCACAAGGGGAGCCAACATCCTGGATCTGGTGCTTACCAATATGGGGGACCACTGTAGCATCCTCACTGTAAGGTCATCTCTGGTGAGATCTGACCACAAATTGGTCTCATTTAAAGTCACTATCACACCTGCCCCCAGCAACTAAATTAAAAATCTTCTCCAAAGCAGATTATAACCTCTTACAGGATGGTATAAATAGCTTCACTGCACCCCATCCCTCAGATGGAACTGGCAACTATATCAAGCTCTACACCAATGTTTTATACAAATACCTGTATAACTGCATTGACTCTGCTGTACCTGATAGGAACAAAATAAGTTCCTCAAGGAAGAGCAAACCTGCCTGGTGGACAACTGCCATTAACAGTCGTTAAAATAAGAGTAAGAAATTGCTGTCTAAGACTAAGAGGGAGGGAGCCCTCCTAAACTGGAAACACTCTCTCCTCAGCTTAAACAAGCCAAAAAGAAGTCTTGTGAAATCCTCCAAAGCAAACTATGAGTCCAAATTAGCTTCCTCAACAAAGGACAACCACAAGGCATTCTGTAGTTACATCCATAACCTAAAAGGAAAGGCCCAAATTTGTGCCAAACTGGTAGTTAATGATACCACATATATGAGTTTGTAGACATAGCTAACCTGTTGGCTGACAGATTCTTTGAAAACATCACTCCCCTGTTCCCACGACCAATACCCCATGACATCCATATCACCTGTCCACTACCTTGTATCTCTAAAGAGCAAGTTGTAAACACCCTTTCTAAGGCCAAAAACACAGCATCCATGGGACCTGATAACATCCCAGGCTGCATCCTACATGAGCTCCAACATGAATCAGCCACCCCATTGGGTACTCTTTTCAATCATAGTCTAAGCACCAACTTTGTACCAGCTGAATGGAAAATATCCACCATTATTCCCTTGCACAAAGGTGGTGTGTCCACTGACCCTGGAAACTATAGACCTATTAGCCTGACTAGCCTTATCTGCAAGCTATAGAGATAATCATTGTGAACCTTATCAACAAAGACATAGGTAATCTCCAAACACTTGCCCCTAATCAGTTTAGATTTGTCAAAGGAAGATCATGCCTGTTAAATCTAGTGGACTTCTTCAGGACAGAAACAAAGGCCTTAGATGAGGAGAAATCTGTGCATACAGCATACCTGGACTTAGCCAAGACATTTGACATTATCCTCCACTGAGGCACCAGTGATAAACTCCTCCAACTAGGCATCAACCCTTATATTGTTAGATGGGTTGCTAACTGGTTCACTGATAGAACTTGTAGTCAAAATTGGGGAATCCACCTCCAACAGCAGACATGTAACCAGTGGTGTTCCCCAGGGTTTAGTAGTGGGACGTGTACTGTTTAGAAACTATTTCTCTGAATTACAAGCAAAAACTAAAGGTCTGTGGCTGTCAAACTTTGCTGATGGCTGCAAACTGGGAGTGATCATAGAATCTTCAAATGAAGTCAACATCCTACAAGAGGGTCTTACACAAAAAAAGACTGGTGTCAAAGTCATGGCCTTAAACAAAATGAAAAAAGTTTATTACCATTCCATTCAGTAAAAGCTATGTTCCTAATAACTACCACATCAATAGCAACACCTTAAGTATGCACTCGGTGGTGAAACACCTGGGTATACAGGTTGACAACTACCTTATCTTTGACCACCATGTCTCTACAGTGGTAAGAACATTCTATCTTGCTCATGTCATATGTAAGGGCATTATTTCCAGAAAAACTGACGTTTTAACCTCCCTGTACTCTTCCCTCATCAGGTTAATAATTGAGTACAATGCCCATTTTGGTATGTATCTTTCCAAGCACCTGCAGGAATTGGAGAGACCACAAAGGTCCGTCCCATGGAAAATTCAAGGTCTTTACCATCTATCCTATGGGGATCATCTGAAATCACTGTCACTTTATTCTGTTTCATACAGACTACTCAGAGGTGATGTCTGCCTTGCATATGAGGCAATTTCTGACACTGCTTTATTGGAAATGCTGCATATCCATAAGTCAAATTGTACACAGGTTACTCACTCTAAAGACCTTATCCTGGTATATGACATTAATGAAACTTGCTGGAGTGCTGGAGAGACAGATTTGTCTCCCAGAAATTACTACACCTTTGGAAGAGACTCCCACTTCATGTCAAATAGAACACCTCAATGGCCATCTTCAAACTCAATCTGGATAATGGGATGGGTGACCATAAATTCACCCTGGAGATTCCACCTGTGTCATTCTTGGACAGGGGCAAGTGGTGCTGATTGAGGAAATAGGAGTAAAAGCTTGGTTCGGATTGCAAGGGCCCTAGGACCATTAGCCTAGTAACGTCCTATGATTCTGTGATCCCATAGGCTGATGTACAATGCTCTAACATCCACACACATTAAGTTGGATGCAGTGACAATAATCCCACTACCTATCTACATTTCCAGAGCACTGAACAGCACACACATACACCATGTTGGGTGCAGTAAAAATAGAAGTCCTACCTATCTAATTTAAAGCACTACATAATGCACTGTGTATCATATGTACCACTACTCAAGTCTGACATTAACTTGGCTTTAGGTAATCTTATGGTGGATGACATCAGCAGGCCTTGTGGAGGACACGATTTTGGAGGACTGCATCACCTGCAAGGCCCAAAACAGTGCAAAACTATGCCAGCTTGGGATTCATACTTGTTCTGTAGGGAGATGGACACACACACACACACACACACACACACACACACACACACACACACACACACACACACACACACACACACACACACACACACACAGACACACACACATGAGCTGGAGTGAGATTAGAACCACTGGCTATCTAATTCTACATATCACAGTATTTTATGTATGTGCCACAGCTCAAGTCTAGCATTCACATGGGTTTACATAATCTTATGGTAGATGACATCCACAAGTCTTGTGGAGGGCAAGAGTTTGGAGACCTGAATCAACCGAAAGGGCAAGAAAGTGCAAACTGATGCCCATTTGGAAGTCTGTGTGAGATTCACACTTGCTCTTTGAGGAGATATACACACACATACATAACAAGTGAGCTGCAGTGAGATTAGAACCCCTACCTATATCGTCTTATACACTAAAGATCACAGTACTTAAAGCACCTGCCACACCTCAAGGCTGCTTTGTAAATGAATGCAGGTGACCTAATCCTAGAGGGCATAAAGAAAGCCTATGTTGAATAGCTTGTGAGGCTTGCAGAGTCACATTGCTTTTGACTGTCATCAAGAAAATATTATTTTTAACCTAGCTATGTGACAACAGTATCTATTTTGATCATATGTGTCTGCTTGCATTTGGATGGGCAATCCTGTGGCAAAACCTCAATTAGCTCTGTCAATGAGTGAGAACACAACATAATGCATTACACAACTTGTTCAGTTGTTGATGTATATGTGGTGAAATCCAACAGACACAGGAGGCTGTAGTGAATGTGTGCGTTAATGCTGCTGTAGATACAAACATATGACTTCACACTATATGTACATATTCATATACTGTGCCATACATTTTCAAGGTTTCCACATGCTATCTGAGGGAGAAGTGGTATGACTCAACACTGTATTGATGTCTGCAGCAAATACAGAGGTTTGAATCATATTGATGTGTGTTTCATATTAAATAGTGGTTTGCTGTCAAATGTAGTATCATTTACACATGACGTGAGAGAAAACTTCCAGAAATCTGAACTCCAGATGTCCCAATAGTCCTCCAGTTGAAACATGTTATTTATGCACTTCCACATTTTTTTCTAAGTGCATTATCTAATATTGAGCCCTTACTTTTGGTCCTTTGTCCAACATTATATCATTATATGTGTTGTAGTGCAGCCTTACTCCACATGACATGCACACCTCCGAACCATTTCCATGAAACCCGAAAAACCAAAACCTCAGAAAGCTGACAAACTATCAAAAGTTGACATTTTCAACTGCACCACATCTATGAACAAGTGCTAACATGGGTCAAAAAGGAGGTGAGATTTTGAGGTTTGTAATATCGTCGTTCGAGGTTTTGTGAAGGCGCAGTGCCCATTGACATTATGGAGGCAAACCTATACATATATATATATATATATATATATATATATATATATATATATATATATATATATATATATATATATATATATATACTATCAGTATGTCGAACATCAAAATAATTTGCGATCAGCACACTGAAACTAAACCGCAAAACTCAAAAGAACGAAGAAATCGCAATGTGGAATCTGCTGATCAAAGTCAGCAGATTCAACATTGTTTCGAGACACATAACATGATCTCTGTATAGGAGCTCACAAAAAGTTAACTCCTATACCTAACATCACATTTTTGCAGGGGCCAAGCCCCCCTGCACTGCCCTCATGTGGGGCTGTGCCCCCCCACCCCCTGCTAACTATATATTCCAACTCTGAGATCAGACTACAGTGAGGAAAGGGATGAATTTCCCAAACTGCACTGTACCGCGATATCTGTACAGTTCTT
The DNA here is from genome assembly GCF_019279795.1 of Protopterus annectens. NCBI lineage: Eukaryota > Metazoa > Chordata > Ceratodontiformes > Protopteridae > Protopterus > Protopterus annectens. The sequence goes on from NC_056725.1 coordinate 988,316,832, forward strand.
TGAATGTATATTAGCGAATTCACAGTGCATTCCCTAACATAAACCTTCAACAACTGAGATGTTCAGCAACATGAAAATTCGAACATTGTATCAAATTTTCATCTGCAGGCATCACAATCTTGAGATTTTAATAGTAAGCCATATATATATATATATATATATATATATATATATATATATATATATATATATATATATATATATATATATATATATATATATATATATATATATATATATATATATATATATATATATATATATCTTCGTCTTTCAGCTTTTTCCCGGTTAGGGGTCATGACAGCGGATCACCTGTCCGCTCATGATTGGCAGTGGAGTTTTTACAGTGCCGAGTTGCCAGCCCGGCACCCAACCTTCCACAGAAGGCACACACACGCACACACTCACACCTAGGGCCAAGTTAGAGTGTCCAATCCACCTACAAAATGTCTTTGGGGTATGGGAGGAAACTGAAGCACCCAGAGGAAACCCACGCGACCACAGGGAGGACATGCAGACTCCACACAGAAGGCACCCCAGCTGAGGATCGAACCGTAGAACCTCTTGCTGTGAGGCGATATATATACATGTATATATCTATATAGATATATATATATATATTATACATGTGTGTGTGTGTGTGTGTGTGTGTGTGTGTGTGTATATATATATATATATATATATATATTATACATATGTGAATATAAAAGTGATATATATATATATATATATATATATATATATATATATATGTGAACGTGTGTGTTTATGATATGCATGTGTATCTATATATAGAGGGAGAGACAGAGAGGTGTATAAATATATATATATATATATATATATATATATATATATATATATATATATATACACACACACACACACACACACACACACACACACACACACACACACACACACACACACACACACACACACACACACACACACAAATATACACACACATACACAAATGTATGTAGATATGTATATATTTTTTTAAATAAATTGACCGAGGAGAAACAGATTTGTGTTCTGTTTAACTAAGGGTATGGCATGCACAGTGACATTTTTATATTGTTTTGCATGTTGTAAGCAGTGCGCACAGTGACATTTTTGTATTGTTTTGCATGTTGTAAGCAATGAGCACAGTGGCATTTTTGTATTGTTTTGCATGTTGTAAGCAGTGCGCAGATGGGAGGTGCACTGCTTACATCAGAGACTTACTGTTCCATAAACTGACTCCAGCCCACATGTAGCTGTACTCCAGGCTGGAGTTATGTGCGTTATATGATGTGACTTCTCAACCCATTTCTGCACTGCTCCCCTTAACTCAAATTAGCTAAGACTTTTTAAATAGGTCTTGGATATGAGTCACAGTGCACAAATGTGTAATTAATATGTGAAAGAGGTTAATATTAGTACAGAGCACACAAAGTCTCAGTCTGTCAAACACTACTTATTACTACTTCACATGCAAAATATCTGGATTTCTTAGGATTAGAGCTCTGAATACATCCCACAAGCTAACTGCCTTAGTCCTTTGGGCCACCGAAGCTGCTTGACAGATAGAGGATCCTTCATCACAAAATCACCTGCTTAAATATGTACATTGCTATTCCTCAGTTACCTAACACATACAATGTAAGTTCAAATTGTACACTACTGTACTGATACTGTGTTGCATACTAACTGTGTGAAATGCTCATATAGCACAGATGAGTTACTCTTATGTCAGTTGCAAGGGGGAACTGCTGTTTTGAGGGGTGGGGGAACAAAAGCCCATGTTCTGCTATGATACACACTAGACTGAACCTCACTTTCTAATATGTACCTTGAATGATGTACCAGTAATCTGTTGCAGTAGGACTGCATGAGGATTCCATGCATAAGGCCTACCAATTACAAATGGTGACATGATAGTAGAATGGGTGTCTGTAGTCCAATGTGGATGCAATTTCTGTCCAAATAGCCCACTATAGTTACCTGCATAATGTACCCTGTCCATAGCTAAAATGACATATCATAATTAATCTACTAGACTGTGTTGTAGGTTATGGATTTACCTTGCAAATGCAGCAGTTGACACAACTGTAGTTCAGGGATGATGCTGTCTGATGCAAGTAGTACACCCCCAATATATGAATAGATACAGGATGTGTGAGTTGGCTGGTATCAATGTTAATATAGGTATGTGAGTAGGAGTAAAGTGTTAGTCCTTAGGTCCCTAGGTTGTAAGTGAATGTGCTATGCATTGTCTCTTAGACAAAGCCAGGGCATACTGAGCATGCCTACATCTGCTTGCAGGGACATCAATGGGGGTTCCTCCTCTGTGTCCTCCTGTGACTGTGGCTATGGTGACCTAGGCAATGGTGGGGGGCTGTGTATCCCTTCCCTTTGATGATCCTGCTGCAGCTGTTTCCACAGAATCAGTTTGTGTAGCATAGCACATACTGTAAATATCTACGCACATGTGGCTGGAGTATACTGCACAGCTCCACTAGATATACCCAGGCACTGGGAAAGTGACTTCAGAAGCCCAAATGCGCACTCTATGATGTTCCTAGTTTGTGCGTGTGCCTCGTTATGGGGTTCTTCCATGGGTATGTGTGCATTTCTGTTGGTTGTTATCATCCACAGTTCCAAGGCATAGCCAGTGTCCCTCAGTAAATGGCCCTAGCAAACATCTGTTAGAGCTGTGATATGTGCCACATATGTGAGTCATGATAAATGCAGGGTTGCCAGCATACACATTCATGATAATCCCCTGGGCATTGTAAATGACTTGACAGCTGAAGGAGTAGTATCACTTGCAATTATCTTAGATTCTAGCCTGCTCACCAGGTGGTGCTATGATGTGTACATGAGTGCAATCTATGGCACCCAGTACTTCAGGGTAGTGTGCTACACAGTAGACGTGTTGCATATTAGTAGGCCTCACCTCAAGGAAAAAGGAAACAGATATGTGTCCACTGGCATGTGGGAGAGTAGCATCCAGGAATTGGTGGAGTATCCTGGATGCAGATGCCTGTGAAAACCCCATCATGTCCCAAGTTGGTCTTTGAAAAGTACCTGGAGCTAGTATCTTAAGGGCTACACATACCTTAGTTTCCACTGGGATGGGTTCCCCTCTGTTAGTTCTGGCTCTGAGTTGAGGGTGGAAGAGCTCTCTGAGTTCTTATAATATGTCCCTGTCCACCTTGTAGCACTCTACAATCTCCAGCTCATGTGGATCTTGGTAGGTTACCCTGGCCCTGAACACTCTTCTCCTCCTCAGCCTAGGCCTATTGTCACCAGCATTAACTTCAACATCCAGTGCATACAGATGTAGAATAGCTGCAGCAGCCCCTAGGATTGTCTCAGTTAAAATTTCCAAGCCTCTACTCCAATGATTAAGAGTATTGAGGGAAAATCAGAATGTAAAGTGTATGCATACTTTAGATAGCTGTGGTATAGGTCCACCATGTGGGATTGGCTAATTATGATGCAGTTCACCTGCTTAAGATATAATTGACATGATTTAAAGGCCCTACTTTATTGGGCAACATGGTGCTATGTGCAACATTGTGCAGCATAGCTTATACAAAAGTATGTATTATTAATTGAATATATCCAGTTTACTATGTCATGACTGTCACATGGGTGGTCTGGTCATGCGAACACTCTAAGCTACACCCAATTTATTTGCAGCAAGTGGCACACTGTGCAAACATGTGCAATGAGCACAAAAAAAATAATTTTAAAAGTAATATGACACATTGTCCTAATGTCATCCACATCCATTGAGAATATAAACACACAATGTGGATATGTGGACATGATTGCTCCGTTTAGCGATTCAACCAATCCAGGGCATTTACCTCTCATTTGCATAACATTCATGGTGACAGCCTGGAAATTAAATGAGCTGGGTAACAACATGAATGCACCATTGTATAGACCTGACACAAAGTTTTACAGCACATTTGTCTGAAGTACATTATGTGTTATTTTACAATTTTGTTTTTTATGTTAAGCATGTTTGTGTGATGTGGTGCATAGTGCAAATATGTAGAAATTACTAAAAAAATATATTAATTTCACATAATCCCTACTGTTTTCAGACATCCACAATGTATACTTTGCATATTTAAGTATGTGATCTTACCTTTTAAGGGGAATTATGCCCATATTTCTGGACTTTTACATCCCCTTCACTCAGTGTAGACTCCTGTACATGTAAAATTTCCATGTACACTACTGACACAGGCATGGAGTCTACATAGAGGCATTGCATATTGTTGGGTTACTCTACCTGGCTAATTTACATGAAATTCAACTACTTAAGCCAAAAGTTGCACTGCATGGAATATTTTCTCTTTGCTCATGCTTGCACACCATTACATGGGGTATAATGAATTTAAAACTGTTTGCGCCCATGTATGCATCACGCTGCGATGTGAACACAGAAAAAAAATGTGTGCAGGCTTTGTTAAATTTCACTGACTGTTTAGTTTAAAACATCGAATATCAGAAAGAATGAATTATAACTTTTTTTTTTAGAAAAACATCAAAATGTATTTCTGGTTAAAAAAACACACAAACAGTAACTATGGAATGGTGCATGGGGGTAGGGGTTCATTGTTATGGTGGATAAATGGAAGAGTGCTCGTTGCTTTTAATTAGTGTTATAATAATAAATGGAAAAATGGGTATAATTAAATAAAATACTGGGGCCAAGCAATGGACTGCTTTTTCCATGGCGTTGATAACTACTTAATACCGAAATGCCCAAAAAGGAAATGCACACAATGAGATGAGGTGGAACAGTCAGATGCAGTGCAGAAAATACAGGAAAGACAGGCATTTTGATTTGATTATGAGAAGACAAATGAAGATTAACAGCATAATGTAAAATAGAGGATTGAAAATTATGTTATTCAGAAAGAGGGGCATGATGAGGTGAATGTCATGGGCAACAATACATTTAATTGCAAAATGTTTCTGAAAGTTATGGCATGAAATTTGATTTAGGACAATAGCTTAATATTGAAACTATAAATACTTATGCATTACTAAGAAATGGAGATTAAGATGAGGGAGATGTGGCAGGAAGAGAGGAAATGTTGATAAAATACTGAGGATAAAAGCTTTTCCTAAACCAAGAACTAAAGCTCACAACCTTAACCCTCTGCGCCAACAAATACAATCAAACATATAAAAGGTTATTTTCAAGGGGATTGCATGGAATTTTAATAACATTAAAAGTCATGAAAGCTGCTTAATAGCATTGCAGTTGTGCCAAAAATAATAACCAGATGTAAAATGACTAGAAGGCATTTAGATAAACAACAGCTATTTTTGAAATAAATCTGTGCTTCAGGTTGGCTTTATTATCAAAAATATAAATGATTCAGTATTGGACAGAAATACAGCCAAAGAAGACAATGTTTTTGTGTGATATAAGAAAAAATATATATACATATATATATATGCAATATAATATTTTTATATTAGTGTATTAATGTTAGTGTTACAGTAGCATTATTAGAAGAATGGAGGAATTTAGACAATGCAAATGTTGATATTACATTATTAGATTATTTTAATTATAAGTGAAGAAAAAGTAATGGGAAGATTAATCCAGATGTTGTCTTGTAAAAAGTTATTAAGTGCAGAGGATTACAAATAGAACAAGAAAGATAATATGCATAGTAAACAGAGAAATTCACAAGAGAGATTTTGTACTTTTTTGTATGAATCGAACAAAAGGCAAGGAAGAATAAAAAGAGCAGTATATTCTTTTATAAAATTATATGGATAAAAATTGGAGAGAATAGAGAGTAGATATGGGAACGGAAGTGTGTCAAAAGGCAGATGGAGTTATATAACAAAGAGTGCAGCCTTTCACATAGAAATGGATAACTATGCAAGCATCACATGGGAATGATACCATTTTATGGCTCATGTACAAAATGGTGGGCTGCATACTAGGAAGCATTTAAAAAGGATTATTTGATATTGGAAAAAGAAAAATTGAAGAAGAATAAATATGAATACAACCAGTGGATTTAGGATTTGCAAGATGTACATTGAAATAAAGATGAGGAAAGAATTATTCAGGAGGAAAAACAATTATATAAAAGAAAATGAGAGAAAATAAACATGTGGTACATCCTCAGATATATTTTTGCAGAGAAAAAAAACATTATGACATTATTTGCAAAAAAAAAATAGAAAAAGAAGAAGACAAAATGGAAGGAATAGTAGACACACAAAGAAATATAGTATGTAAACAAGACAAAATTATGAAAGTGATAGTACAGTATGGAAGTGATAGTACAGTATGTTAAGGAAGTATATAGTGCAACAAAATCTATAAAATGGGGAAGCTGGAGTATATGGCTTTTTGAAATAGAAGTGATACAGATTTTTGAAAAGATAATAACTCTGGGGGAATTTCACAAAGAAACAAAACAAAGTGATGCTAATAATGTATGAGGTACAGAAGGAAGAGGATACATATTTTATAAGGAAATGAAAAAAACAAAAAGTATATATTTTAATAAGAAAAAATATGAAGGCTGTAAATGGTGTCCATGATAAAGAAATGCAGAAAGTATAAGAAAGCAGAGAAGTTGGATATTAAAAACTGGAGACCAATGACCTTAAGTAACAAGGATTATTAGTTATTTGTAAACATATTACAAGTGAAATTTGGAAAAATAATAAAAAGTGGTTGAAGAAGGTGTATGTGTGTGTGTGTGTGTGTGTGTGTGTGTGTGTGTGTGTGTGTGTGTGTGTGTATGGAATGCAAAGAATTATGTTAAAGGCCACTGCAATTAAAGTAGAACTACTACACCAGAAGAGAAAAAGAAAAAAAAAAAAAGAAAAGAAAAGAAAAGGTAAAAAGGATTATATGTGCTGTGGCAATTGCATAATATAAGAGTGAACACAAGACAATTATGGGAAATTTTAGAAGAGTATGGATTATAGTAGTAGACAGTAAGTTTAATACAATGGATATCTGATCAAACCCTGAAGAAGTTTGTAATGAAACATGGTTACATCACTGAGTGGATATACAGGTAGTGGGATCTGGTTTGCAGTGTTTATTATTGAAAAAATAAATTAAGGATGAAAAAATAATTTAAGAAAGAATGAGAGAATGTGAGAAAGGAAAATTGTAAACTGTTGGCTTGCAGTGAAATTAACATCAAATTACAGATTTTGGAGGCAATTTTAAAATAGGTAGACTCTATTTTAAAAGGGTTGGGGTTAGTATAATAGGAATTCATTTTGGAGGTAAATATATGGGTAATAGAAAACAAGTATGGATGAAATTAGAATGTGTATCAGAAATGTAGAAAACATTCCAGAGGAAGTACAGGAAAAGATATACTTAATACTACATGTGCATTAGGGAAATGTATGTGCTTTCTATTAATATGTGGAAGGAATGTCTCAAAAGGGAGTTTGGAATTGTTTGGATGTTGTGACTAAACTGGTAAAAAGAGGAGTTTTACATATTATCCATATCCTTATTTGGATAAGAGGAAGCTTCTTTGTTCACCAGTGGGAGTGGGGAGCACTGAGCAACCTATTTGTTCCTAGAGGATTGGTTCCAGCCCAGCAACTTGTAGTTTATTGGCCATTTTGGGTCAATTCCTGGCTCTTTTCAACCCCCTGCTATAAAGCCCGCTTTTGCATGCTTTTTCACTTGTAAAAGACTCAGCACAGCTCCTCGTGGTGTCCTGCAGAGTTCTACAAGCAGCAGAGAGTGAAAGAGTGACTTTCCTGGATTTATAAGTATTTTTTCTGGCTTTCGCTTAAATTACTGCATCTCGACTGCATTTCACTTAAAAAACAGCCCTGCATATTGTTTTTACTGTACTTGTGTTGAATTTATACTGTTAGCACTTTAAAAAGTTATTTTTGTTTAATTTAATTGTTAGGCTAACACACTCAAGTGCGCTAGCCATTTTATAGCATTTACTGTTTGTTACTGTATCTTTTTCTCCTTTCTCTGTAAAAAAAGAAAAAAAAAACAAAAAAATATCCTTGTTTTCCCGCTTTTCTGAACTAGAATAGTCCAGTCTTCAGATTTTGCTGATCTCTGGGCTTTGTCTTAGTTCATGTGCTATCCATATCCTTATTTGGATAAGAGGAAGCTTCTTTGTTCACCAGTGGGAGTGGGGAGCACTGAGCAACCTATTTGTTCCTAGAGGATTGGTTCCAGCCCAGCAACTTGTAGTTTATTGGCCATTTTGGGTCAATTCCTGGCTCTTTTCAACCCCCTGCTATAAAGCCTGCTTTTGCGCGCTTTAGCGCGTTTTAGTGCGAAGTTGCTCATAGAGCAGCATAGGGCAGCGCCGGTTAATCAAGGTTAAACTATTTCTGTCTCCATAAAGTCTGCTCTTCAATTTTTCCCTTAGAACTGTTCTACTTGCAATCTAAACAGCCTATACTCTATCTGAAAAGCTCAGCACTTGCTCCTAAAGCATTTTTTATACAGGTAAAGCACTCTTAAACAAAAGAAAGTACTTCATTCACCTAAATTCCCTTGAGTACCCATTTCCCTATAGGTCCTTTCTGACTCAGTTACACAGCAACCTTTTTCACTATTTCTAGCATGTCGAAGGGTCAGTTGCTGGTGTCCTCTCCTGTTCAGCTGGTGAATCTGGGAATCTTGAGGCAATGTTACAATTGCCTCATGTACACAGACAACCCTCTCCTCCTCCCAACAAATACAAATATATGCGAGAGATGCAACTATATAGCCAAACTGGAGGCTGAGCTCTCTCAATTCAGTACTGGCAAGACCAGTCAGGAGGAGAAGGTAACCACGCACACCACAAACCCAGTCTCACATAGAACTATCACAACTGCAAACCAAACACATAAACACACAAAAACATACTGGAGGCGCTGATTAAAATCTACCAAAACAACAGAGGCCTCCAAAGCAGACACCAAGCAACCACCACCTCAAGACATAGCACATGCAACACATAGTTCACAAAGTCAGTGTGCTAAACAGTCACAGCCCTTAAGGCCAAACAACATGCCAGACACACTTGTAATAGGTGACTCCATAGTCAGACACACTGACGTCCAGCTCACCAGACTGAACAAGGAAAAGGTCACAGTAAGCTGCCTGTCGGGAGCTAGAATCCGCCACATAACACAAGCACTCAGGTCACTCCACAGCAAGTACAAATATGACTCAGTCATTGTACATGCCGGTGTGAACGACCTGAGACATACCTCCCTGGACTACATGAAAAGAGACATAGAAGACCTCTCTGATTATGTAGCCCAGGCCGGTATGACCTTGACCCTGAGCAGCATCTTACCCTCACCAAGAATGATGCCACAGTACAAAGACAAAATGATCAGTTTTAACAATTGGCTTAATTACTGGTGTCATTCAAAGGGGATCCAATGTCTGTCTGCTTGGGATGACATACTTGACAAGCCACGCTGCTTCACAAGGGATGGTTTGCACCTGTCACCCCTGGGCTTCCGGATATTGGCCAAGGCTCTTGCCACCCCCATAGTGCCTTTTTTAGGCAAGGCTCAAATGACAAACCTACCTCCCTAGAAAACACAAGTGGAAAAAAACTAAGGGTAATGCTGCTCAATGCCAGAAGTCTAAACCTCAAGATGCATGCCCTCGAAGCCCTCCACAGTATGGAGAACATTGATGTCTGTGCAGTGACTGAAACCTGGTTCAAGGCTCCTGAGAGCACGCCAGCACTATCAGGTTTTACCTCATATCATGCTTTCCGGCCCCAAAACTTGGACCGAACCACAAAAGGAGGGGGAGTATCCATATTCATCAAAGATACCCACACCTCCAGGTTAGTGGCAACGCATGTAGCATCAGAGACCATGCAGGTGCAACTAACCATAGGCAAATCTGCCGTACAGTTTGTAGCATGCTACAGACCACCCTCTCAAACTCAGGAACCCCACACAGCCTTCCTGAAGACACTGGAGAGTATGAATGTCTCTCCAAATACCATCATTTTGGGAGACTTCAACTACCCAAACATAGACTGGGAACATTACTCAAGCCCCAACACCCTAGCCCAAAGGTTCCTAGAATTCATAAACTCAAATGCAATGGAAAAACTAGTCACCATTCCCACAAGAGGAGACAATATACTAGACCTGATCATCACAAACATGGGGACAAAATGCTCCACACCAGAAGTATATCCCTCTTTGGTAAGATCAGACCATAAATTAATCTCACTGGATATCCACATCCCACCCCCACCCCCTGCACAAAAGACCACAGTGAAGAACTTCTCAAAAGCCAACTTCACACTTCTTAAGACTGAAGTGGTATCCTTCAAGGCTCCTGGGCCAGTGGAAACCACAACCCACACTGCTGAATCCTTTGCAAATGCCTTCTATGGGCACCTTCAAGAATGCATGGATCATGCAATCCCAAATAAAACCAAGACCCATTCCCCCAAAGGCAGGCGCCCGGTCTGGTGGACCCCAGCCATAAACAAACTTTACAACAGGAGGAGGAAGCTACTACATGACAGAGCAAAATCCCCAAAAGGGAAGGCATCTCTGATCAGTACTAGCAAAGAACTACGATCACTCATAAAATCATCCAAGGCCAACTTTGAGAGAAAAATCGCAAAAGAAACAAAGGACAATCACAAGGCCTTCTTTAGCTATGTTAGAAACCTGGGTGGAAACTCCCAGATATGCTCAGAGTTAGTCCAAAATGACACAAAATACACTGAACCCACTGACATTGCCAACATTCTGGCAGACAGGTTCAGTGCAAATTTCTCCTCCCCCCCAAAAGGAGAAATAACTATCCCAGCAGAGTGTAGCCTCCCTAACATCTCAGATGCCCAGGTGAGAGCCGCCCTCTCTAAAGCTAAAAACACAGCATCAATGGGACCGGACGGTGTCCCGGGCTGTGTGCTACATGAACTCCAAGAGGAACTAAACCCACACATAAGGCTGCTGTTTAATCTTAGCCTTACTACAGGATACGTACCCAAAGAGTGGCATAAGGCAACAGTGGTCCCACTTCACAAAGGCGGTGCTTCTACGGATCCTGGAAATTACCGCCCCATAAGCTTGACGAGCCTGGTCTGCAAAGCTATGGAGAGGATCATTATGGAACTCATAAACAAAGACATTGGGGACCTACAGACATTGGATCCTACCCAATTTGGCTTTGTCAAGGGCAGATCCTGCTTTTTGAACTTGGTCGACTTTTTTGAAACAGTCTCTAAGGCCATTGATGAGGGCAAGGCAGTTCACACAGCCTACCTTGACCTTGCAAAAGCCTTTGACACAATACCCCACTCGGGCATCATAGACAAACTCACCAGCTTAAATGTAAACCCATATGTCACAAGATGGGTTGCAAACTGGCTCAAGGACAGAACCCACAGGGTCAGAGTTGCTGGAGCTATGTCAGACTCTAAGCCAGTCACAAGCGGTGTCCCACAGGGCTCAGTCCTGGGACCCTCTTGTTCGGCATTTATTTTTCCGAGGTACAGGCAAACATAGGAGGATTGTGGCTGACAAAGTTCGCAGATGACTGCAAACTTCGTGCCATAATTGATACTCCAGCGGACACAAACATCCTTCAGAGAGGCCTCATAGAAACGGATAATTGGTGCCAGAGCCATGGCCTTAAGCTGAACGCCAAAAAATGTATAGTCATACCCTTTGGGAAAAACAAGGTACTCACAAATTACCACATAGGTGGTAATCCATTAAGTACGGAAGAGGTAATCAGGGACCTAGGGACCCAGGTTGACAGTAACCTATCATTTGACACTCACATTGCCAAAGTGGTTAGGAAGACCTTCTATATTGCCTACCTTATCATGAAGGGTTTCACATCTAGATCAAGAGAGGTCATTGTGCCCCTGTACTCCACTCTTATCAGGCCAATGATTGAGTACAATGCCCCATTTGGGATGTATCTCACCCGACACCTGCAGCAGTTGGAAAGACCCCAAAAGTTCCTCACCAAGAGGATAAAGGGTCTTAAACATATGTCATATGCTGCCCGACTGAAAAAACTCCAGCTCTATTCAATCGCATACCGCCTACTCAGAGGTGATCTGTGCCTGACGTACAAGGCCATGTCCAATCCGGAATTAATGGACATGCTCCACCTCAGAAAATCCAAATCCATCAGAGCCACGAGAGCAAGAGACTTAAACCTCAACACAGAAATAAATAGGACGTGCTGGAGGGATAGATTCATAACCCAGAGGCTCCCTACACTCTGGAATAGACTCCCAGTCCATGTTAGGCAGAGCCCCTCACTGATTCTATTCAAGAGAAATCTTGACGAGTGGATGAGAGATCGTAGGGTTACCCCGGGGGTCATCTCTGTGTCACTACTAGACAGAGGCACAGTAAACTAAACCCTAAAAGGGCATAGTATTCTCATCCTAAGGGGTGGTGAAAGCCACACACACTCTGGCTAGGCTTATAAATGCCCTAGGGCAGATAGCCTAGTACGAACCTATGAACCTATGAACCTAAAGCATTTTGATTAGGACTTAAAATCCAATTGTTTTTAGCATATTTACATTTACAATGGACATTGATCAAACCTCCAGTGAGAGAGCAATTATGGGCAGCGTCATTATTATGTGGGAATGAAAAGCTTTGTATGGGTATGAGAAGTGGGAAAAGAAGAAAGCATGAAAGTGGTGAGATAAAAAAATATGCTAAATAAAAGACACAGAAAACAGAAGTAGGAAAAACAAGCAAAAATAGAAACAATAGAATGGGAAAGTTATGAATGAATGTTAAGCCATGGGATGATACGAATTGATATGCAGAACAAAGCAATTAAAAAGAGGCAAGAAATATTCAGTGATACTCTTGAAATAATATGTATTTTTTTGGATGAATAAAAATAATAAATAATAAATTAAACACACCCCCGGATTCACTAATCCTCAGTGTAAGACTTAATAAGTCTTACTTGGAGGCTGCATTTGAACGGTTTGACATCAGCATGACATGAATATTCATGAGGGCACCTGACTCAACTGTAACTCTTACACGGACTGAGTAGGAAAGCAGGGGGCGTGTCTGACTGCTGAGCAGTCTAAATGTGCATGCCCCTGCATGGTTTTAAAAAGCATAATGTCAACACACAAGAGCGAGTACACTCAAATGTACTTGCACCCAACACCACACTCCCTGACACTGTAAACCCCCATCACGCTTATATAAAGTAAATAATTATATATATTTTTTTAATCCATGATATAGCTGCCCGTATTTGCATGTGTGTGCGCGGGTGTGCCCATTGCTTAACTAGAGTTAGCAATTCTGACATGGAAGAGCATAAGAAAGAATGTTATGCAAATCACACCAAATTGCAATAGCGTAATGGTAAAGCGTATGCACAAAGAGAAGGCACTGACGGTTTGAGTCCCATCACTCCCCTTCTTATTTATGGTTTAAATCAGTATTTGAAATAATACCAGACATATATGATTAAAATTTTATTAAAAGCAGTGACATGGCCAATGTATCAGTGAACAAACTAAATATTTTTAAAGGACCCAGATATATAATAGCCTGCTGTTAAGCAACGCTTTACACAGCTAAATACAGGTGCCCATAGTTTAATAGCGCTTTACCCAGCTAAACAGAGGAGCCCATAGTCTAATAGCACTTTACCCAGCTAAACAGAGTTGCCCATAGTTTAATAGTGCTTTACCCAGCTAAACAGAGTTGCCCATAGTTTAATAGTGCTTTACCCAGCGCAATAGAGTTGCCCAAAGTTTAAAAGTGCTTTACCCAGCACAATGTGTTTGCGCAGACATGAGCGCCGCGCCAATCAGGGCACCGTAGGGCACCGTGGAGCAACGTGGAGCTAAGTTGCTTAAACGCAGCCACACCCACTAGCCTGATTAGACAGTTTTAAAATAAAAGAATGACAAGGTTCAAACCCAGGACCCTGTGCATCATAATCAAAGTACAGAACCACTAAGCCATGACAACATAGGGGAAGCAGCCACTATTAACATTCATAAACTTACGAATGGTAGTTTAACCATTACTAAGCAGGTCTGCAGTCAGCCGAGAATTTTACAAAATGGCCAATCACAAAAAAGTGCGGGAAATGCGGCATATTTAAGCCCCATAGGCGGGAATACCCACCATAACTGATTGTAGCTCACATTTGCAGTCAGAATGGCAGGTGCAGGAGAGAGTTCACGTTTCCGAGTGCAATGTTGGGGCATCGAGGAGGCCAAATACATGGTTTGGCTCCTTGTCCACCATCTCGAGTCAAGACTCCTGCAGGGCCAGTTCCAAGGGACGGAGTACAAGGCAGAGGCTTGGAACCAGTTAGCTCGTGACCTCACCAGTGCCACAGGCATTCCTCGGACTGGTGAGCAGGTCCATCACCACCATGCAGACCTGAAGAGACGAAAGCAGGACCACCTGAACCAGTGGATACAGGAGGCCCGAGGGGTGCAGAATGCCCCACAACTGAGTATGTAGTCATGGAATGCAGTATGTAAGAATTGACAATGGAGTATGTATAATGGATAGGTATGTCTCAATATCCCTTCATTTACTTTACAGCTGCAGGTGACCATGCTATGAATCAGCCAGCCTATGCTGATAGGCTGCTAAGGCTTCGCCACCAGGCAGGTTAGTGATTATTCTGCATGTATTGTTATATAAAATATGGGAGAGCGCATGAAAGAAAGTGTTGTAGTCCAATAAAACAGCCATAGAATTGCCTGAATAAGTCATCTGCATGTACTGTCAGATACAAACATCAGAGAGGTAGAAAAAGAGTGTAGTAATCCATTAAGAAAGGTAACATATGTCTGATATCTCTGCAGGCACTGTCATATAACATAAGTGAGTGAGCCTGAAAAAAGATTGTTCTAGCCTATTAATAAAGGTATAATATGTCTTGAACATGTCTGCCATAAACACTGTTAAAACAAATAAAGGAGTGAGCCTGTGGAAAAGTGTGCAATGTCATTAATAAAGGTCTAAAACCCAGAGTGTGTCTGTGTCATAGAGTCTGAAATGTTGGTGTACCCTTGCATTATACAAACAGTACTGTTTGAAAATGTGCTGGCAACCCAGAGTTATGCAGTCCCGTATAAAGTGGGTGATGGAAGTGCTAGTAGCTGTGAAACATATATACAGTCCACAATAGTCAGTTACTGGCTGGCATGAATAAGTAAACCAGGCACACATGTAGCATGTAATTATTCACCAGAAATGTGAGTGTGTGTCAAGAAATGCAGGGTTCTGTACAAATCAAAGTGAAAATGTCATGTGAAAACATCCCAGATATGTAGATAAAGAAATATAAATGCAAACAAGAAATATGTAGCAGTAACATCTGCATCCTGGACAGTTAGTATGTCAGATGTAGCTCAGGCATATATCGAACTAGCCAAACCCATGACACAACCTAATGTATGGTGGCAAGTGTAATAATATAGGTAGGGGATATACACTTGCAGTCACTGGAAATGTAGTGTAGACTAAAAGGTCATTATAAGATGTTAACTGAGTTTTTTTTCTACACCCTACCGTAAACCATGCAATTCCACACCTCAATGGGTATGTGTAACCTTAAATATTTGTTGGGACATATGTCCTATTGTTTTATAAATATTTGCATTGATGTTGATGTATGCGCCCTGTTCAAACACCACTTTCATGGTGGCCTGTTGCTACCAAACATCCCTGCATGCTGTTGGAATATCCACTGTTGTTCAATATATGCATGTGTTATGTTTGCTGTTCAACTGTTGGAACCTTGGTGTGTTGGGTTAATGGGAATATTACTGCATGCTGTTACAACTAATCTGGAATGCTGTTGTTTATGTTGTAATTAAACACACCTAATCACAGAACGTATGGGAAGGCTGGTCCCAGCGGATCCACCTGTCCCTCCTCAGTTGGCGAGTGCACCTGGCACCAGCGGCTCTGGTGCCCAGCCTGGGCTCCCCTCCTCCATTGGTCCTGTGCCACCTTCAGGTGGAAGCACTGCAGGGGATGGGGCTCGTCCCCCCGGGCAAGCGTGGGCGGAGGAGGGCCACCTGTCACCCTTGCTAGGTCCAGGCTGTGGTGCGTAGGGAGATCCAGCGTTCAGTCTCTGATCCCCTATGCCAGCTTGAGGCGAGAGTGGCGCATCTCTCAGGTGAGCCTGCCCATCCTACACAGCCCTCAGCACAGCCACCCTCGGGGCTGTGAAGGTGCAGTGGTGACTGCCCATTGATGGGGATCTTGGTTCAACTGTTACCATCTGTGGGCTCATGAGCTTGCGATTTCCAAACATCCTTCCCCGTCAATTGTGTTCACCCACCCCATGTGTCAAACTCCACCCATGTATGCATCTTGTTTGTCTTGTCTGTTTACCTCCCCAACCTACCTCCCCAAATATACCTACTTCCTCTATCTCACATTCCAATCTCACCTGAAAAAAAAATTAAAAAAAAGGGCAATCTGTTCCCACAAAAAAAATAATGCCCCATACATAGCTGGACATGTAAACTGATAATTCTAATTGGCAGTACAACATATTTTGTTGCCCTCACCCCTCTCTCAGGGGTGGAAGGTTTCAAATTTCTCACCAAATTTCAAACATATGCACAGCTGTTGCTGGAAAAGAAATGGGCAGCTATGGACCTTCCCTACACCCATCCTGCACATCCCGAGCTGGTTTCCCTACTGTCTTTCCCTCTTTGTGCCCCCTTTTTCACCACTTTCCTATCTCCCCATTTTCTTTACTTTAAAAGAAATTTGCACAGGGGTTAGCGGGAGTAAGCACTTTTAAGCAGTAGTTAGTGGGGGTGAGCGAGTGTGAGCTTGTGTGCGCTTAGCTAAGCATTGCTAAGCATCACACAAACCCGCTTACAACTGCTTAAAAGTGCCTTAGTCACTCTGTATGACAAGGCCCTTGTACTGCTCAGCAGCAAAATAAAATACCCTTGTCAGTCTCAAACCCAGGACCTTGGATTCACCAGTCTGCATGAAGTACCACTACACCACAGCAAATATGCAACAACTTGGTGCTGAAAGAAATATAACACACATTACAATGAGTGAATGTAAGGGGAAAATAGGAAAGCCATAGGAGTACATTGCAATAACTACTGTTGTATGCCAGGTAATTCTTTAATTTGAAAAGAAAGTACATAATCCCATGTATCCAGTGTTAGCATTAGGAGGTGTGAGTAAACCTACACACTGAGAAGAGTGTATTGGAAGAAGCAACAGTCAGGTTTCAGTACAACATGCATTTCACTGGCTACAACCCATCTTCAGATATGAGACATATACCAACCTTCTGACTGAGACAAAAGTGTCCACAGCAAACAAGCATGGTCCCCACCTTGCAAAACTGAAAGGGCTATGCCTACCTAGCCTATCATTTTATAGCAGTGTCCTGAAATCACATTGAGAACTGCAATTACCACACAGCAGGCTGCATGCAATTACTAAATGGTGGGCACCAACTGGTGCAGAGGCCATCACATGCACATGTGCAGATACCTAGAAAGGCAGGCTGTATCTGCTGTCCACACATGCAATAATATCATTGCAACAACTGGGAGAGCGAGAGAGCACAAGCGAGAGAGACAGACAGAGACAGACACAAACAGGCAGAAGGAGACAGATGCTGAAAACAAAGAGCAACACACAGAGGAAACAAAACCAAAAAAAAATAAATAAAAAAATAAAAAAACAACACCTACAACAGACGGAGGTGAGGAATACAAAGGTAAGGTATGTAACAGATATGTATTTGGTGACAGCCGAAAGATGCGTCTGAAGGGTACTCTACATACTGTAAATCATCTACATGTGGCAGCAGTCCGTATCTATATGTACATGCACATTTGCATAGGGCAAGGGACATACTGCAACTGTTAGTGAAGGCTGGACATAAGTATGCTGTTGAAGGCTGCTATGTGCACATATGTATATAGGTTGTAGTGTGTGGCATTGCAGAAAGCAAGCAGTGCTGGTATATGTCATGTGGTGTTAAACGCTGTGGGTCTGAGCTACAGGCAGTGAGGCCTGCAACAACTATATGGCCTGAGGACAGCAGAATGCATTCTGCACAACATTGTGCAATAGTATTACATAACCGTATGTCTCACAACTGTTGCATAATTGACATCCCCACCATGAAAGGTGGGCAGTATATGTGCCTATATGTGCAGCTATATTGATAGCAATGGATGTTTACATGTATGTGTATATATACATGTATATATACACATACATGTATATATACATGTATATATACACATACATGTATATATACATGTATATATACATATATATGTGTGTATATCTATATATATATATATATATATATATATATATATATATATATATATGGATATATTTAGATATAGATAGATATATATGGATAACTATAGATATATATCGGTATATGGATGGATATATATAGATATATATGGATAGATATGGATATATGTAGATATATATATATATATATATATATATATATATATATATATATATATATATATAGATATGTATGGATATGTATGGATATGTATGGATATGTATGGATATGTATAGATATGTATAGATATGGATAGATATGGATAGATATGTATGTATGTGTATATATATATATATATATATATATATATATATATATATATATAAGTGAGAATGAGGGAGACACGGGGTCATATGAACTGCAACAGGTGCATGTTGTCCAAGACATGGACTGAACACCAGTGTTTATACCGCAGTGCCATACCCCATTCCAAAACACCTTACGCAGTAACTGCCACATAGGTGGTAGCCTGCCTAACACTGATGGTGTCAGAAGGATACACGGGACACAGGTGGACAGTAGGCTCCCCTTTGATAATCACAGTGACAACAGTAGTAATGTAATCTGTCTACGTGGTATGTGTCATCACAAAAGGTGTGTCATCTAGGGAAATATAGGTCGGTGTTCCCCTCTACTCATCACAATGCCACATGTGGTATGTACCTCACATGACAAGTACAGCAAGTGGAAAGGCCACAGACATACCTAACAAAGAGTAATACTGCCCTCAAACACATGCCCTATGCAGACTGACTCACAAACCACAGCTAGAGTGCATTGCATACCGCCCACCCAGAGGTTACCACTGCCGGACATATAGAGGTATGTCACACCCATAGCAGTTGGCCAACCACCATGACAACACCTCACAATCCCTCCAGGCTACATGACCTAGGGCCCTAATCCTTGTCACCTCACAAAACAGCACATGCTGGAGGTACAGGTTCCTATCCACAAATATGCCATACTCTGTACTAAACCACCCAGCATGAACAAACAAGGTTCCTCATTAGCAGATGTCATACATAGCCCTGATGATTGTTTTGGAGATAGGTAATATGCCCTGGGAGTCACCTCTGTGTATCCAGTTGACAGCAGCAAGTGAAATCACATTACTTGTGTGTCAAAGGTCAGAGTAGCATATGGCTAGGCTGCTCTAGGCCCTAGGGCCTATAGTGTATTACCTACCTAAGACACAATGCACACACACATGTACTCAGTGCAATACCTGCTATGTGAGGTGGAATGAGTGTGACAGTGACTGTGTGCAAGGTTTGTAAAGGTGTGATAGCTTAGTGTGAGGTTGTGTCTGTCATGGTAGTTTGTGTCCTAGGTGTGAAGCCGGAGTAAGATGTGTCAGTTATTGGGATGCAGACATAGTAGGATGGCATATGTTGTGACGTAGTTCCTTGTGTACGACTGTGGTGTCCCAATGTAGGCTGAAGCAATACATGTATGCTCTTTAAGTGGTACTGCTGGTGACTCAAGCTCACATATGAACTGTTGTACTACCTGAAGCTGTAGGCCTAAACAGCACAGTATGGTGTATGTTCACAGTCTCTGGTAACACTGTCTTGTGTGTTTCCTGTAGTCTGCACAGATTACATACCACAGGCATAGGTATCTGTAAGTAGGGGCACATAATACTATAAGGTACACAGGTAATGCTCATCTGTGTCGGCATACATCTGTGTGTTGTATGTATGTCTGATGTGTGTTTAATGATGCCTGTACCATGCCCGCAATGACATGTGCATTACAGGGTATGTGTGTGTACCTAGCAACATGTATACTCTGTTACAGCAGTATGCCAGCTATATTAACAACCATGCACATAGGTTAGGTAGGGGTATGGCATCAAAGGCTAGGGTGGTTTACCAGTAATACTGTAAATGTACATGACATTCATTGCATTGGATGACATATTTCTTCATACATTAGCTTGATATATACCCCCGGGGTGAGGTTGTGCATTGTATCCCAAACAGTGTGCTGACTACTGGTGTATACTGGTGTGTTATATGGAGTGTTGCAGGCACTGTCAGCCAGTTGTAGGCTAAGCACTGATATGTGTTATTGAATGTGTGTATCGTCTGATAGACAGATAGATGCTATATATGGCAGTTAAGTGATATCTGTACTTCATAATGTTAAGTGTGCCACATGACATGCTCACACATATCGTTTAATTTTCTTCCAGGATTATGGCTCATCAACGTAATCCATCGTATTCAGCTGTGGAGGAGCAGGAAATTCTGAACGGCCTTGTGCAGCACTATAACCTGCTTTTTTCCAGGGCCAGCCAGCACCAGCATGACCGTACTGGACTGTGGCAAGACCTTGTTCGCCGGGTAAATGACATAGGCATGTATAACCGGACATATGAGCAGGTACACTAAATCACTGCAGTGATTTAATTAAACATGTCTGGCAGCGTGCGTCTGATATCCATAGGCAACAGCTTGCCACAGGTGGTGGGGCGGCCATACATCCCCCCTTACCAGAGTGGAGGAGCTGCTCCTAAGCGTGGTGGCTCCTGGGCCTACAGCAGCAACAGAGTCACACGTGTCATCATGGAGGCCGGAGCCACCCAGCAGGATGACATGCAGCATGCAGATAATATGCTCTAGCTGTAGACTACCGTTACCTGTATTGTTAGAATATGCATATGTGAGAAGTGTACTGTGTGTTTAGCAGTTGTGGTGCCTAACGTGTGCAATACTGATATCTGCAATAGTATCCGTACACTTGTGACTGTTGACTGCTGTTCCACTGTTGTTTAGCACACTCACAGTAGCAATGCCACAGTTGTGGCCACTGACAAACTGTGTCATATTCTTCTAGGTCCCTCTGGTATGACAGCAGGGCAGACAATACATGCTGGTGAGTGTGTTAACACTTTAATATTGGTAATGAAATGTGCATGTCATAGGTGAGGTTTAGGCCATGTACACGTAACACACCTATGCATAATGAATGCTGTGCATGTTTGTTGTGAGACATCAATCATCTCAGTAAAGTTAGTAGCTGCCTCAATCACATGCAATGCACAGTGCAGCAGACACAATTGTGGCAACACTGTACTGCACCTTGGATATGCATAGTTGCTACAGTGTACACAACAGAACACGTTTATCATGCGCATTACATGAAAACATGCTACATTTGGCATTACCACACACCCACTGTAAGGTCACACTTCAGTATCCCACATGTCATCACACACACATGATGTACCTCAGGGGTAGAGGCCTATCATGGGGCTGTGCAACACTCTGCAACACATAACACAGTCATGTTAGGCGATGCTCCCTATTGGGCACCTCACACACCCATGTACAAGGTGGCTGTGTAATTGTGAACGTAGCCACGGCAGTGCAGTTCAGGTACAGCATGCTAGGCAGTGGTCTTGCACACATTAGTAGCTGTGAGTGACCACAAAATGCATGTTGATGATGGCACAGGGTACTACACCCCATCCAGTTACAGTGACCACAGTACTACTCATAGCAGTCATTGCTTTGCACCTCAGTGTTGTGTGTGTGCAAACATAAACACCTATACACAATATGCATAGCATGTTGTCTGTGTGCTTACATATGCCAGTAAACACAATATGCACAGCAGTCACCATCCACACAAAGTGTCACATATATGTCCTGGAATGCTAGTGGGTGAATAGGTCACTTGACACACATTGGGTATGTGTGGTGTTTAACATTGCAGTCATGTAGCATGCCATGCCATGTCTGGCATCCACATATCTGCAATATGTTCCACACTCACCATAACCACTGTACACTGTCCATGTCGAGCATTGGTATTCCTTCAACTCAACATGCACCGCACATCCCATGTGTGTACATAGCATGCATGTGCTACACCCGTGCCCACTATTATCTGCTATGGACACAGACACTGCACTCAGACATGGATATCTATGTGTCACACAGATAACGCATGCAGCCATGGCATGTATACTTGTGAGTGATGGTGCACAGGGCATTGCAGAGCTGATAATACCTGCACAGCAATGTTGTGTCCATGTACACATTGTGTTCTAGGGTGTATCC
The DNA here is from genome assembly GCF_019279795.1 of Protopterus annectens. Taxonomy (NCBI): domain Eukaryota; kingdom Metazoa; phylum Chordata; order Ceratodontiformes; family Protopteridae; genus Protopterus; species Protopterus annectens. Next base: position 988,339,266 of record NC_056725.1, read on the forward strand.
AATCACTGAATCACTACACAGTTGCATCAAAGCCATGTATACTGCCATTTAATAGGGGTGTCTACACTTGCACTGCATGGTCTTGTGCAACACATATTCTGCATGCTGACACATGTGTGGTGACTGTCTACCTTGGGATACTGACACCCACTTTCACCCACTATAGAGTATGTGTTGTATTGCTGGTATGTGTGTGTATGTGCTGTAGTGAGGTATGTATTAGTGTTCATGTGTGCACGTGTGCATGTGTGCATGTGTTCATGTGTTCATGTGTTCAAGTGTGCATGTGTGCATGTGTGCATGTGCAGACCGTAAAGTGTGTTTCCTGTCTTCCTCTCACAGGTGCTGAGTTAGGGGTTCGCGAAAGCAGCAGGCAACCTGAGGCCACTGCCATGAATAGTGGTGATGATGACACATGTATTTTGGCACAGGAAGATTTGACAGGGTCTGTCGTTGGTCTGCCAATCGACAGTACACAGCGTTCAACACCATCTATGCGCACACTCATACTGTCAATACATCCCTCATCACCAATGGCCATAGGCGAGGGACAGCATACAGTTGGCATTGACCAGGAGAGTGAGGTACCCATGGCACTTGCATCCCCTCACAGCAGCCATATCCGTAGACACAGAACAGTACCACATAGGCAGAGGTCCAGGGGTTCTCGGGGGAGCTCTACTGGTCGTATGGCCCCTGGCAGGCATGCCCTCACATGTCTTATGACAACCAGTATGTTCCGGGCTGTATTGCAGGCTCAGACACGTATGGAACGATACACCAGGCAAGGACTTAGGGTGCAGAGGGCACATTACACCGCTATCAATGACAGCATCTGTGACCTTGCTGGTGCCATCTGGACTTACACCGTGGTCATTGATAGACGTTGGGGGGAGACATTAGATGCCCTGCACAACATGTCTTCCATGAGCCAGGACAGCGCGGGACAGTTGCAACGTCGACGCGGATGCATGCCAGCAACAGCAACAGCTGGCAGTGGTCGCGGATGGCGCACAGTTCACAGCCACTCCCGTAGTGGCAGTACCAGCCCCAGCATGTCCATTGACCATCCCAGTAGACCACGTGCACGTGGCTCTGGCCAGTCCCAGCAGGGACATGGGTCCAGTCGTCATACCTCTGCCTCTGATGACAGTACCCAGTCAGGGTTGGTACCTGATACTGTCCGTAGCACCCCTGCCAGGCACAGGTACTGTGTCCGTGGCCGGAGACAGTGATCTGTACAGCCTAGCAGGTACAGTCTGTGGCTGTCACACAAACTACCGTATATGGCAGCCACATGGTGGAGCTGTGTGCATGCAGACACACACACATTAACCAAACAACTATGGCTCACACATACACACACACATTACATCAACATTGGCCCATGCTGTACTGTTGTCCCTCACACACACACACACACACACACACACACACACACACACACACACACACACACACACACACACGTCGATTGGATGGGTCAATGTCAGGCACTGGCAAACAACAAAATGCCCTGTGCATATGAAGATACCTGTGTCACCTCCTGTCATCTGCATCATTGACGGAGGGACAGGCTAACATGGTGCTGATGCACAGGGTGACACTATAGCAGTGTAGCAATAATAGCAAGTTGTCAACAAGGAAGTGTAACGACATCCTTGTAGGTATATTTGAGCAGACATTATGCATCAAAGCTCTGATTGTCAATGTAGCATTGTTTACACCACTGTTAGGTCTGAGTATGTATTGTCCACCCATGTGCCACTTGGCTGAAGTGTAATGTGTTGCCAGCATGTGTTAGTGAGTGGACAGTATGTGTGTGATGTGTGCAGTACAGATTAGCAAGTGTACATCTGTGAACATGGTGGGTGCTCACTGTCTGGATATACGTGCATAGTGGACACTTGGGACGTGTGGCATACCCTGTCATACACATTGTTAACATCTCATAGTATCTTTCAATGGCCAGTATGCATTCTACTACAGTTATGTACTAACATGGGTAGACGTGTGTATGACATGGGTTGACACTATGCTGTGGGTGATACCGTTAATATCTGTCAATGATTTGCGGTCTGGTAGTATACACAACCTCAACAGCATGACTATAAGCAATCATTGAATGATGTCCTGACAAATAACACACAGTAGTAGGGAACCCAGTAACAATTGGATCCTTCCGGTGCTACACTATAACACTAACCAGTGGTAATGTCCGCCACCCATTCCTGTGACCACACCTGTTTGGCATATAGCCCCCTTAGGTACATGCAGACACACTAGGGATGTGTCCATCCTAATCTGGAAATGCATGGATTGGCCTACAATGCATTCCCTGGATGGGACGCATATCCTACACAAGGGTATCATACAGACAGATACCTGTTGTCTGATACATGCTGTATAGCAGTAAGCTGACTATGGCATAGTCATCCTCATGTACTATACATACTATCCCGTTAGTACCACACAGGTGGTAGCCCTCAACATGTATGTTGGGTACCAATGTGTACATACAGCCTCATGTTATGTCATGTGTCCCTTGGTATCCACATATCCATAGGTATTGTGGAGTCCCAAGGTGTATCACATAAGACATTAGAGGCCTGAATGCATATCCACAAGGCAGTCGTACACCTATAAAGACTGTCCATTCTTGGTAGTCTTTGTTGTGTATGACCATGTCTGACATATACCCCATGCATATACCTTCACTCACACTACTCTTAAGTAACTGCCATGGGTGTGTGTGACACAGATTACCTTGGCCACAGAACACGACAGTGGATGGCCTTGTCACATACATACATATGTGACCTATGATCTGAGAAGCAGTGGCACAACCTGCCAATGGAAACAAATGTATTCATGTAGTATGCAGGCTTCACACCTATGTACTGATTGAGAGGACATGTACACATATATATTTGCCATGCAGATACCTGATGTGTGCAATGCGCTTACTGTTGTAATCATACTATGTCATACCATAGTAAAAGCAAAACCCACACCGCATTGACACACACACACAGTCAGCATTTGCAGGATTCAAACCCCTACCTAGCTATGTTATGTTACTAGAGAGCAAAACATTACCATGGCACACTATCTGCTTTACTGGGTGGTTTCCCTTCTCCGGCTGTATTTGTAGGATGGTGACATCATCAGTCTTTCCAAAGAGGAATGTACCTCTTTTAGTGTGTTTTCCCAGTCTCCAAAAAGGGCACTCCTTTCAAAGACAATTGCACACATACACACACACACACACACACACACACACACACACACACACACACTCACTGTTTGCAGGATTCAAACCCCTACCTAACTATGCTATGATACTAGAGAGAGACACATTAACACAGTGCGCTATTTGCTTTGCTGGTTGTTTTCCCTTCTCCGGCTGTATTTGCAGGATGGTGACATCATCAGACTGGACATGGTGATGTGTGTACACTTTGTTTTATGCCATTCCAGGAATGGTCCATGTGGGTCAGCAGGTGTCAACAGCTTGAACAAGACCTCAGAATCCTTACCTTGTGTGATCTATCTGTGGACACATTGACATTCCGTCATATGTCAACACATATTTATGCACAGCTTGTTGGTTTTGTGGATACTACATGTGTCTGGGATGTTGATAAAGGGCTATTCAAAGTCTATGTGAGACATGTGTAGCTGTGTTCAGTGATGTATGTCCTGGGTGGCTGCCTTGCAAACAGTCTAGCATGTTTGGGAACCATGATCCGCACATGAACATACCACAGTTGGTAGGGTTGTTTGTATGTCAGCTTCCAATAGCTCTGTTTATGACTGCAACCATGATGGACTCCATGACCTTGCAGATCAGACTTCATAGGCGTATTGGACTTGACAAAACATGTGGGGAGTGCTATATGTAGCTGTGACACATTCAACGGTTCCACATCCTGTGTAGGGGGTGAGGCTCAGCTGACTGTTCAGGTGCATGATCTGTTTGTTCTGTAGTTTGTGCATGACACATATTTGGAATCAATGTATTCCACTTGCTGCCATGCTTTTGGCAGTGGGGGTAGCTGCTCATCCATTCTACATGTGATATCTCCTGGTATGATGATATGGACTATTGTCAGTGGGAGATGGGTATGTACATATGGGCCTGTCTGTCATGATGTCGGCATTGTCACTCAGGTACAGTTGGCCCTGACTCAGGACATATATGGGTGTACATTGCTATTTATGACATAGCTGAAGGAGGTGTCATGATTCAGTCTGGACTCCTTCTTACCTACTCTTTACAAAACACCATCAAACATGAGCACTAATCCCTATTATACTCTTTTACATGCTTAACACCCTACTGATCCTTTGTGATCAGGCTACAGAGTATGTCATGATAATATCCTGGCATGTCCAGGGGTCAGTTTTGTGTGTACTCTTCAGTCCAGCTGGTGGATATTGTGATATTGACACAATGTCACATCTGCCTCATGTACACAGACAACCCTCTCCTCCTCCCGACAAACTCAGATATATGTGTGAGATGCACCTATATAGACATACAGGGTGCTGAACTCTCTCGACCCATGACTGGCACAGTCTATCAGGTGTTGAAGGTAACCACACACACCACATATCAGTCTCACATATCCTCTAGCAACAGCAATCAAACCACATTATCACACATAGACATACTCGGATGCTGTAAATGTACTCTACCTAAGCAGCAGAGACCTCCAAAGCAGACACACACACACCTGCTACCCCACTACAATACCCACATATCACATAGTTCACAATGTCAGTGTGCCACACAGTCACTGCCCTTCGGGCTAAGCAACACACCTAATACACTTGTAATAGATGACACTTATTGTCAGACACACTGACGTACCACTCACCAGCCCTAACAAGGGAATAGTCACTTTGGGCTGTCTGTTGGGTGCCAGGATCTGCCGCATAACAGAGGCAGTCAGGTCACTCCAAAGCAAGTACAGGACTGGCACCATCATTGTCCATGCTGGTGTGTAAAACCTCAGATGTTACTCCCTGGACCACATGACATGATACATGGAGGAACACTCTGATCATGTAGCCCAGGCCAGTATGACCCTGACCTTGTCTAGCATCTTACACCCACCAATTATGATGTCACAGTATATGGACACACATATCACATTTAACAGTTGCCTAACAAATTTGTTTAATTCATAGGGGGATACAGTGTCTATCAGCCTATGGTGACATGCTCAACATGCCACGTAGCTTCACTATGGACAGCTTGCACCTGTCACCCTTGGACTTTGGAATGCTGGCTAAGGCTCTTGCTACCACCATAGTGCCTTTTTTAAGCAGGGCTCAGAAGACAAACCCATCTCCATAGACATTACAGGTTAAATGAAACTAAGGGTAATGCTTCTCAACAACAGTTGTGTTAACCTCATATTGTGGCCACTCAGGACTCTCCTCAGTATGGAGAATAGCGATATCTGTGCACTGACAGACACCTGGTTCAGGCTCGCTTATGCACACCAGCACTACCAGGTTATGTTTCATACCATGCTGTCTGACAACATGACTTCGAACAGACAACACAACTAGGGGGAGTATCCATATACATCACAGATACACACACCTCTGGGTTAGTAGCACTGCACAAAGCATCACAGACCATACATATACAACTACCATTGTGCAATACAGCCTTTCAGTTTGTTGCCTGCTACAGAACACACTCTCAAACTCATGAACCACACTCGGCTTTCGTGGGAACTATGGAGAATATGAAGGTCTCCACAAACACCATTATATTGTGTGACTTCATATACACAAATATTAACTGGGGATACTACTCAAGCCCCGACACCCTCACCCAACAGTCGCTGCAATTTGTAGACTCATATGCTATGGCACAACCACAAGGGGGAATACATATTGGACCTGATCATCACCAACATGGGGACTCTATGTTCCACACCAGTGATATACCCCTCATTGGTAAGGTCAGAACATACATGTATCTCACTGGACATACATATACCCTCCACACACCCATCCTGGGTAATCTTGGTGAACTTCTCATGAGCCAATGTCTCACTTCACCAAAGCAAGGTGGCATCCTTCAGAGACACTGAGACAGTGGCAAATACGGCTCACGCTGCTGCATCCTTTACATACACATGTTATGGACACCTAGTGGACTGCATGGATTGTGCTATCCCAAATAACAACAGGACTCACTACTCCAATGGCAAGGGACCTGTCTGGTAGACCCCAGCCATTAATAAGCTGTACAACGTCAGGAGGAAGCTACTACATGATAGAGCACAATCCCAGACTGGGAAGGCATCTGTGATCTGTACTAGCAGACAGCTACAATCACTCATGAACTTTTCTAAGGGCCACTTCTACCAGACAATTGCAACAGACATGTAGGACTATCACACGGCCTTCTTCAGTTATGTCAGGAACCTGGGTGGACACTCACTGATATGCTGTGAGTTACTGCATACTGGCTAAACCTACCCTGAACCCACTGGCATTGCCAACATCCTGGTAAACAGGTTCAGTACGGATGTCTCCCACCCATCCCCCCTAAGGAGCAACTATCCATCCCAACAGAGTATAACCTCCTTGACATCACACAGTAACAGGTGAGTGCTGCCCTCCCCAAAGCGTACATCACAGTATCAATGTGACCAGACAGTGTCCCAGCCTGCATCTTACACGAGCATCATGACAGACGCAACCCTCACATTACATCACTGTTCAATATCGGAGTGACCACAGGATATGTACCTAAGGAATGGCATACAGCGAGAGTGGTCCCACTCCACAGAGTTGGTGCCACAATGGACCACAGACAATATTGCCCTATAAGCCTAAGTAGCCTGTTCTGCAAAGCTATGGAGCGTATTGTCATGGGACTCATACACATAGGCATCGGGAACCTACAGACACTGTGTCCTACACATTTCAGTGTTGTTGTGGGCAGATCTTGCCTCTTGAACCTGTTTGTATTCTTTAAATGGCTAACAGGTCCATCGACATAGGGACGGCTGTCCACACAGCCTACCTGAACCTTGCAAAACCCTTCAACACAATAACCCACTGGGCCATTATGCATAGGCTCACCAGCGTCGATATGGACACATATCTCACATGATGGATTGATACCTGTATCAGGGATAGCACCCACATGGTCAGAATTGCAGGTGCCATGTCTGACTATACACCAGTTACACAAGGCATCCCACACGGCTCAGTCCTGGGACGTCTCTTGTTCAGTATATATTTGTCTGACATACAGGCTACCACAGGGGGAATATGGCTGAACATGTTTGCACTTGACTGCAAACTGGGTGCCATGATCAACTCTCCAGCTGCCACATGCATACTCAAACAGGGTCTCACAGAGATGGATGACTGGTGCCTGAGCCATGGCCTACAGCTAAATGCCATTAGTTGCATAGTCATCCCCTTTGGGAATAACAGCATGCCCACACATTACCACATAGGTAGTACTCCATTACATACGGTAGGAGTTGTTAGGGGTTTGGGGACATGACTTGTTTGTACTGTGATCTTTGACATTCACGTTGCCAAAATGGTTGGACACACCTTCTATGTGGGCCACCTTATCCCATATAGTTTCACATCTAGATCGAGTGAGGTCATTGTGCCCCTATACTCATCACATCCATGCTTGGTTACAATGCCACATTTGGGGAGTACCTTACCCGGCACCTGCAGCAACTGTACTGGCCACGGAAGTTCCTCACCAAGCAGATCTAGGGACTCACACAGATGCTCTGCACAGTTCAGATGCAGTAACTCTACTCAGTCGCTTACCACCTACTCAGATATGATGTGTGCCTGTTGTTTACAGATATACCCAACCCAGAATAACTGGACATGCTCCACCTCAGGATATCCAACTCCCTTGGAGCTACACACTCCAGGGATGTATACCTCAGCACAGATGTTAATAGGACATTGTGGAGGGACAGATTCTTATCCCAGAGGCTCCACTCACTCCAGAATGTAATCCCAGTTTCACATAGGCAGAACCACCCACTGACCACCTACAGGAGACATCTTATGACTGTTTGGGTGATCGTATGTTTACCCCTGGGGTATCTTCTGTGTCCCTGCTAGACAGAGGCACACTAGCCTAAACGTACATGAGCTATCTTGTGTGACCTACTATTCACACACACAGTGTAGTAATCTGACAGGGTTGCGAATGCCAAACATACTCTGGCTAGGCTTGTACATGCCCTAGGGATGATAGCCTAGTATCGACCTCTGAACCTATGTTAATGTTCAAGATGCACAATGTTTATTGCTGATACTGTTTGCAGGTCTTTATCATCTTTGCTTTACCAGTTTCTATGAACATCTTTGGTACCTGCTGAACATATTTGATTATGACAGGGTTCCACTATATTATAGATGTGTCTGTTGTGCTATAACTGTGTGCACAGGGTGGATTGCTGTATAGTGACAGGTTCCTGGGTTAGCACATGCAACTGCCAGACATGCGTGGCTCACTGCTGTAATCAGACATGGCCTAAGTGTGTGAGCATGCCCAGTTCTGCCATTCTGTGTTTTGTTGCCTGACATTTGCCTCATTGATTCAAGTGTGTGAGCATGCCCAGTGTGACCATTCAGTATGTTGCTGAGGTCCACTACATTTGTTGATGTGTGTGAACATGACCGATATTAACATTTATACTGTGTGTGTTGGAAGTCAGGTTCTGTTCTCACTGCAGGACTCACCTTTGTGTCATAACTCGACAAGGATTATGCTGTGCCTGCAGGGTTTCCATGAAATACTTTGCATAGACTTATCAACATTCCTTCATACAGGCAGACTACTGCAATACTGTTATGGTTTAGTGCTCCAGTACTTTGGCTATAGTGCACAGTATCCTGGGTTCGAGGCCCATTCCTGCTTTATATTTTCATACTGAGCAGACCAGACTGCTTAAAGGCCAGTTAATCAAATATGAGCATTTTGGCTTTTGTTCAGCTATGCCCTACTTAGACCAGGCTTGTCCGACATTGCACAATATTCACCAACATTGCTGGATGTTGCCCAATATTACTGAACATTGACCACAGTTGTGCTAGTTGGTGTGTGCGATTTTGTTTGCATATACTACATGGTGGTAAATGCTGTTTAGCACTGCTTTATATTGCTTAACACATGGCAATCATGCCTTAGGTGGTGCTGCAGGGCTGCCTATGTCGGATGCACATACTACACTCCCTGTACATGTTTGAAAGCAGGTAGTGTCAACTTAGGCATCCTTTTTACTATATGTGCGAGTTGGAGAGAGGTATCATTTCCAGAGTTCCTACTGAGCCAGTGTATGTGCTATGCATTGCCTCTTTGCCAAGGCCAAAGCATACTGGGCACGCCTCCTTCTGCCTACTGGGGCAGGCTCAGGTTGTTCCTCCTCCGAGTCACGCTCTGCCTGTGATGGCCTTGGCAATGGTGGGGGGCTGTTTGGCCCAGGCCTATGCTGGTCCTGCTGCAGTTGTTTTCACAGGATCATATTATGTAGCATAGCACATACCATGACAATTTGGGTACATGTAGTTGGTGAGTACTGCAAGGCTCCATCAGATGTGTCCAGGCACCGGAACCATGACTTGAGCAGTCCAAACACATGCTCTATTACATTACTTGTTTGTACGTGTGCCTCATTATGGCATTCCTGTTCAGGTGTGTGTGCATTTCTGATGAGTGCCATCAGTCACGGCTCCAGTGCATAGCCAGCATCCCCCACTAGGTGACCATGTGGGATGTCCCCATTGGCAAATGTCTGGTACAGCTACGTCAGATGCCAGATATGGGAATCATGGTAGCTTCCAGGGCAGCCTGCACACACATTCAGTATTATGCCCTGGGCATCACACATGACCTGGCAGTTGATGGAGGGGAAGCCCTTGCGGTTGAAGTAGACCCTACTCTGCTCGACGGCTGGTGCTTTGATGCATATGTGTGTGCAATCTATTGCACCCACTACCTCAGGGTATTCCGCTATTTGCTGGAAGAGATGCATATTGCTGGCCAATACCTCACGGGAATTGGGGAAATATACATGATCACCGACATGTGCTGACATGACATCCAGGAACTGGTGCAGTACCCTGGATGCTGATGCCTGTGATATCCCCATCATATCACCGGTTGGTCTCTGGAAGGTAACTGTTGCTAATATTCTTAGGCCATGACATACCTTGCTTTCCACTGGGATGGGTTCCCCTCTGTTGGTTCTGTGTGTGGCCTGCACAGCTCAACAATTTGCTGCAGGAGGTCTCTGTCCACTCTATAGCGCTCCACTCATGTAGCCCTTGGTAGGTTACTCTGGGCCTGTACACTCTTCTCCGTCTCCTCACTGTGGGTTGTCCAGCAGCATTTCCATTATCACCACCCTCAGCATGTTGCATATGTCGCCTTATAACAGCAATGGCAGCCCCTAACATTTCTTTGTCTCAGTAAAGCTTTTTCAGTTTTCACTTCTATTAGCTTACTGCAGTGTCTGTTGTGAGAAACATAATGGACTGTTGTTTGTAGAGTTTTAAGTGCTAGGCTGGGCTGGGCTAGTGTACTGCCTGTGCAATTGCCTGATTCTGATTGTTTTCACCTGCTAGCTCTGCTAGTACTCCCTGGTAGCTTCCTACTATTTGTTGTGCTTCCTTTTTCCTTTCTGTTTCCTCAGGGGGAGCGCCACGCACACAAGCGCAAACACGTGCACAGCAGCTAACACTCACGCACACATGCTTCCATGGACTAAAACTTGCTTATTCGGGTTAAAACACGCGCACACCAGTGCAAACGCACTTACAACTCTTTAAACAGCCTTATACATGCTTACTCCGGCTTAAACGCACGCACTCACGCTTACACGCACGCACTCTGTTTTACTCGGGTTTACACGCGCATACCCGCTCAGCAAGAAACTTTGGTGTTATCCACGGCATACACCTTCCATTTCTTGCTTTCCCTAGCCTACCTGTTGACACACCTCTTTCCATGATGTGTGAATGACAGCTGACACATGCCACTCTGCTCCAATGAGCTTCACTTCTTTCATACATACCCCCACGTGATGTCACCTATCTTCTACTCTGTTACTCCCCATATCCTACTCCTACACTCCACTGACTGTGCTCATTTACTATGAAAACTTGCGATTCACTATCCTAACGCTCATTTACATAGGATTGCCTACTAATGCTTGGTTACATGTCTTAGACTGAGCTTCCCCCCTTAGCAACCTCTACTCGGTGGCCATGTTTTCTTCAGCCTGCCATTCCCTTGCATTGTACATTAACAATTTCAATAAAATCCACATTTGTGGGTTTTAATTTTTAGTATTCTGGGTTTTAGAGTGCACCCCATTTGCGCGGCGCTGCACTACGCTTAAACATCAGAAATCGGTGAAAAAAAAATATTATTATTTTCATATTGCATCAGGAAACATTTCACATGGGCGTATATTTGGCCATTGGCATGCTTCCTGCACTGGATGCAACCTTTATTTGGAGGTGTCACGGCTCCGTTTTGCTATTTGCAGAATGGTACTCAGTTGTCAACTGAGTACATTTCTGCAAATAACACTGCTCTTACTCAGACAGGTTCGGGTTTCCTGAATCGCAAATCTACCTCATTTGCATGCCTTTCACCTGCAATTCAGGTAATTTGCATATCCCAGCCCTGTCCGTGTAAGAGCCATTTTAGGAGCGCTCTTATACGCCCCTACAGGCTCTTCCTGGATCGCTCGTCAGACATGATGGCTGCATGGAGTCTTACTCTACTCTAAGACTCCGTGCAAGCCTTCATGAATCTGGCCCACAGTTTGGTTGATCTAAAAGGAATCTATTGAGCCACTAAGGTGAAAGATAAATATTTTGTCTACTAAACTATTTTTAAGAGCTGTGGACTTCTGTGATGAATGGTAATGCTAGATATTTTTTTGAAAACATATGTTACAGAACATGGCTGCTAAAGGACAAATGAAATATAAACAAATGAGTGAAAGGAAATGTAAATTATGTAATACATTTAGAAAATGCGATATGTTTTGGTAGATTGCAACAGAGTGAACAAATTTTGGAACACTGTTACATAAGTAATGAACATGTTAATATTTTTCCAAAGAAAAAAATACAAGATGATTGTTTATGGTATAGATTGTAAAAGCTTTAAAGTGGAAAGGTAGAAATTGGATAAATCTCTGATTGAAATTTAAGTACTATCGGCATTTAGATTTGAATGTATTGAAAAATTGTGATGCACCTTTAAATATGCTAAAGAATGGTTGTGGAAAATGAGGTGGGGAGATTAAAAATCATGGTTATATAGACAGAGAGAAAAAAGAATCAAGGATGAATGAATGAAAATATATAATGGATATTTGTATCTATACTGACGTCTCTATCAATCTAGTTATCTATCTGTCTGTCTAGCTATCTATCTATCGATCAATCAAAAAAGCCATTTACTCTTTTTGATACATGTCATTGGATCTTTTACATCTAACTGAGGTATCACCAACTCAGGTAGTTGGAACATCAATTTAACTTTTCATAAAAAGAGTGTCATGCTTAGGAGTGCAGCAACCTGTAATGCTGCACTGCATTGTCAGTAATGGAAAATGAATCCACGCTCTGTGATGAGAACAAAACCATAGCCTTCTGATCTTCCAATTCAAAAGGCAAGCATTCTACCTGTTGAGAAAATAACACTGTTTGAGATTTTTCTTTTTTATAGATTAACCACAGCCTGTTGTTGACATGAGCATTTGGGTCTATGCAAGAGCCAGCTGTAACCCCTTGACTATGCATGCTTAGTCCCCCAAATGTTAGGTTATTATCACTAGCTTGACTGGCAGAGCCCATGAATTCCCATCACAAGCAACCAATATTGCAATGTGGACAGGAGCTACTATACCTCACCTGCATGTAATCAGAAAAATCCACATTCCCTACTTGGTCTGTCAGGTGCTCTGGTCTCTAGACAGACTTGGGTTGCCTGGACTGTAGACAGAGCTTTGTCCTTGCACATGACTGGTACAGACAAAAGAAGATGACTGTGCTGGAATGATCAGTGTTTTGCTGAATTATGTATATTCTCTTGCAATATAAAAACTAAATATTTACATATATATGTGTGTGTGTGTGTATATATATATATATATATATATATATATATATATATTTATAAACTACACACACAAGTATATATATATATATATATATATATATATATATAGAGAGAGAGAGAGAGAGGGCGGCTTCAATGGTTCAGCGGTTAGCATTGCTGCCTCACAACAAGAGGTTCTCAGGTTCGATTATTGGCTGGGATGCCTTCTGTGTGGAGTCTGCATGTCCTTCCTGTGGTCTCATGGGTTTCTTCCGGGTGCTCTGGTTTCATCCCACAGACATGATGTAGGCAGATTGGACACTCTAAATTGGCCCAAGGTGTGAGTGCATGCATGTGTGTGCCTTCTGTCGAAGGTTGGGTGCCAGGCTGGCAACTCAACACTGTAAAACTCCCCTGCCAATCATGAGCAGACAGCTGATCTACTGTGGCAACCCCTAACCAGGACAAGAAGAAAAATAAAATAGAGAGAATGAGAGTGAGAACAAAATATATAAACTGCTGGAATTAAAACACTTTTGAATTTCTGATTTCGACAGGACAAACACAAAGTGATGTTTTAGCCTCATTCTTTCTATGTTCAGAAATGAAAAGGTATCAGTGACTTCATTGCAGCTGAGTCAGTTCTATGCAGACATTAATGTACTATTAAAAAGTTTAAACTGAAATATGTGAAGATCTGATATAACAGCTGTCTTTAATATGGCACTATTCTTTCATTATATTGCTCATGGAAAGATAAAATAAACATATTGGAGTACAACTGGTTGTTAAAAAACATTTTGTTTATCTGTGTGTCTGCCCATCTATTTGTATATCAATCTATCTAGCTTGCTATCTTTATTGGCTGGAAAATTCTTCATAAAAAGAGAAAGTTCAGACATGTCAAAATTTCTACCAGTATTATAAGAGTGACAATAAGATAAAATTAAGTAAAATAAATCACCCATGTAATGAACACTTCAAGAGGCTTATTGCAACTATAGCACAAATATAACAATTCTAATAAGAAAACAAATTTGATCATAATAGCCTCGGAAGCTGTATTACATAATACAGATTTATCGGTATAAATTGAAGCCATAAGGCATGTAATCTACAAAAAACGACATTTCATTAAGTGAGTACTGAGATATAATTTAATAATATAAATAAAATATAATACAAAAAGCAGTCTGAAGCAGAACTAAGAGGCATAGGGCATGGGAACTATTTCATTTGCACATTCTGAATAACATGTACAGAAACCAGCTTTTTTAGTCAGAATGTTTTCCCTTGACATAAATGCTTACATGTTAAAAGGCATGCTTAGTATTGTGAAGATTAGGGTTTAGGTCATTAGGACATTCTCTATGAGAATTGTACTGAAAAATCGCCTGTTATATAAGTATGCTAAGATATTTGTGTCTTTCTTTTTGATGCTATCATAATGCTATTAAAGAAGTCATTCCAGTTCATAAGCAGGAGGCATGCCAAGAAGCATGTCGGGACTCTCTCTCTCTCTCTCTCTCTCTCTCTCTGTCTCTCTAGTTATTCTATTTAGTAGAGTCATGTCTACAGCAGGATTCAACATTAGAGAATATAACAAACACATTTTCATAATCAAGAATACAATAACATTAAAATTATTTATAAGCAAATACAGAAAAGAGAATTTCACTGCAAAGGCTTTAATATTAGCTTGAAGGAATAAGAACTAATAGATCATAAAACAACAAACTACAATGGCACTTGAAAACATCATAGATATCCTGTTGATTATTTTGAAAAATAAATGTAAACAGCTTCAGTCATTTTACTGCAGAACTACTAAAATAAATTAAAATGAATACATACTGAAACTAATAAAGCAGGCACATGACTTTTAAAGACATAATGAAAAAATCAATAGGCATCAGCATTTGGGCAACTCTCAAGAGCAATTAGGGAGCATTTCAGATAAAAAAAATATAGCTTACTAAAGACATCTTTCAAGAAGGGGACTTAATTAATTTAACATAACCAGAGGAAACAAGTACAAAAACAGCATTGTAAGTACAAATAAAACACAATTTTCAAATGGACTGCTAGAGGAAAGCTATTTATTGCTAGAAGATTTTTTTCATGCTATTTACTAAAACATTTAACATAGCATTTAATGAGCAAATTATCCAAAAAACTTGGAAACAGTGATTCAAAATCTCAGCAGGGCCCTGACACATCATACCTCCTACTAATATTTGTATTTACATGTTGATAAAATATTTAACTTGACAGATTCAGAAAGTTGTACTTCACATTACACTGATGGTGCTGTGGTAGCATAGTACATAGACAATGTGAGGGGACACAGATTATTGAAAGCATAGAGTAATGTAAACCAGACATAGTACATCTTGGCAGTGATGATCAGACTGTTCAGAATAAGCATGATGATGTAATGACTGGCAAATTATAGAAAACGTGATGCAGATGATAGTCTTCATGGACCAGGTCTCCCTAGGACCTGTAGAGTGAAGATTGTGATGAGGTGTATCATTTGCAGGTGTTGCAAAGGGCTGCGTCATGCAGATCACTAGTATTAGTATGTAGTTGCAACAAGCAAATAAGGTCTATTATTGGTAGTTTGTTCCATCTATTTATGTGATGTACATATGTAGACATTACTGTAAGTGATACCTCATCAACCAACAAACAAGAAACAAATAATGACGCACCTTCCATGAAAGACATGGCTTGTCTTAACTCTTTTACCATCATATGACTTGCAGTTCAGGATCAATTGCTCATTCACATTCTTCATTCTGCAAACATGCATTACCATTCTCAGTTACCTCATTAGCATCAGAGGTGTGGTATTTCAGTCTGCAATATTTTTAGCTTAGACCACCTTGTTCTTCTTTTGTAATAAGTATCACAACTCAGATACAGTAAGGCCTTAATAAGGTTTACACCATGGCTGGTGTCTCAGTCATGGCATTCTGTCACAATACGCTGTTTAAGTGGACTGGAACTCAGGTGGTGACTTATCAGTCACTCTGTGTATGTATGCTGTGGTTGCTAAATTTAACCTCAGTGTGAATTCTCTTCCATCAATTAATTTCATACAAAGCATTATACCATCATAATATCAGGGTCCAAGCATGACAGGCTGCAAAATATGCAAGACACCTAAGTGCAATTCCTCATATGCTGTGATACTGAGTCATAACAGCACAGTTGACTGGTATTCTCGTGTACATACAATGATTGCCTAGTTTTTTTTTCTGGGAGACTATATATGTCTGAGTGTGAGTGTTTGTGTGTGTGTGTGTGTGTGTGTGTGTGTGTGTGTGTGTGTGTGTGTGTGTGTGTGCATGTGTGTGCGTGTGTGTGCATGTGTGTGTGTGTGTGTGTCTATCTCTTGATATATATATATATATATATATATATATATATATATATATATATATATATATATATAGATAGATATGTGTGTGCATACTGTACATATCTATCTATATAATATATGTTGTGTCTATCTATAAGTATGCGTGTGCGTGCTGCACTTAGAAATGCAGACACTGACACAATAAAAAGTTATTTCAGTAGATGTTACTTTTATACGAATTTATTCCTTCAGGGAAGTATTATAGGCTTGGACATGGCATTGCTGGTCCTTTCACGAATTACACATGGCACAACCAAAAGGTAGGGTTTCAGGTTATATGTGTAGTAGTATTACTATTCATTATGATTCTTTTGGTATGTTATATTCCCCCGGATTTACTATTCTTCCATGCAGGACTAGCTTAGTCCTGCATGGAGGCGGCCATTTAGGAGCAGGATGGCAGCGCGCCATGCATAGTAATGAGGCATGCTGCCTGATATCCTAGGCTTACATGGAGTGTGTAAGAGTGTAGGAGGTGTGTCTGAGAGCAGAGCTGTCAGAATATACATGCCCCCATAATGAAGAACAGCAGAAAGGGGTATGAAATGAGTGAGACTGCTCATAGATGATCACATATCCCCACCAACAGTCCCCCTTGTGTACAACAGCAACATTATATATAAATATAATGAAGAAACCCTTTATTTTTTTTTTAAATCAGATTAAAGCTAACTGTAGGTATGCGGGTGTGCCCATCGCTTAGCTACGGTTAATGTACCTTAAATGGCTGAAGAGGATAACAAGGAAGATATATGCAAATGAAACAGCATAGCAATTGTGCAGTGGGCAGAGCATTCGCCATAGGAGCAGGCATTCCTGCTTCAAGTCCCACTGCAGAACATTCCATTTTTGCACAGCAGTAAGCAATGCCTAAACTGGTTAAGCAATTGTAAGCTAACTCTCCGTAAGCAGATGTAATGGCAGGTTACCAGTGCTTACCGTCACGCAAACCCCCTTACAAATTCTCAAAAGTGCCCCAATCACTCTGTATCCAATGACCCTTGTTCTGCCCATCAACAAAATAAACAGCCATGCAAGTCCCGAACCCAGGACCGTATACACCATTGTCACAGTAGTTAACCACCAAGCCATCAGAGAAGTATAGCAGAATGAGGTGTCAGCAAACAAGTCCTCACCATAGCAAAACAAAATTGAGCCTGTGAAAGCAATCAGTATACAGTCATATGTTCCATAACCCACTACATAACATAAATATGTGAACTGGAGTACAGCAGTAACCCCAGAAGTGAGGTGTAATTATAATAGAGTGTTGAAGTCCCATAGAGTGTACGTACACATTAATCATGGACACCAGGCATGCATATAAGGTGTAATGAATAATAACTCAATGCCAAAAAGGAATTATAATACAAAGTCTAATGTAAGCAACGCTAAGCATTGCACAGGGCAGCTTAGGAGGTGTAAGCAATGTGTAGGGCAGCTAACTCATTGTGCCCTGTGGTATACCCCTTTAAACAATGCCAACAATAGGTAAGCAGGTTTGCCCATAGCTTAGCCTTTTCAAAACCGGCCAATCACAGAAAAGTGCGGCAAATGGGCCCTACTTAAACCCAAGTGGTGGGAATACATCTCATAACTGGTTGTAGCTTCCCCTTGCGGGCACTATGGCAGTAAGGGGAGAAGGTGTGTGCTTTAGCGAACAGCACTGTTGCATCCAGGATTCCAATGTCATGGCAAGACTCCTTGTCAAAGACAATGATCAGAGACTGCTGCAGGGCTAGTACCAGGGCTCCCAATATAAGGTGGAGGCCTGGGACTGTCTCGCCTGTGACCTCACCAGTGCCACTGGCATACCCCAAACTGGTGAGCAGGTCAGGAACCACTATGCCAACCTGAAGCAGTGTAAGGGGGAATCTCTTGGAGGAGTGGCTCCAAGAGGCTAGAGCGGCAAGGGATGTTCCAGTCATGTGTATCACCCCAGTATGTGTGTAATAATTGCCAGCTCAGGTATATCATGGATATGTATGGATAAATATTCTTCTTATATCCTCCACAGCTGCAATTTAGTGGGCCGCGAACCAGGAGGCCCACATCAGTTGCCTGGCGATGTTGCAACATGAGGCAGGTCAGTAATACGCATTAACTGTCATAGGAAGTAAAACTAAAAGTAGTAGTAAATGAATTGCCTGTATAAAACCTGTATTGTTCAAGGCAAGTACTGCATACACTAGAGAATATGGCAGGAAGAGTCTCATATTGTTTGTATGTCTATAAAAGTGTAATAAAACAGGTCTAACTGGTGGACTGCATGTGTATATTCTGGTATCTTATGGTAATGTAGATTTGCAATCATGTAATAGTGCTGTTATAGTAAGAACTCTGATAAGCACACTGTGCACCATAAATTGAATGTGTAGAAATGCCTGAATATGACAGGTGTAATCCCCAGAGGTCATTTAGTACAACTGAGAGACACATAGGCTATTGGCCCTAGGGCCTATACAAACCTAGCCAAATGAGGTTCCCTGGCTTTCGCCACCCAATAAAATTATTTTCCTGTGCCCCTGTTGAGCAGAACCACAGTAGTTATCCCCAGGTTGAATTTCCTATCTCCCATCCAATTGTCAAGATTTCTCTTAAAGGGGGCTAATGAGGAGCTTTGCTTGACATGAATGAACAGCCTATTCCAGAGCAAGGGATGCCTCTGGGACAGGAATATATCCCTTCAGCATGTTCTGTTTATTGTGGTGACAAGGTTTAGGTCCCTGAAGCATGTGGTTCGGAGAGATTGGGATTTTTTTAAGTGTAGCATGTCCATCAGGTCTGGGTTAGACATGGCTTTGTATGTTAGGCAGAGGTCACCTCGGAGTAGGCGATATGAGATAGAGTAGAGCCATATTTTTTTTGAGACAGTCGGCGTATGGCATCTGTTTGAGGCCAGTAATCCTCTTAGTGAGGTATTTCTGTGGCGTATCCAGCTGTTGCAGATGTCTTGCAAAGTACATGCCAAACTAGGCTTTGTACTCTATGATGGGTTTAATAAGGGATGAGTAGACAGGAACGATGAGCTCTCTTTTTCTGGAGGAGAACACTTTTGTGATAAGGTGTGCCATGTAGAAGGATTTCCTGACTACTGTGCGACGTGATTATCAAAGGAGATACTACTATCCACCTGTGTCCCAAGGTATCTTATCACACTTTCAGTGTTTAGTAGGCTACTGCCTATGTGATAGTTCATGGGTATGGTATTTTTCGCAAAAGGGATGACAATGCACTTCTTGGCATTGAGCTTTAGGCCATGACTTTGACACCAAGCATCAGTCTCAGTGAGGCCTCTTTGTAGAATGTCCACATCCTTAGGTGAATCGATTATCACTCCTAGTTTGCAGTCATCTGTGAATTTCATTAGCCAGAGACCAGCTGTATTAGCCTGGACTTCAGAGAAGTAGATACTGAACAGGAGAGGACCCAGGACCAAACTCTGTGGTACTCGGCTTGTCACTGGTCTGAAGTTGGATTTGGAGTCAGCTACTTTCACTGTGTGGGTTCTGGCAGTGAGCCAGTTGGCCACCCATCTTGTGACATAGGGATTTACGCCTAGTCCACTCAGTTTATCTATAATGCCAGAGTGGGGGATGGTGTCGAAAGCCTTGGCAAGGTCAAGATAGGCTGTGTGCACCACCTTACCCTCGTCTACTGCTCTAGTGACTGCTTTGAAGAAGTCAATCAGGTTTAGGAGGCATGATCTACCCTTTACAAACCCAAACTGAGTGGGGTCCAGAGTTTGGAAGTTACCTATGTCTTTCTTTATAAGCTCTATGATGATGCATTCCATGGCCTTGCAGACCAGGCTCATTGTGCTAATGGGGTGGTAGTTCCCAGGGTCTGTGGTGACACCCCCTTTGTGGATTGGGATAACTGTCACTGTGAGCCATTCCATAGGCATAAAGCCTGAAGTGAGGCTATGGTTGAACATGGTACTTAGGAGGGGTGCCAGTTCGTTCTGTAGTTCATGCAGAACACAGCCTGGGATGTTGGCCGGTCCCATAGATGTTGTGTTCTTGGCATGGAGAGTGCCGTCTTTACCTGTGCAGCCATGATTTCAGGGGCTTTGCAATCATCTGGTATGGGGATGGGCCCTTTGGGGGATGGGGGAGTGAAGTTAGCACTGAACCTGTCTGCCAGGATGTTGGCAATATTGGTTGGTTCTGTAAATGTAGTGCAATTGTGCTATAGTTCAGAGCAGATCTGTGTGTTGCCATTGAGATTCTTGACATAGCTGTAGTAGGCTTTGTGGTTGGCTTTAGAATCCATGGGGATTTTATTTTCGTAACTAGCTTTGGAGGATTTTATGAGGGATCTCAGCTTCTTGCTGATGCTGACCAGGGAGTTCCTACAGTCCTGGGATTTTACTCTTTTTTGCAACCATTTCTTCCTTCTGTTGTAGAGCTTGTTTATGACAGGGGACAACCAGATTGTCTTCCTTTTTCTGGAGAATAGTGTCTTGGTTCTGTTGGGGATGGCATGGTCCATGCACTCATGTATATACTTATGCAGTCCATTTCTATATGATTCAGCAGTCGTGCCACTATTTTCCATCTGTGTGGGTGTAATAAAGTTTGCCACTTCTAATTTAAGAAGCATGAATTTGGCTTTGGAGAAGGTTTTTATGGTGGTTTCCTTAATGGGAAGGGGGGTGGTGGGATATAGATGTCTAGGGTGATTAGCTTGTGGTTGGACCTGACCAGTGAAGAGTTGACCACTGGGGTGGAGCATCTGTTATCCATATTGGTAATGACCAGGTCCAGGATGTTGCTACCCTGGTAGGGGTATGGACAAGCTGGTCCAGGGAATTGGAATTGATGAATTCCATAAAACATTGGGCAAATGATTTAGTACATGAGTAGTTTTCCAAGTTGATGGAGGGGTAGTTGAAATCTCCCAAAATTAAGGTATTAGGCTATACCTTGATATTATCCAGTATATCTAGAAACATGGAGTGGGCATCCTGGGCCATGGCAGGGGATCTGTAACATGCTACAACCTGAATTACAGTCTTACCTAGTGTTAATTATACTTGGATAATTTTGGAGGCATTATGTTGAGCAACTAGCCTGGAGGTGTGGATATCCTTTAAGAATATGGACACACCTCCTCCTTTAGTATTTCCGTCCAGGTTAGGTGGCCGAAAGGTGTGGTAAGAATTATAGCCTGGTAATGCAGGGGTGCCCTCTGGAACCTTAAATCAGGTGTCAGCTACAGCACAGATGCCGATGTTCTCCATTTTAAGGAAAGCCTCGAGTGTGTGCATTTTGAGGTTTAGACTTCTATCATTGAGTAGCATTACCCTTAACTTTGCTTGTTTATGTCTACTATGGTAGTGCGTTTGACGTTTGAGCCTTGCCTAAAAAAGGCACTATAGAGGCAGAAAGAACCTTAGCCAGTGTCTGGAATCCCAGAGGCGACATGTGCAGGCCATCTTGGGCAAAGCATCGTGGTCTGTCAGTCATGTCGTCCCAGGCAGACAGATACTGGATCCCCTTTCAATGACACCAGAAGCTTAGCTGATTGTTGAAGTCAATAATTTTGTCCTTGTACTGTGTTATCATTCTGGGTGATGACAGGATGCTACTTAGGGCTAGTGTCATACCTGCCTGGGCCACATGGTCAGAGAGCTCCTCCATGTCTCCTACCATATATATATACACACATACATACATACATACACATGACAGACTGAGGGGTTAACCAGGTATGTGTGTGATCTGACAAGGTCCTGGTTTATAGATGCATGGGTGTATAAGTATAACTGAGGTTTGAAAGCCATCCAAGGCCAGAGAAGACAATTATAATTACAGAAAGATTATATTCACTATATATCCGCAGAATCCCTTACAAATGCATTCTATGGATACTTACAGGAATGCATGGATCGTGCTATCCCAAACAAAACCAAGACACACTCCTCCAAAGGCAGGAGACCTGTCTGGTGGACCCCAGCCATAAATAGGCTATACAACAGAAGGAGGAAGTTACTACAGGATAGAGCAAAATCCCAAAAAGGGAAGGCAACTCTGATCAGTACTAGCAAGAAACTACGATCCCTCATAAAATCATCCAAGGCTAGCTTCGAAAGAAAAATTGCACAAGACGCTAAAGATAATCATAAGGCCTTCTTTAGTTATGTCAGGAACTTGGGTGGAAACTCCCAGATATGCTCTGAGTTAGTGCAAAATGACAACAAATACACTGAACCCACAGACATTGCCAACATCCTGGCAGACAGGTTCAGTGCAAACTTATCCCCCCCTTCCTCACCAAATGTGCAAATGACTATCCCAACAAAGTGTAGCCCCCCTGACATCACAGATGCACAGGTGAGAGCTGCCCTCTCCAAAGCAAAAAACACAGCATCTATGGGACCGGACGGTGTCCTGGGCTGCGTTTTACACGAGCTCCAAGAAGAACTGAATCCTCACTTAAAATCACTGTTCAGTCTCAGCCTTACAACAGGATATGTACCCAAAAATGGCGTACAGCAACAGTGGTCCCACTCCATAACGGTGGTGCCACAACGGACCCTGGTAACTATCACCCTATAAGCCTGACTAGTCTGGTCTGCAAAGCTATGGAGCGTATCATCATGGAACTCATAAACAAAGACATTGGGAACCTCCAAACACTGGATCCTACCCAATTCGGCTTTGTTAAGGGCAGATCCTGCCTCTTGAACCTGGTTGACTTCTTTGAAACAGTCACCAAGGCCATAGATGAAGGGAAGGTAGTCCACACAGCCTACCTTGACCTCAGAAAAGCCTTCAACACAATACCCCACTCGGGCATTATAAACAAGCTCACCAGCTTAAATATCAACCCCTATGTCACAAGATGGGTTGCAAACTGGCTTAGGGATAGAACCCACATGGTCAGAATTGCAGGTGCCATGTCAGACTCTAAACCAGTTACAAGTGGCGTCCCACAAGGCTCAGTCCTGGGACCTCTCTTGTTCGGTATATATTTCTCTGAGGTACAGGCTAACACAGGAGGACTTTGGCTGACCAAGTTCGCAGACGACTGCAAACTGGGGGCCATAATCAACTCGTCGACTGACATAAGCATCTTCCAAAATGGTCTCACAGAGACAGATAACTGGTGCCAGAGCCATGGCCTGAAGCTAAATGTCAAAAAGTGCATAGTCATCCCCTTTGGGAAAAACAAAGTGCCCACAAATTACCACATAGGTGGTAATCCATTAAGTACGGAAGAAGTAATTAGGGATCTGGGGACCCAAGTGTATAGTAATCTTTCCTTTGACAATCACATTCCAAAGTGGTTCGAAGGACCTTCTATATAGCCCACCTTATCATGAAAGGGTTCACATCTAGATCAAGAGAGGTCATTGTGCCCCTCTACTCATCACTCATCAGGCCCATAATTGAATACAATGCCCCTTTTGGGATGTACCTTACCCAACACCTGCAACAACTAGAAAGACCCCAAAAGTACCTCACCAAGAGGATTAAGGGACTCAAGCAGATGCCATATGCAGTTAGACTAAAGAAACTCCAGCTCTACTCAGTTGCTTACCGCCTTCTCAGAGGTGATCTGTGCCTGACATATAAAGCCATGTCCAACCCAGAATTAATGGACATGCTCCACCTCAAGAAATCCAAATCCCTTAGAGCTACATGCTCCAGTGACTTAAACCTCAGCACAGAAATAAATAGGACATGCTGGAGAGACAAATTCATATCCCAGAGGCTCCCCTCACTCTGGAACAAAATCCCAGTCCATGTTAGGCAGAGCCCCTCAATGACCCTCTTCAAGAAAAATCTTGACGATTGGATGGGAGACCGTAGATTTACCCCTGGGATCTCCTCTGTGTCACTGCTAGACAGGGGCACTTTAAACTAACCTTAAATGGGCTATCTTCTATGACCTACTATACTGGGGCACAGTCATCAAATCTAAAATGGTGGCGAAAGCCAAACACACTCTGGCTAGGCTTGTAAATGCCCTAGGGCAGATAGCCTAGTATCTACCTATGAACCTATGAACTATATCCTCTGTCACACATATAATTCATATGAGCTCCACTGCTATACAAACATATTGTTATTCATAATTATGTTTCACATATTTGTATTTGTTTTTCAAAACTGAGTGGTCAAGCATTAATAAAACTGGGAGTGTGCTAGATTAGAACCTAGTGTCACCTGTATTGCAGCCTTATATTTACATTTGATGCCACAGGAACAGGTAAGAAAGAGTTGTATATTTTCATAATCATTATTATGTACATGTGCTAACCGCTGCTCAACGCCACTTAGTGTGTTTGCATGGTGGCATACCATAGAGTATGCAATATATCCACTTTGAAATTATCTACTGTCTGCTTCCTGTCTACAGGTGTTGTAGACCTGCAGGTGCTGGGGAAGTTTACTGATTGCCATACAACACCGCTTAGCAGGTTTGCACAATGGGAAGTAAAAGATGGAATAATGTATTCTTTTTGAAATTATGAATGTCTGCATCCTGTCTGCATGTGATCAGGTACATCATATAGCAACTGACATGATTTCATGTACCCTGAGGAGAACAGCTGCAGTGGCATGTGGACAGCTGACTATCAAAAGTGCCTGCAACAGAGCCACCATGGACACTGAATGAAAAGTTCCTGTCCAGCATCAGCAATCTAAAGAGCTCAGTGGAAAGTGCACAACAGCATGTGATTAATGTTGGTGCTGCTATTTCAGGGAGGATAAGTATGTCCCACGAGCTTCCAGGTAAGCTTTCATATGTGAAGTTTTAAAGATTTCTTGTATGGTAAAATATCGAAATCAAGTTAAGTTGGTTTAATAATTTTTTTTGGGGGGACCTATTTATAGAATGATTTGGTTAACAACATATTCTGGTTCATTACATATGGGCTTAGGGTGGATGTGTCAACCGAGTTTCAATTAAATAGATTGTTAATAGACATATAAAGGCCAATACATTTTTGTGATTTTGTTATTGTGATGACTGTGTCTTTACATTTTGCTTAACTTCTTCCAGGACCATTATCCCTAGCAAGTGTACCTGCTCATGGTCAGCCAAACGTGTTTTATTTCAGTACTGATGAGCATTTCGCAGAAATATACATTTATCCATATCTATGAAGTGGGTGTCAGGACTGTTGGTGTATTGCTGTACTGTCTGTGATAGCACCAGTGTTAGTTTGTTAGCATATATTTAATTGTAGTAGTGTAGCTATTAATTTCTTTCCTGTGTTTGTTGCTTATTATTACAGGTGATCCTGACAGTGGAAGTGTAGGACTCTTACCACCTAATGTCAGAGTACTGGCAGACTCTGATGATGATGGTGGCCAAACACAGGTACATTCAGGGATGCAGAGGTTGAATCTGACACTGAGGTTGACATTCAGCCATCACCTGTAATTCCATCAAACACAACCAGTAGGCCTAAGCAAACCCATTCCACTGAGCCCTCAGATGTTGGACAGTTGGTGGGTTAGACACTTGATCAGGGTAGTGTGGTTACTGTGGCTTCAGTGTCTGTTGACTCTGGCCACAGCCAAAGTGTAGGCAAGGTTCCACACAGGAGGCAAGTTAGAGGTGCTCGGAGGAAGCCTGCTGTCCATCCCCCACCTGATCCTGGTGTGCCTTTCAGTGCCACTTGACATATGTTTAGGGCCATCATGGAGGTGCAGGCACATTCCAATAGGGCCTCTGAGAAAATATTTAGGGTTCTAGATGTGGCAAAGTTAACATGTGTAACTGCCTTCATCTTGCTGCTGATTAAATGGATTGGATAAATGACACATTGGAATGGGTGGTGTCTGTGATGGAACTTCTTTTGGGAGGTGGATGAGTTCCACATGGACATAAGTCAGCCACATCATCTGATGTTAGCCAGCATAGCTGTGCCCAATCACACTCCCTTAGTGGCACTACTTCCACTGCTCCATCAGTGGTTGAGGTGTCCATGCCCAGATGTGGCAGGCCATGTGGTCATGGTCCTGGATGCATTCATGAGGAGAGCTTATCCAGCAGACATCAGTCATGTTCAGGTAACAGCAGTGGATCTGACTGTGGGCATGGATGTGCCAGTGCAACTCCTGGTAGAGCTAGTTCTCGGTGTCAGGGATAACGATGATGATGAACCCTCACCTCTACCATGCACGGCTCACATCTGTCCAACATAACAGGATTTAGAACTAGCACAGAGCATGGTTGTGTTCTTGCAGACACTCACACACCAGTTTCACCTGGGGTGCCCATACAGACACGCACACATAACAGTTACACTTGTCAGTGGTGAGGCTTAAAGCTCATTCTGTCTCAGTGGCCATTTGATACTTCTCCAAAAGTCTGCCTGTTTCTCTTTCTTACTTACACACACTCGCTACCTTTTCTGTCAGTCTTTTGGATTCAGGGATACATAAGTTTTTTGTGTGATGCTCAGGGTGCATAGCTGACTTACTGTTTAGTATATCTGTGCTTGTGATGTTGTTTTGAAAATTGTACTGCTTTCTTACAGTTTTTTTAATGTGTACATCCATCCCAACCTCTTAGACCAACAAAGCTAGACCAAGCCATAAATAAAAGTGTGGCAAAGGCCCAACAATGGGTAGAGTTTTTAAAAACCCTGGTCTTAAAAACTTAGTTGATAGAATAACAGATTTTCCATTAATATTTTTATGCTTTTTGTGAGGGATATGAAGTCCAGAACTGAAATGTGTGTGTCATTATTTTCTAACTCCATTCTTTAATGATTTGTCAGTACAAAAGTATGAGGCCATACTGTGGACATTCAGTGAAAATCTATACATTTTAGATGTATGAATGTGTGAATCTTTGATACATGAGGTTTATTAGTTAATACAGGACACATATTTGAATAAGTCAGTGCTGTCACATCTTGATGTAATTGCTGTAAAAATCACCCACCTTATACTTACTTACATTACCAAGTAACAGTATGCAAGGATATGCTATTCCTTTGTATTCTTAGACATTTATTTTTCTATTCCAGGTTCAGTAATTACCTTGGAAATCTGGCAATTGCAAGAGTTTTACTTTAGGGGTAACTCTGTCTGATGTTAGCAGTACACAGCTATTACATGGGTAAGTAAAGGTTGTGAACATTGCCTGGCATCAATGTTACTGTATATATATGCATATGATGAAGGTTGTAGCCCCTTAGGAGGTAAGCGTGTGCGCTATCTATTGCCTCTTGGCAAGGGCAAGGGCATATTGTGCACACCTACATCTGCCTACACCCACAGCAGCTGCTGGTTCTGTCTCTGACTCCTCACCTGCATGTGGCTATGATGATATTGCCAGTAGTGGAGGGATGTGTGCCCTCCTCCCCTTGATGATCTTGCTGAAGCTATTTTCTCAGAATGATATTGTGAAACATGGCACATACAGTGAATATTTCAGCACATGTACGTGGATTGTACTGCAGGGCTCCCCAAGATGTATCTAGGCACCAGAACCATGACATCGGCAGCCCAAACACATGATCAATAATAATTCTTGTTTGAGAGTGTGCCTCATTATAGGGTTCGTCATTTCGTCTACGTGCATTTCTAATGGGAGTCATCAGCCACGGTTGCAATGCATAACCTGCATCCCCAGTAAATGGGATATACCCCTCAGTAAACATCTCAAACAGCTGACAGTAGTGCCAGATATGTAAGTCATGGTAACTGCCTAGGTGGCCAGCACACACATTTAAAATGATTCTGTTAGCGTTACACAATGACCTGGTAGTTAATGGAATAGAAGCCCTTTCTATTTATGCACAACCTTCCCTGTTCCTCAGGTGGTGCTTTGCTTTCTACATGTGTACAGTCTATAACACCCAGGACTTCAGTGCAGTGTGCTACAGGGTAGAACTTCTGTATAGTTCTGGATCTGGCTCTGTCGTCATGTATACAGGGAAAATATATGTACTCACTTTCATGTTGTAGCATAGCATTCAGGAATTGACTGAAGATCCTGGATGCTGATGCCTGTTACACTCCCAGCATGTCCCATATTGGTCTGTGGAAGGTTGCTGCAGCTGAAATTTTCAGTGCTACACATACCTTAGTCTCCACTGGGATTGGTTCACTTCCATTTGCCCTTGATCTCAGTTGGGGATAACAGAGGTGGCAGAGTTCCTGTAGTGTGTCTCTATCTACCCTGTAGCATGTCTAAACACCCTTCCCCTTCTTGGCTGTGGTCTGCTAGCAGCAGCAGCTACATAGACTTAGGCCTTCTGCACAACACATGAATAAGAGCAACAGCAGCCCCTAATATTCTTTCCGTGTAGCCTAGTTTCCATGGCTGTATACCAAAAACTTTTGGAATTCACAGGGAAAGCCAGCACTGAGTCTACATGGTTGCTCTATAGCTTGTTTAATAGCTTCTTCATCTTGGATTGGTTGATTAGCATACACTTCAGCTGCTTATGGTATAAATACCATGCCGTAATGTTTACCATGTTTGCTTGGCTCTACATGGTGTGTGGAGCCAATTACTGAATACAAAACGGTGTACTATTGTATCCTCACTGTGCCACTCTGTGCATATGGTTTTAGTAGACCGTGTAGACTTTATTGAATCTGCATCCCTGTTTGACACATAATGGTACATTTCATTAGTGCAATACAGACACAGTACCTTGCAATTTCTGCTGTTAAAGTTAGTGTGATTGCATGATGCTTACCAAGTTATGTAGTCTAAATAAATCTGCAGAGTCCACTGGTCATTTACACTGCTCAACAAACCTGCTATCCTAGCAACATCATTTTGACCTGCAACATTTTGGGCTAATTGGTTTATTTGACATAAAGACTATAAACAAGCATAGCTCAAGTACTGAGACATACAGAGATCCTGCCATCCAGGTTTAACTAGGCAAATACAGAATGCAAAAAGTTTCCAAGTGCTTTTTTCATTGAAACACACATGCACACACACATACACACACACACACACACACACACACACACACACACACACACACGCACGCACACACACACACACGCACACGCGCGCGCACATACACACACACACATAACTATGTACAATTTAGAGTCACCAAACCACCTTACATTGTCTCTGTGATATGAATAGAAACTGGAGTGCCAGTAAAAAAATCTATATGATCACAAAAAAGGACATGCAGACTCCATGCAAAAAGTACCACATCGAAGAACCAAGTCATTAAAGTTCTTGCTGTCAGGTAATGGTTCTACTCACAGCACCATATACTAGTTCTGGTTTGGTCACAATTTAACTAATATGCCTGTCTTATAATCCAACATAAATCACATAGCCTTATTATCATAATGAGACAGCTATCATTCCAAGAGATACCCTATAGATTATAGATATTTGTCTTCATAATCATTTAGCATGATTAATCCATTTATGATAAACACTGTTCTATTGGAGACAATACTTGTCTTGTTAGCAGTTTAATAGCGATCCATGATTGACTGGATATTTAACCACTCTGAGTGGCACTAGCAAACACATGAATCTTTTATAAAATGAGGAAACCTACAATCAGATTTCCAATTCTTTCCTGCTAGGCATCTAAGAGGCAACAAAATCAGTTATACTATGAAAGAACAATATCCCAAGAAGTAAAGTGCCCAATTTCAAATGATAAAACTATTCCTTACCAAAACTAAACAAAATAATATTTTTGTAAGGGGTCAAATCATTCCTCTTACATCCCCCATGCTGGGGACTTCTCCTTCCTCACTTTTGCTATTGACTGTACAGATTCCAAAATCAAGTTGCTGCAGGGTAAGAAAAGTATCCTACCTGGGCGAATAGAGTAGTCATATGAACTTTTTTTTTTTTTTTTGAGAAAATAAGAACCATTCTGAGAATGCCAAATCACGGAAATGGGAACATGGAAATGACAGAAATACAAGTACAGCTATTTATACAAAATTCTTAAAATCATCTTGTCCTACAAGGGTAGATAATCTCTCTCCCATATTATCTCAGAAGAGGAGTGCCTTTATAGATCTATTTCCATGTCAGTTCATAGTAATAGTCATATGTATGCCAGTTCAAATACCAACAAACA
Organism: Protopterus annectens; assembly: GCF_019279795.1. Classification (NCBI taxonomy): domain Eukaryota; kingdom Metazoa; phylum Chordata; order Ceratodontiformes; family Protopteridae; genus Protopterus; species Protopterus annectens. The sequence goes on from NC_056725.1 coordinate 988,369,896, forward strand.
AACAGTATAAAACTTCAACAAGCGTGCAAAGGTAAACATGTAACAATGCCACACATATTACCTTCTTAGGATTCCCTCAAAAAACAGAGCATGATGGGTTAATTATTCATCACAACTTCTAATGCATGGCAAGCAGACTAGCGTACTTACCACCTAAAGTTAAACCTAGGTAATTGGAGTGCAAGCCTGAAATTCTCCCACAGTCTAACTTGTATTGCCATTCTTGTGGCAGAAAAGATCGTTGGAATATGTGTTATTTAAGGCTTGTAATGGTCTACATACTAACTGCCTAACACTTACTTATCAGCTTAACAACCTATACTGATTAAGAAGTTAATAACTAATTGATAGTTTGGTATACAGACAGAAGGATAATTAAAGGATAACTGATAGAATTATATGTATGTGTTTATGTAACTGCTTACATCAGTTAATAGCTGGTATGTTAGATGGCCTAATGGTGTATTGGTGATATTTTATAAATCTATCACACAGTGTCTTATGATTCTGTTGTCAGTGGTTTATTTCCTTTAACCGGGTATCTGAGAAACCATCATAAGATAAATCATGACCCAAGGAATGCCATCGGAGGCCATACTTAACTAAAATAAATGGAAGAAATTATTGCAGTACCAAGATTGTTGTTTTTATAGTGTCAGAAATGTAATGCTACCATGTCTTCATCTCTCCAAACATCCAACATTTCAGCCTTCAAGCTTCTTGCCAAAGAAAAGAAAATGACCCCTCCAATGGTGTCACAATATGACTACTCCTGCTGGAAACAGAATCACACACTTGAAGTGGAATGCTGTGTTTCCCTTAAGGAGAAAGTTCATACAGTGTCATCATCATGAGCATTTCACTTTAATGAAATAAGTATAGTAATCAGGGCCCATTGCCCATTTGGTCCTCAATGCTAATCATCCAGAAGGAAGGAAGTTGACATCGTGAATCACAGCTATGTTATACCAGAATCACTTCCAAGCTGGTAACTATTGTCAGACACAATTATTTTTTACCCTAAACAGTTCAGCATGAGCAGACAGTCCCACTGTATTCTCAAGCAAACATAAGGCTTAAGAGTTACAGACCATCTCGTACTAGGAATTAAGCAATTACTGCTTCCTTAAAAGACTAGGGTAAGAATTATTGACTATATCCTATATTCCTGATAAAATAGAACTGCTCATGAGTAGTACTCCTATTTTAAAGCATAAATGTGACTATATTAACTTACTGCAGGACTCACAGTGTCCATGTGTGGTACTTTTTGACTTGCAGAAAAGTGGAGAGGTATGCTTACCAAAGTGTCAAACTCATTATTCTCCTGAAAATATAAAATAAACAATAGTGAAAGAAATATTGTCCCAGGAGTCACTATCCTTCTGTGCAAGGCTAGCTTAGTCCTGCATGGAAGCATCCATTTAGGAGCAGGATGGCAGTGCACCATGCATATTAAAGAAGGCTCGCTGCCTGTGCTCCTAAACGGACATGGAGCATGTACGAGTGCAGGGGGCATGTCTGAGAGCAGTGCTCTCAGAATATACATGCCCATGCTATGAAGAACAGCAGTGTATGAATAAGAATGAGCAAGACTGCTCATAGGTGTTCGCATACCCCCAGCAACATCCCCCCAAGTTTACAAGAGCAATATTTAAAACAGTAAAGGTAAAGATTTTTTTTTTTTTATATAAAACAGATTAAAATTAACCTTAGTTGCATGGGTTTGCCCTTCACTTAGCTACGGTTAATGCAGCTTAAATGGCACAAGAGGATAAAAAGCAAGATATATGCAAATGAAGCAGTATAGCAATAGTGTAGTGGGCAGAGCATTTGCCTTAAAGGCAGTCATTCCTGGTTTGAGTCCCACTCTGGTACAATCCATTTTCCATGTCAAATCACTTTATGATCAATTTATTTTGTTGCATAACCTACAACATAACATATATGTGTGAACTGGAGTACTGCATTAAATGCAGATGAGAGGTGTCATTGTCATAATGTTGCAAAGTCCACAGATAATCACAAGTGCCCCATACAGTATATGTACACTGGAATCAGGGATACAAATGGAACGTAAAATGTGTAAGGAATGATAAATCCATACAGTTTCCAAATCCACCACCTTCCCAAGAACCATTAGACATTATTGTCTAAGTTAGTGCAGTGGTAAGTGGGTGTAAGCACTAATAAGCGAGAGTAAGCATATTTAAGCAATAGTAAGTGGAAGTCAGCATATTTAAGCAGTAGTAAACGGGTTTAAGCCCGCTTGTGTGGGGGTAAGTAATGCGCACACAGGTTAATCAATATTAAAGCTAACACACTGTAAGCACATTTAACCAGAGGTTAACATTGCCTACCTTTGCTCAAACCCACGCAAACCCACTTACAATTGCTTAAAAGTGCCTTAATCAATCTGTATGCATCAGCCGCTGTTCTGACCAGAAACAAAATAAATAGCCTTTGCAGGTCTTGAACCCAGGACACTCTAGTCACAGTACTTAACCATTAAGCCATCACAGCATTATGCAAGATTGAGGTATCACCAAACAGATCCTTATTATAGGAAATAAAAACTGAACATGTGAAAGGAATCTATATACAGTTTTATATTGTATAACCTACTACAGGACATAAATATGTGAACTGGAGTACTGCATTAAGCCCAGATGTGAGGTGTCATTGTAATAAAGTGTTGAAATCCCTTAATAAACACAAGGACCTCATACAGTATACATACACATGAATCATGGACACCAAACACATATATAACTGTAATGAATAATAAATCAATGCCACAAGGCAAATATAATGCAACTTAAATATTATCAATGCTAAGCATTGCACAGCCCAGCTTAGTAGGTGTAAGCAATGTGTAGGCCAACTAACTCAGTCTGCCCATTGGTATATCCCTTTAAGCAATGCCAACCTTAGGTAAGCAGGTTTGCCCATAGCTTAGCCTTTTTCAAAACCATCCAATCATGGCAAAGTGTAGGAAACTGGCCCTATTTAAACTCAACAGGTGAGAATACATCTCATAATTGGTTGTAACTTCCCCTTGTAGGCACTATGTCTGGAATGGAAGAGGGTGTGCATTTTCGGGCGCAGCACTGGGCATACAGGAGTCCAGAGTCATGGCAGGACTCCTTGCAAATGACCATAACCAGAGACTGCTGCAGGGCCAGTACCAGGGTTACTAATACAAAGCGGAAGCCTGGAACAGTCTTGCCCGTGACCTCACCAGTGCCACGGTCAGGCATCACTATGCTGACCTCAAGCGGAAAAAGGGGGAACTCTTGGATCAGTGGATCCAAGAGGTTAGGAGGACAGGGGAAGTCCCAGAAGTGTATAAGCATCAGTCCACTACCTGTTTAATAATTTCCAGCTCATGTATATTATGGATAGGTATGGCTAAATATTCCTGTTATGTCTTTCACAGTGGCAGCGAGCGGGCTATGAACCAGGAAGCCCATGGCTGTAGGCTGCATTGGTTGCGATGCAAGGCAGGTTAGTAATACTTTTGCATGTACTGTCATAGGAAATGAACCAAAAGTAGTAGTAAGTTAATTGCCTGTATAAAACCTGTATTGTTTAAGGCATGCACTGCATACACCAGAGAATAGGGCAGGAAGAGTCTCATACAGATTGTGTGTAAATAAAAGCATAATAGCCTGACAATTAAGGTCTAACTGCTGGACTGCATGTGTTCACTCTGATATCATATGGTAATTTAGAGTTTATAGGTTCATAGGTAGGTACTAGGCTATTGGCCCTAGGGCCTATATAAGCTTAGCCAAACGGTACCCTGGCTTTTGCCACTCAAGAAAATTATTTTCCTGTGCCCCTGTCAAATAGAGCCACAGAAGTGATCCCTAGGGTGAATTTCCTATCTCCCATCCAATCATCAAGATTTTTCTCGAAAAAATCATTTCATAGTACTGTTATATTAAGCACTGTTACCCACTCTGTGCTACATAAATAAATTGTGTAGGAATGTCTGTATATGACTGTTGTAATCACAAGGTCATATTGTACAACTGAGAGACACTTAGAAAGAAAACACTGAAAAGACATAACAAAATCCAAATAGCGCACTCAACTATAAAAGGAACTGTTGTATTTTTTGCACACACAACCATAGTTCGAATCCTGGGAGTGGCAGTAGGCTGTATGCAGAATCATACCCCACAAGTGTACAGAAATCTCCAGAATGTCCAGTAAATCAGCCCATTATCTGCTGCCTGTCACCCTGTCCCCCTGACAAATCAGTGGGATGATCTCAGACGTTTAGGCAGCAAACAAGACATACAACTGATTGTCAGACATCTATAACAACAAGCCTGTCACTCTAGCAACCCCCCAAAATGTTACGATAGTAAGTAGCCAAGCATGTCCCATCTCCACCCCCATGTTGTCTGTAAGAAAAATATGTATTCACATATATAGTAAAATATGTATTCATGTATGTTTTAGCATTATGCTTGCTGCATTAGAAGCCTAAAAGGGTTAACACATTTATTCTGCTACAGGCTTGAAAATAATTGCATGTACTTTCTGACCTTGCTTCTGGTCAGCTCAGTGAATGACCTTGTTCATACACTGAGAAACAGATGATTTTGATAGCGTTAGGAAAATAGAACAATACAGTATTCTGAAATGTTATTAGACTTAAGCAAATAACCTTGTTCATGTTGAGTGAACACTGCAGCTGTAGAGGAACTAGATAAAACTAAAGGCTGTAATCAGTATATGCTTTGTGTTCGAAGTAAGAAAGAATCACGAATTGTAACACCACATCGTTACAGACTGGTGGTCAGCAAGGCCACGTTGTTTTTGAGAAAACTTTCTCATGGGAACATTTATAATTGTTATATCAGCAGAAAAACTTAGTAAACACCTGTTTTAGAACAATACTTAGAGTTATATTTGACTACGTCATCTTAGAGGGCAGTGGCTTACAGAACAGTATAATAATGAAGTATTTCCTGTATAATATCAGACAAATTTCTGAATTGCATTTTTGTCTCCTTGTACAAGAATAAAGGAACCTTAACTGAACCTTGGCTGCATTGATCTTTGATTTTTCCATTGACAAGTTGGTCCTTCGTTGACTGGAAACCTCTCGGTTATCCCGGATCAGACAGACCTGGTGGCTTGAATCCGTACAGAAGAAGTTACCGAAACAGTTCTTCTTGTTCGAAAAGACCTCCGACTGAATTGTCGTATAAACAGAGGCCGGCCACTTTCTGATCTGCGGCTGATTGGCAGGTTTCAATCGGACTGGGGTGATCAATTGCTGAGGCTCAGGTAAGGTGATTCTACTTTTTTCTGTTTTAGATCAGAGACTTGATTGTATTTGTTCAGTCAGGATTTTTGTGTAAATCCAGGGACAGAAAAATTGCTATCTTGTCATAGATCGGGGAAACAGAATAAGTAGGCAGGTAGTCTGAAGGGACTATAAAATCTTCGTGGCACCACATAAAAAAATAAGAAGGGTTACGTAACATTCATAAGGTTAGGACAAAATGGGTAATAAGTGTATAAAACGACCCCAAAATCTGCCGTTAACCGAAGACGCAGAATACATGTGGTCATGATGTGCCGATAACATTAAGTACTACACAAAGTGGGTTAATAAATATGAATTTGATGGTAAACTAGAAAAATCCTCACTTGTCAAACTTTTAAAACAACTCAAAATTGATTCCAAAGGGCAGGTAAAAAGACAGCGCAAATTAGGAATTCCTCAGGCACACAGGTGGATTGAGGAAACAAACCGAAGGGAACAAATAAATAAAAATTCAAAAGCAATGTTTTTAGATAAAGAAGATAATAACTTGGTTATAGCATCAGCCCCTCCACCCCCTCCACTTTCCTTGCCATAATATGAAGCAAGTGAACAGACAGGTCCACCCCCATGATACCCTGCTGTTCCGTCAGGTAGAGGTGTTGCAAAAGCAGAGCTGTTTGTCAGAGATCCTGTCGAGACTAGGTCTCGAACATGCAATTTGAGAGGGGATATTGAGTTATATCAAACAGATAAAAATTTGCGATCTATGAGTGAAGAGGAGATATGCCCACTCATAGAAGTACCAAATCCTCAGGCAGGACAAGAAGGGCAAGACCCAACTCTCCTAGTATACAGACCGTGGACACTGGAAGATATCCGGAAAGCCACAGTGGGAATTCCCCATCCAAAAGTTAATTTTAGAAAGTTTTTAGAAGACTTGGAAGGTATGAGGTTAAGTTATCACTTATACAGAGAGGAAGTAGAAAAAGTAGTCAGAGAAATAGTAGGACCAGATTGGCACATGATCAGTGGCAACTGGAATCCCTTTGACGCTGCGCTTAAGCCCCTCCCACATAGCAGCGCAGAGTTAGACAACAGAGTGAAAGGTCTAACGGACCGAATCTCTGAGAAATGGAAGCATAGAGCAGACTGGACTTGCATTAATCAATGCATCCAACAAGAAGGTGAAACTGTTGATAGGTATTATGCCAGATTATTAGAATGTTTTAATAACCATTGTGGAATGCAGATTCCTGAAGACCAGACACAGGATTCCCCATATGAGCAGCAGTTAAAGAATGCATTTTTAAAAGGCAGTATTGCACCCATAAGCAGTTTTATTACGAAGCATATGGTAGATCATCGCACAAGCAGATTACAGTCACTGCTTGAATATGCTAGGCATGCTGAAAGGCATTTTAATAGCAAAGAGAAAAAGAAAGCCCAAGTATTTGCTGTAGATGATGGAGAAATTTATTTAGTACAGTCCGGAAAGAAGGGCAAGAAGAATGCCCAGGGAAACAAACAATCTGATCAGTGATCAGAGGACTTTGAAGGGCGAAAGAAAAGGGGGGAATGTTTCAAATGCAGTAAAAAGGGACATATGGCAAGGGATTGCAAGAAAAATAAGAAGGCAGCTATGGAGGATAAAAATGAAGAGGGTGAGGACTGACTATATGATAGTCAAGAATCACTAGATAGGAATAACAAAGAAGGGACAAATGAGAATGTGATAGACAGAGCAGAGAATGTGTTAGGAGAAATGGAGGAAGTGCAGGAAGCTACCGATAGTGAAGACAATGAAATATTAGACCTAGCCTTATTGAGCTTGGAGCTCTATTTGGCTGACACGAAACCAGAAGTTACACTCCTGGTAGAAGGGAGGGAAGTCAAATTTCTGTGTGACTCAGGGGCATCACGAAACCTGGTACACCCCTCCAAACTACCGGACAATTCAGAGTCACATGATTACATATTAGTGAAAGCAGCTAATGGACAGCTGTATCGGGATCCTCTCTCCCATAATATTGCAATAACAGATCCTGTTTCAGGATTAACCCAGAAAAGTAAAATTGTTGTTTCTGCAAAATGCCCAGTGAACCTTTTGGGCAGAGACCTTATGCAACTATTTGGCATAGCAGTAGTCCCAACCATGCAGGGTATGGAAGCACAGCGACAAATTAATACTTTTGCAGTGCAATCGGAGGGTGAAACATTTTATTGGTACAGCCAGGACTTGGTTACGACCGGTCCTGGGGCAATAACTGGAGAGTTAATGAATGTAGCTATCAGTAAGTTTCCCTCCCTTTGCATTGACATACAACATCTGTTGCACTGTACTCTGCATTATTGTAATACACCAGGGCCTGACAAAGAATATGAGCAAGAATTGTTTAAAAACTGTACAAACAGATCAGTATTGTGTAATTTGTACTGGGACATGAAAGGGAACAGTGTAGTTAGCTGTTCATTGCCCCAGGAGTTCTTTGCACTGTATAAATCAAATCGATTACCACATGTTAGTTTAACTAAGGACAAGAGTATGAAATGGGCAGATATAGGAGAAAAAGTCACAAAATGGGAAAAGGAGACAGAGTCAGAACTATCAGAACAAGGAGTACAAAGACAGAAATTGAATTGGATAACACAGACACACCCAGCTGTACACTTGCAGTCAAGCGGGGACAGCTGAGAAGCACTCTTATTAGAAGAGGAAGAAAAAGCTTTATTAGACATACCAGAGACTCTCTGGTCAACAGGGAAATCAGATGTAGGACTTATTCGTACAGCAGGACCAGTTACCATCATGCCAAAGTCAGCATTTAGACCACAAAAAAGGCAGTACCCCTTAAGAAAAGATGCAGAAGCAGGTATTGAACCTATTATAGCAGCTTTACTTAAGGAAGGATTACTGGTGGAATCTCCCGATTCACCATGTAACACACCCTTATTTCCAGTTAAGAAAGCAAATGGAGAATGGCGTATGGTCCAAGATTTACAAGCTGTAAATGACGCAGTAATATCAAGGGCACCTACAGTGCCAGATCCACATACCCTATTAAATGATTTGAAGCCTCAACAAAAATATTTTTCTGTGGTAGATATTAGCAATGCGTTCTTTTCAATACCGATACACCCTGACAGCCAGTATTGGTTTGCATTTACATTTCAGGGGAAATGGTATACATATACGTGACTACCACAGGGATATTGTGAAAGTCCAACAATATTCTCACAAGAGATGGCAAGTAACTTGGCGGAGTTTACCCCACCGAAAGGTAGTCAGATTTTACTTTATGTTGATGACATCCTGCTGGCAGCCCCCACCCAGCAAGATTGTAAGGAAGACACTATAGCATTATTGAAATTCTTAGCCACTGAAGGACACAAAGTAAGCAAAGATAAATTGCAGCTTTGGATAAAACAAGTTAAGTACCTTGGATATGTAATATCCAAAGAGGGTAGGACATTAGATGAAGACAGAAAAATAGCAATCTTACAAGCACCAAAACCCACAACCAAGAAGGAAATGATGCCTTTTCTTGGCACAATCGGAGCTGGATCCCAAACTATGCTTTGGAATCTGCACCATTAACCAACCTGATTTTTAAGAAGCCTATGGCAGCACAAGATTTAATACAATGGACACCAGAAGCAGAATTAGCTTTTTGTAAACTGAAACAGTTGATAGCATCCTCATTAGTTTTAGGATTACCAAACTATCATAAAAGTTTCTTCCAAATCATAGATTGTAAGCAAGGTTATATGACATCAGTATTGACACAACAACATGGGGACAAGCAACGCCCCATTGCTTACTATTCATCACAACTGGACCCAGTGGAGTGGTCTTTGCCCCACTGTGTACAAGCAGTAGTTGCAGCCGCAATGGCAGTGCAGGCTTCGGCCTCAGTAGTATTATTCCACCCTCTCACATTGAGAGTGCCTCATGCAGTCACGATTATTTTACTGCAAGAGAAGATAGCATATCTTTCCCCTGCTAGGCATCTATCCTGTATGACTATCTTGTTGAGCCAACCTCACATGACAATTGAATGCTGTACAGCTTTGAATCCGTCTACCTTGCTTCCAACTCCTGCAGATGGCACACCGCACAGCTGCTTGCAGGTAATTGAGCAAAAGACACTGCCCAGAAAAGATCTCATGGATGTTCCCTTGGATGATGCCGAGGTGACATATTACATGGATGGCTCATGCAGAAAGGGTCCTACAGGATGGAACCTAACAGGATATGCAGTAGTTTCTGATACTGAAATTATAGAAGCAAAACCTTTACCACATAGCTTATCTGCACAAGTATCAGAATTGATTGCCTTGACACGAGCATGCACCTTAGCAAAGGGTAAATGTGTGAACATTTTTACAGACAGCCAGTATGCTTTTTCTGCTGTACATGTTTTTGCGCAACAGTGGAAAAATCGAGGAATGGTGACATCTACTGGCAAACTGATTAATCATGCACAGTTTATTTTAGATTTGTTAGAATCAATTCAGTTACCTCAGAAAGTAGCTATTTGTAAATGCATAGCTCATACCAAGCAACAAGATAGGATTTCAAAAGGCAATGCGAGAGCTGACACAGCTGCAAAGCAAGCAGCCTCAAAAGCAATTCTTTTGAATGAGGTATTACAACCTTCTGAGATTTTAGACTTAGAAATGTTGAAAACAATGCAAACACTTACTACACAGGCAGAAAAACAAAAGTGGGTAAGGCGAGGAGCACTCCTCAAGGAAGGACTATACATCTCCAAAGAAGGAAAACCAATATTGCCATCTAATTTGTTTAGATATGCAGCTTTGTTGAGCCATGGGCAATGCCATGTCTCAACAGGGGGGATGGTACAGTTAGTCAACCGGGTATTCACTACATACGGATTTACAAACTATACAAAAAAATGTTGTTTATCATGCCACACTTGTAACAAACATCATGCACAGGGGGTGTTAAAGCCCAAGCAAGGGAGTTTCCCTACACCACCGCATCCGTTTTACACTATTTGTATGGATTTCATAGAATTGAGTAAATCTGAAAATAAACGTTACTGCCTTGTCATTGTAGATATGTTTTCCAAATGGGTGGAAGCTTTTCCGACTAAAAATCCAGATGCAGCTACGGTTGCAAAGGCTCTAGTTAAAGAGATTATTCCTAGATTTGGTATGCCGGTATACAGCAACTCAGTAGATATTTTGGAATTTCTTTGAAAAAACATTGTGCATATCATCCTCAATCTGCAGGGTTGGTGGAGAGGCACAATGGGATTTTAAAGAACAAGTTTAGGAAGTTGATGTCAGATACACAAAAGAATTGGGTGTACTGCCTGCCCCTGGCACTGTTGAGCATGAGAACTGTTCCGAATGCGAAAGGATTGACCCCTTTTGAGATAATATTTGGGAGGGCATACTATACCCCTCAGTGGAAATCTCTCATCCCCACGGACCAGGAAGCAGACTGTACACTAGTAAGATATATGGGACGTATGCTGAACTCTAAACATCTTTTGCAGTCTTCTGTTTCAGGTAAAGAGCCAAATCAACCATTGGAAGCTATAGTAGCCCCAGGCGACTGGGTATGGGTGAAGATTGTCAAGCGGAAGAATTGGACCTCACCAAAGTGGGAGGGACCTTACCAGGTCCTCTTGTCGACACCCACAGCAATCAAGATTGGTGAGAAATCCTCTTGGATCCATTTGACACACTGTAAACTTTGCAAAAACTTTGAGCTAGATAAAAATCTTGCTGTTTCACAGAAAGACTAAACATGACAGAATCTAGAGTAAACAGGAATGCAGAACAACCCCAGAAGTATTGCATGGTTATCCTGTTAATTGTACTGACAACAATAATCTTTTTGCTGTGGCCCATCCTTTTTTCGGCCACACCAGTTGAACTGAATAAATGCGATGAGCTGACCGTAGACTGGCACCCAAACTTTAACACTTATCAGGCAATTACATGTGTGTATGCTGAGACTTTTAATGTTTTGAATTGCTGGATTTGCACAGCCATACCAACAGCATACGGGGGGTTATTAATGACTGCAGTTCCCCTAGGGGTCAATGAGACCTGGGAAAATTTGGTTTATGAGACTGTAGCTATCAAAGCACATGATAAGGTAGCTCTGTATTTGCCTGTGACACAAAAGGGAATTGTATGTTTTTATAAGAATAACACAATTCAAGTGGGTTGGAGCAGGTGCAATGTGACTGTACATTACAAATGTTATACCAAAGCAAATAGAATGGATACAGTTTGTAATTTGAATTATGACTCATTTCTTGAGTCCATGCATAAGACTATTGATGAAGTGCAACGTAATCCTGTACTTTTTAAGCAACTGTCTGTAATAGATAGGAAAATGTTTCATGCAGGGCAGCCATTTCGTAGTAAAGTAACTACTACGGTAGAAGATTGTTATTTTGTGTGAGGTAAGAAAGCATATAAATGGTTACCTGAGAATTGGTCCGGCAGTTGTTTTTTGGGGTACCTGGTTCCGGCCATACGAAACACTGCAGTTTTGCCTCAGTGAAATATACGAAATACCCGAGATGTAGCCAAGAAAGCTGTCAGAAAGCCTGAGAATCCAGTGGGAAGGATCGAGGCGGGCTGGAAAGACTATCACACTGTGAATACCAAGCTGACGCACATGGACTTGAGTGATGCTGTCATATCGTGGGCAGGCATATTACCAGCATATGGAGCGGCAAAATCGATTTGGGAACTGTGAAAACTGTCTAAACTTCTCGAAGTAATGAGTAATGCAACTTTTTCTGCTCTTGAATTGATAACTGATGAACTGAATGCTATGAGAACTGTAGTGCTCCAGAACCATATGGCTCTCGACTTCACCCTAGCTGCGAGAGGTGGTATGTGTGGTTTAATCAAAGAAGAGTGTTGTGCGTATATACCTGATTATCAACATGAGATAAATGACCACCTTGAGGTGATACAGCAAGTGTCGGCCATGACCAAACCAGGCCCCAACCCACTGACGGACTTTTTCCAGAATCTGTTTGGGGGTGGGGTACCTTCATAATGAACATATTAATAACTGTCTGTGTGGGGATACTCCTGTTGGGAGTGTGTGTGTGTGGTGGCATACCCTGCATGAAAAAACTGATTAAAGAATTGATAGACATGTCAGTATCTGAAACCTTGTATCAAAACAGTGAAGTTGATAAATTGATGGAAAATGAAATGCTTTCAGAAGTTTAAACTAAATGACTCACCTAACCGCAAATCCCACGTGGAAGAGGTTGGGAGAAGAAATTAACTGTTTATGCTTTTGAAGAGAATAAAAGTGTTAATAGGGGGGAAATGTAAAAAAATATGTATTCACATATATAGTAAAATATGTATTCATGTATGTTTTAGCATTATGCTTGCTGATTTAGAAGCCTAAAAGGGTTAACACATTTATTCTGCTACAGGCTTGAAAATAATTGCATGTACTTTCTGACTTTGCTTCTGGTCAGCTCAGTGAATGACCTTGTTCATACACTGAGAAACAGATGATTTTGATAGCGTTAGGAAAATAGAACAATACAGTATTCTGAAAGGTTATTAGACTTAAGCAAATAACCTTGTTCATGTTGAGTGAACACTGCAGCTGTAGAGGAACTAGATAAAACTAAAGGCTGTAATCAGTATATGCTTTGTGTTCGAAGTAAGAAAGAATCACAAATTGTTAACACCAAATCGTTACAGACGGTCAGCAAGGCCACGTTGTTTTTGAGAAAACTGTCTCATGGGAACATTTATAATTGTTATATCAGCAGAAAAACTTAGTAAACACCTGTTTTAGAACAATGCTTAGAGTTATATTTGACTATGTCAGCTTAGAGGGCAATGGCTTACAGAACAGTATAATAATGAATCATTTCCTGTATAATGTCAGACAAATTTCTGAACTGCATTTTTGTCTCCTTGTACAAGAATAAAGGAACCTTAACTGAACCTTGGCTGCATTGATCTTTGATTTTTCCTTTGACATTGTCAAGCTGTGACCAGAGTGTGTACAGTAACAGAGTGAGATGTATGTGCATAATACTAATCTGGAAACTGGTAATTTGTGTGGCAACATGCAGGTAGTGCTAACAAACATTGCTCCCACAGATCTGTCAGATATGAACACTGTGCCTATAAATAAAAGATTGATATCCTGTACTGGTACTGTTTACTTTGGTATTGTATGGCATTGTTAGTGTTGCAGCTGCTCAGAATAATAAGATATTACTCATGATTGTCACCCACATTGTACTACATAATAAAACTGTTTAGGAAATCCTGTATAAGAGTGTTGTAATTACAAGGTCAGAATGTAAAACTACAGGAGAATTATAGACAGAAATTAGACAATAGATACACAGCAATACCTATATAGCACATTCAACTGTGATGGACAGTGCCTTATCTTTTAGCAGACACAGCCATGGTTCAAATCCTGGGAGTGGTAGTAAGCTGTATGCAGAATCATACCCCACATGTGTACAGAAATGTCCAGAATGTCCAGTTATTTGGCCCATATCTGCTGGCTGTTACCCTGCCACCTGCCATATCAGTGTGCCAATTTCTGACATGTATTTCATGTCATGTAACCGACTGTCAGACCTGTACATATTTGGAAAATGTCAAAAAAAAAAAACAAACCTGTCATTGTACAAGTCACTAAAGGTTTAAGAGGGCAATAGTCAAAATATGTCCCGATTCACATGCATGTGGTGAAGACATGCCCAAGTGTGTGCACAAAGAGATGGACATGGATATGCATAGCATCAACCGGGAATCTGTGAGTATGTGGAGAAACAGTTAGGTAGTGTTAAGAAACAATACCTTCACAGGTATACCAGGTAAGAGGTGTATACTGCCAGTTTATGTATACAGTTGTCGACAGCCATACCACTGTCCAAACTAAGGCTATAGGATAGTGTACTAATACTTGTAAGGTACAGATCACAGCACTGACTAGGAAAGTAATGCGAACTACAGGGCTATACTAGTTGTTAATTGACATCTTTCTCCCACCCCCCACCATATCTACAACAATAAACTAAATACACAACTCAGTCGGTATGTGTACAATTAAATCTACTGTAGGGACATATGTCCTATTGTTTGATGATTATTTAAATTTGTTTCTAGGCATGTGCTATGTTGAAATACTCCCACATTGGTGGCATGCTGCCATCAATGTACCTGCATGCTGTTGTAATGACAACTGTGGTCCCATATATGCATGTGTTCTGTTTGCTATGTAACTGTTCCATATCTGGTGTTTGGGTTAATTGGAATATCTATGCATGCTGTTATACCTAATCCTGGAATACATTGAATATTACTAACCCACATATGCTGATAAAATTTAAACACCATAGCACGTTTGTGAAGGCTGGTCCTGGAGGACCTACCTGTCCCACCTTAGCTGGCTGTGGCACTGAGAACCAGCATGTCTGGGGCCCAACCCAGGACCTCCTCATCCACTGGTCCTTCACCACCTTCAGGTGGAACCGTCTCAGGGGATGGGGCTGACCCTCTTTTCCCACAAAAAAATCTCGCCCCATACATAGCTGTCCATTTCACACGTGTCCACTGGACACATTTAATCTGGTCTAATTGGCTTAACAACATATAATTGTTGTCCTCACCCCTCTCTCAAGGGAATGAGTGTCCAAATCTATCTCCAAATTCAGTGTATATGCACAGCTGTTGCTGTAGAAGAAATGAGCAGCTATGGACCTTCCCTACACCCTTCCTGCACATCCCTAGCTATTTTTCCTACTGTCTTTCCCTCTTTGTGCCCCCTTTTCACCACTTTCCTATCAACCCTTTTTCATTTCTTTTAAAGAAATTAGTGTGGGGGTAAGTGGGAGCAAGCAATTTTAAGCAGCCGTAAGCAGGTTTAAGCCTATTTGCACGGGGGTAAGGAATGCCTACACAGGTTAAGCAATTTAGAAGCTAACAGAGTATAAGAAACTGCAACTGGAAGTAAGCAATGCTTACCTCTGCACAAACCCATGCAAACCTGCTTACGTCTGCTTAAAAGTGCCGTAATCACTCCAGCAACAAAATAAACAGCCTCTGCAAGACTCAAACCCAGGACCCTGCATACCATAGCCAAAGTGATTTGCCAATAAGTCATGTGAGATATACATAATCCTGATGTTGTCGCAAACATATCATCCAGCACAGTCATGCAACAGTACAGGAAATGTATTTAAACATGTTGATGTACATATTTATTTATGGATTTATTTATTTTACATGTGTTGACCGTGCTAGTCTGACAGAGCTTTTGACTAATTTTCGGCAGAGACCCAGAGAGAAACGCTCCTCCATAAATAAAATGTAACAAAGACCCATTACAGTCAGCAACAAAGTTACTATCAGGCTATAATAGCACGTGTGTGTGTGTGTGTGTGTGTGTGTGTGTGTGTGTGTGTGTGTGTGTGTGTGTGTGTGTATATATGTATATATATCTATATATATATATATATATATATATATATATATATATATATATATATATATATATATATATATATATATATATATATATATATATATATATATATATATATATATATATATATATATATATATATATATATATATATATATATATATATATATATATATATATATATATATATATATATATATATATATATATATATATATATATATATATATATATATATATATATATATATATATATATATGTGTGTGTGTGTGTGTGTGTGTGTTTAAAGATATATAGCTATATATATAAAAGAGAACATAAATATATTTATGACCACAGGCACTGTTAATGGGGATAAGGGGGCCCAAGCTACATACGTCTTGTACGTATTGATATTACCCCCCCCCCACAGTCAAACAGGTCTGCCCTGCAATATAATACCAACTGTTGCAAGACCCATAACTATGACCCGACACAACATGGGCACAAGATGTTTACAGTAATCCATCCCATCTGTACAATGTCAGGCTGGTATCAATAACATATCATGCAGTACAGTCTGGCTACCATTAGGAATGTACAATGAGGAAGCAATAAACATTCCTAAAAGACATATACACACACACATATATGCAGATACACACAAACACACACACACACACACACACACACACACACATATATATATATATATATATATATATATATATATATATATATATATATATATATATATATATATATATATATACATATATTTATATATGTAACTACACATACACACACATAGATATGTATAGGAAGATACATATTTAGTGGGTGCACACAATATGGAACAGCTAGTATTCCTACAGTTGCCACCTTACCAAATAGACACTGTATGAGTCACCCATACAAAAGACAAGTGTTGACTGAAACCTATCCTCACAGAGAGGTCAAAGGATATAACACCACACACAGGTTTGCATACATGAGAAAGTTTTATTGCTGTACTACTACAGTTGTATATACCATGTCATATAGCTGTTTAGACTTTGAAATACATATAAACAGACTAATGTAACTTTCAAACAGATCACTTAACACAGTATTCTGGAAAGCATAACATATGTTGCTGGACAGGCCAAGGCATTAAAGTAGTACAACAGTGAAGACAGACTGGGCCACAGGATAACAATCAATCAACAGTAAGTAATGCAGATGTATAGTCCAGCAGCCTCTATCTACACTTTGTACGCAATCCTTAGGGGGAAAATACGTCAGTTGACACAATGGGATGTATCTGTCACCTAACGAGCATAACTGAAACCATCACAATCACACTGACGGACAGAACAATCTGTATGGCAGGAAGCAGTAGGCCAGCATTTTCCCAAGGTGAATTGTATGGTAATGTACATCCAGATAACTTAAGGCAGCTTACCCCTTATATCCCTCACATGTTGTAACAGCCTAGGTTAGTTATGGTTCACCCCCCATAGACTGACATACAGGGGAATATACCACTGTTATATACACTGGCCTCTGGAGTGCATAAGGGCACATATGTATTGTGTAGGTGAAGCCCACATATATATGGACCCAACCCCACAGTATGTGTGGGGGACTCAACATCAGTGGACTGATGGCAGGAATGGAAGCATGACATACTCACAGCCCACTACATAACAACCCCTGACAGCATGTCATATTTAAAAAGCCTGGTATTTAGGTGGAGGACAGAGGCTGGAACACAAGCCCATATGTGTAAAACTGCTGTCATACACTAAGCAAGTCACTGGTATTACAGCATAGTCTGCAACATACCCTTAGTCAGGAATATGACGTTAGAAACAGACATGGATGTAGCCATGTTCTGATAGCACTCAACACACACACTGCCAGTGATATATCTGGCACAAGACCTGTGTGGTGGACACACAAAACATAACAGGCACACCTCTGGCCATCAAGTGGATAGTTGGATAGTTGAGAGCTATGCAGACAGACTGCAGTCCATGTTAAACTAGTAAGTACACATAGAGCCTGTAACACTGGTGCGATATAATGCATGCAACAACACTACTCACACTCAGTCTGTAGTTCTGGAACTTCATACAAATATGTAGCTGGCCAGAGTGTGCAAGTTCTCTTGTAAGAGGTATGAACAATGCTGCCCACACACAGGAAGGATGTCCTCCATACAAGAAAGGTAAAGGGACCATGCCCAAATGTTGTAGGGATTTATGGTAGTGGGTTGCCATGACAGTGGTAATTGGAAGTACTACACAGCATGCTGCATGCAGCTAGCAAGTGGAGGACACTAACTGATGCAGACGCCATCACTTGATCATGTGCATCACCTACAAAAGCCATGCTGCAATCTATTTCAAGCAGCTCAGTCCATTACTGGAGAGAGAGAGAGAGAGAGAGAGAGAGAGAGAGAGATAGAGAAACCAGATCCACGACCAAAACCAAAACAGAAACAAAGAAAGCAGGCTAAGGCCATAGCCAAGGAGAAAAAAAAACTCCTGCAAGGAAACCGTCCCCAACAAACCTCATTCCCACAACAGGTATGTGAAGCATATATGCATGTAGTTGAGTGTAGTACTTGATTCATAATACTGGGATAGATGATGTGGAATGATATATATGCGCCATCAGGTGTTGCTGTAGGAATGATGTTCAGCTGAACAACTGTTATGGACAATAGAATCTGTCCCTGTGGGTAGTGGGCCATACCGGTCAACTGTGCAGAGCAGCACTGACTGACAAGATGTAAGCCATCATAGTGTGTGTTGTGTAATGGAAAGGATGTATATCACTGTGACAAGTAGCTAGTGGTGGAAGTAATGCCATAATGATGGACATGTGGGTTCCATAGCCCACCACTTGCAGGACACTCAGATTAACATGTATTGTAGCATGCTAAAATGCCATAGGTGTGTAATATGCTTACCTGCAATCTGGCCCTATATATACCCCCCCAATGTCAGGCTGTGTCCATATGTGGCACCTGTCTGTGTTGTAGCAAGGCAGAACCGTTCAGCTGTGCAGGAAGGAGAGTTAGAGATTGTGGACAGATAGGTATGTATATATCTATATATATATATATATATATATATATATATATATATATATATATATATATATGTATATATATATATATATATATATATATATATATATATACACACACACATATACATATATATATATATCTATATACATTATATATATATATATATATATATATATATATATATATATATATATATATATATATATATATATATATTTAAACACATATATACAACATAAAATATATCTACACACACACACACACACACACACACACACACACACACACACATATATATATATATATATATATATATATATATATATATATATATATGCATATGTCTACATACATACAAACACACACGCATTATATAAATACATGTCCCCTATATTACCACTGCCACAGTGCTGCATGCTATGTGTGAAGCAACATCACACATAGCAATACACACAGATATATACAGCTGTAAATGTGTGCAACATGGACGGGTATGTCACATGCGAACCTCTTGTTGGGACCACATTGCTCTTGTCTGTGAAGTAGGGAATGGGAATATGGGGAAGGATAGCAGGTATATTTGTTGAGGTGGTTCGGGTTGGTAGATATAGAGGACAGACTACAGGGGTGATATTTGACACATGTTGTGGGTAAACACCCTGGATTGTTTGTGCGGTCTGAGATGTGGAAGCCCCATGACCACCCATATGGAAACAATGGGAACAAGGCCCCCACCCATTGCTAGTCACAACAGCAGTTCCACAGCCCTGAAGATGCCTGGCCTGAAGGCTGAGCAGGAGGAGCATGTGGACTCTGTGATTGTGTACTGGGTGCCTCAAGATGCTGTAGCACATCCCACAAGTTTCTGTGGAGTCCCCTATGGAACAGACCCTGTACCTGACCTCTGGTGACAGGGACACATCTGTGTGTGCCCCTGGGGGGGCAACATCCCCTGAGGTGGTTCCACCTAACGGTAGTGGTGGACCAGTAGATGAGGAGGCCTCGAGGTGAGTTCCACATGTGATGTGGCCTGGTAACATGGCCAGATGACTCAAAAAACACCTCCACAAAAATTCTCCATAAACATATAAGCCACAACCAATTCAGGAACAGGAATACCACAGGAACACCACTTCAACAACAAGTATTTATTAATATAAAATGTTCTGGTACCTCGTCGTCTTGCATTCTAATGGAATAAGTCTAAACAAAACTCTTGTCCTTATAAATGTATACACCACCACCAGCATAAATTACGTCAATTAAATTATCAATATTCCAGTTAGTTAATTGACCACTTGGGCAGAAAGTCATCAACTTCTAAACCTTTTCAAACTTTTTAAGATATTTTTATAAACTATACATATCACACTTCATCATTCTGAATGATATCAATATAATTCATAAGCATCAAATTCTAATTTATCATATAGGGCAATTCTACATATTATAAAAATATAATTTAATTTTATTTAATACAAAAATCCACTTCACTATAGATTATATACCATTTTATGTGCATCTAGTAGGGTAACCCTACCTTACTAGAACATTTCATATCCAAAACATTTCATGTGCAAAAACACTTTTCAAATATGCATATCTGTGCACAAATAACCAATATACATCTAAAATGAAGAAATGTACTTATGTATATATGTATATGTGCAATTCTGCCTCCACTTACTATATAATACTATCTTATGAACTATAAAATCAAATTATTTTCCATATTCATTACATTTGGATGCAAAGTGTGATAATAATAATGAATCTACTCTCAAGTCTGGATAACTCTGCCCTAAAGCTGCCTCTCATGCCATTAGTTTGAGCCAGAACACTAAAAAATAAACTCTCATCCTTAACCTGATGCTTAGACAAAAAATGCATTGCTATTGGACTTTTATCTCTCTTCCTTCTAACATCCCCTAGGTGCTCTAGAATCTTAACCCTGACCCTCTTCATAGTTTGACCAATGTATCAATGAACTGGGTGACAGTTACATCCCAGAATGTAAATAACACCACAGCTGTTACAATCATAGAATTCACAAGCCCTATACAACTTCCCATTAATTCTGCATCCATGTAAGTTCCTTACTCGATTACATATTGAACAATGTCCACAACAATGGGCACCTACTCGGTTATCCATCCTACACTGACCTACAGGACCCGTGGATTTCTTGTTCAATATTTCTTTAAGGTTACCATGCCTTCCATAGGAGAAAACAGTATGTTTGGGAAATAAAGCTCCAATGGAGCTATCCTCACAAACTTTTTCCCATGCTTGTCTAACTGTCATCTCCAAAAAGGGAGAAAAAATCAGTACATCTGGTAACAAAAAAAATGTTTTTCTTTTTCATTTCCACATCCAGTTTAATTATACAAAACATCCCTCCTGGGAATAACAGTTTCCCTAGCATGCCCCTCCACATTACCCAACACCCTGTTTCTAGCTTTAGACAATAATTCTTCCTTATACCCTCTGACAGACAACCTGTCATGCACCTCATTTAAATTACTTTCATACAATGTAACATCAGAGGTATTATTGAGAATTCTCTTAAATTCTCCATAGGGCAGGGACTGTATCAAATGTGGGGGGTGCATGCTAGTAACATATAGAAAACTGTTAACAGCAGTTGATTTTCTATGTGGTTTAAACTGGATGCTATTCTTATTATCTGCATAAAGTACCACATCCAAAAATGTGACACTAGATCTGTCAGTCACCCAAGTGAATTTTAAGACATGCAGATTATTACTGATTACTTATTACTTTGCATGAAGTCCAAAATACCCCTTTACACTTCCTTTACAAACAAACAGTAAATCATCAATGTACCTCTTGTAATAAACTACATTCTTCACAAAATAATCATCTAACATCATGAACTGATTTTCAAAATCACCCATATATATAATGGCATAAGAGGAGGCAAATGATGCCCCCATTGCCGTACCCCTCTTTTGCAAAAAAAAAATGTCATTTTTCCACCTAAAATAATTGTGAGTCAAACAAAATTCCAAAACAGTCAAAAGGAAACCTGTGCGTGGACCCTCTCCCAGCCTTCTAGCCACAGCCGCCATTACCCATCTTTTGTCAATATTAGTATATAAGGCCTTAACATCTGTATAATGAAACTGGTTGTGGAAATGAAAAAGAAAAAATATTTTATGACTATGACTACTACTAAAAACTATGAGAGTTTATTTTTTAGTGTTCTGGTGTGATCTAATGGCATGAGAGGCAACTTTAGGACAGAGTTATCCAGATTTGAGAGTAGATTAAATTATTAACTATCACACTATGCATCCAAATGGAAAGAATATGGAAAATAATTTGATTTTATAGTTCATAGGATAGTATTATATAGTGGGTTCCTATTACACGATTGAAAATCCCTTTAGGTGAATATGAAGACATTGAACCGTATTGCGCAAAGTATGTAAACCCCAAATGTTCAAAACCGCAAATTTCAAAATGTCAATTTTTTTTGGTTGGCCCGTCTGCGGTATAGCTCCGTAAGGTAAGTGTGCGATAGATAGGACTTTACTGTTAGGATTTGGGTTAAGGTAAGTGCATAGATAGGTAATGTGTGTAAGAGTTAGTGTAGTGTTAGGTGTAGGGTTTTTTTAAGTGTATGTATGTGTATTATTTATTTTGTTTAGGTGTATGTCTGTAGGGGATGTGTGCAGTAGTTACAGACCTTAGGGTTAGGGAGGGGTTAAGGAGAGTGCATAAGTAGTTGTGTTTGTGGTGTTTAGTGTAGTGTTGGAGGTAGGGTTTTGGTGCTTTAATTTATGTTAGAAGTAGGGTTTGGTTAGTGTATGCATGTGGTTTATTTATTTTGTTTGGGTAGGTAATATGTAGTGGGTGGAGGGGTTGGCCGACTATGACAGTTCGATATATATTTTTTTATTGCAATTTAGTGCGTTCGGGATTTTCGCGGTTCACGGTATAAGGGTCAATGTTTCAGTATTTGCGCATGGGGGTTTTTGCTGTGGTAATATAGACCCTTATATAGTAAGGGTGGATGCTGAATTGCACATATACATATATACATAAGTAAATTTCTTCATTTTAGATGTCTATTGGTTGTTATTTGTGCACACATATGCATATATGAAAAGCGTTTTTGCACATTAAATGTTTTTGATATGAAATGTTCTAGTAGGGTAGGGTTACCAGAGACCATTGTGGAGGTGGATGCTACCCACACACCTGAGGAAGGACAGGTAAGGCCACAGGCACATCAGTCAGTAGACCAGATGTATCCACATCTGTATTGTTGCTGTTAAATGCACTACATCACAGTGATAACCATGATGGGGTATCTGAAGGGCATGTCAGAAACTTGCACGATAACTAACATCCTGTCATTGTGAAATGTGTCATCACCCTTATACAGTGCAACAACAGTGTATATACCAGTATTACAATGGCAACTGTTACAGATCTACACTATGGCATAACATAATACTGGGGTCTACATTATTAGCTGGGACTAGGCTGTTACATGTGGCATTCAGTGTATGGGACACTGCAAACTGACACATGTGTAGGCCATACTTGTCAAGCATATGCAAAAAGGCTGAAGGTGGGGAGGGTGTGTCAGCTTGACACATCAGTGCACTGCAGCAGGGATCCTAAGGATGCTAAGAAAGGCTGTATCTGCACACAGTCAGGTTCTGGAACTGTGGCAGACGTAACCCTAATTCCACAGCAATAGTAACGCCAGTGTGTAAACTCCAAGGGATGTGCATGAGTACACCTTGCAATCATGCAGAGTTGGGAGACATGTGTAGGGCAGACTGACCATATACTGGCAAATGCGGATGGCCCATGCTAGTATACCCCTTCCAGGAATAGCGACTGCTGTAGGACACATAATAGGTGCAACAAACCTTCATGATAAGGCATTCACACATATACACCCACGGAGTGTGTGCATTGTGGTCAGCATCTGCACATCTAACACATTTCTTAGACACTGCATGTGAATGTACAGGACATATGTCACATATCAGGCTCATGTACTGCTAATATATACAGTGATGTGGTCCCTTGGCAGATCAAGAAAGAGTGCATCATATCAATAAGGGTGTGTACACTCCCCATAGCTACGGTAAGGTCTGACGGTTGTCAGTGTAATAGTATCGGATTGGTCATACATGCAGCACTGATGCTGAGATCTGCAAACCAGACATCAGGCATTCACAAATTACATCTGTCCACATATTATCCCAGGTATGTGTCGCTCAAACACATAGGGGCTGTGAGCATTAGAGAAAACATAACTGACACAGTAATATACATTCAGCAATGTCTGTACACCTGTGAGGTTTGGTGTACAGTACATGGCAGGGTGCAGAACAGGTGCACAGCAATACTGTGTACATGGGTGCAGTGTTTTCCAGGGGAAGGGGCATCACCTACTAACACAGCCCATGCATCACACACATGTATACTGTTGCTAGCATGGATTGACTATAGCTGCACTGCATGCTGTTGAGTACCATATGTTATGCATGTTGACAGATGGGTAATGGGAGGACTGTGTGTACTATCTTTGTGCAACCTCACATGTGTGTGTGTGTGTGTGTGTGTGTGTGTGTGTGTGTGTGTGTGTGTGTGTGTGTGTGTGTATGTGTGCGTGTGTGTGTGGGGTATTTTGCATGTAAGTGCAATCTGGTGGAGTGGAGGGGGGTTGATGCATGTAGGATGTGTGTGTGTGCATGTGTGTGTGTTTCTGTGGGTGTCCATGTATGCACATGTGTGATTATGGGGTTGTTCATACGGCGGTACTTCCCTTTGGGATTGTGCATTACATGGATATGGACTGACACATGAGACACCAGGAATACTTGTCTGATATGTAATCACAGGACAGCTGATAGTATAATAAGGTCTGTAGCAAGGAACATGCATTGGGAGGGAAAGTAGACACCAGGTATGCCCTTAATATTGCAATCAGCAGAGAGGTGAATGACTACCCATGTATGCAGTACTACAGATGCATTGGTGAATTACTAGACAGCACCAGGGAGTGTAACCATATATTTGTCAACATGATAAGATGATTGAGCAACAGATCTGGCATGTACTGCACAATACTTACATATGACACTCCAGTGCGTGACATTATGGAGTGAACGTATAGGGGCCATGCTCACAATGTCCAGACATACACAGGATGAACACTGGATGACAGCAGTGAGGCCAAGTAAAACCTACTCCACTCATGTCAATGAGGTAATGGAATAACAGATCTTATGTTCTGATCACTCATCTAGGCATTTAGAGGAATGATATGTTAATGAGTGGTATTAATGAGTGTATGTTACCAAATGTGATGCAGGATGGGGAACTTAGATGAATAAATGTGGGACTGTCTGTAAAATCAGGGACAGGTAGGTATTAAGTTGGAATGTGTGTTTGTGTGTGTGTGTGTGTGTGTGTGTGTGTGTGTGTGTGTGTGTGTGTGTGTGTGTGTGTGTGTACTGTTATGCAATGCTGTACAGGTCTTAAAGTGTGTTTCTTGGTTCCCCCCACAGGTGACAAGGTGGGTCAGTGTCTCTCCTGCAAGCAATCTGATGTTGGTGTCCATACAGACACCAAAGATGATGATACTACTGTTGAGGCACAGGTGGGGTTGTCAGGGGTTAAAACTGTGCCACCATTTGACATCCCCCTATTAGCCACCCCAACCCCGCACACAGTTACAGTGCCTATAGATACCCCATCACCAGTGGCCATAGCAGGGGTACAGTTGGCAGTTGGTGGCAGTGCACAGGAGAGTGTGGTATCTATGCCTACTGTGTCTGGTCACAGCAGGCATAGCCAGATGTCTGGCAGCACCACATAGGCGATGTACCAGGGTGTTCTTGATAGGGCCACTGGCCATCACGACCCTGGCGGAAGCACCACAATTGGTACCACCAAATGCATGTTTCAGACTGTCATGGGGGTGGAAGCACGTATGGAACTGTACACCAAACAGGGCCTGAAGCTGCAAAGGGCTGGTCTCTCATCTGCAAACGACAACTTCCAAGAACTGTCTGTTGCCCTCCGAGATTATACCGAGGTCATGGATAGATGGTTGGGTGAGATGATGGGCCTCATCGACAGTGGTTTGTCTGTGCTTGAACATGTGGTGGGAGTGCGGGGATGGCCACATGGATATAGGCCAAGCAACACCAACAGGTGGCGGTCAACGTAGATGTGCTAGGACACCAAGGCAGTACCAGCCCCAGCACTGCAGGGGGAGCTGTCCACACCACACCAGGCCACATGCATGTAGCTATGGCCAGTCCCAGGAGAGCCCTGGTTCCAGCGGACATCTGTCATCATCAGGGGAGAGTAGCACATCGAGGCCTGTACCTGGACATGACCATGGAACCCTTGGTAGTCACAGTCCATGTGTCCATGGCTGGAGGCAGTGAACTGCATACCCTGCCAGGTATGGTCTGCAGCTGTCCAAGAAGCACTTGTATAGGGCAGCCACATGGCAGAACTGTGTGCATGCATACCCAAACACTATACGAACACACCTAGGGCAACCCCATACCTACACACACCACATCACCATGCCCATTTCAACTAATTACACCCCTCACCCACACACATGGTGTCAAATATATGGCCCACCCTCAGTTTCTGGCAAACCATCAACACACCCTGTGCATATGATGATACCTGTGCTACATCCCTGTCATCCATAACATTGATGCAGGGACAGGGTAATATGGTTCTGATGCAGACGGTGACTGTACTACAGTGTTCCAATGTACTGCAGTGTAACATGTTGTCAGGAGTAATGTTTAATACATACATGTCAGGTAGTGTTGCTGTCCAGCCATGATGCATTATAGCTGTTAGTAACACTGAGTCATTGTGGTCTCCATAATGTTATCCATTTATGTTGTAGGTGTACATATATCAGCAGGAGGATGGTCTGCAGTCATATTCCACAAGGGGTATGGCACTGTGGTGACACCATGGCTGTGACATATCCTGGGTACAGTTGAACACATGTCACAGGTTTGTATAAAAGTTATTGCCTGTGCCACATGGACAGGTGACCCGCTAGGACATGTAAAATCAGTTTACTATCATAATTTCAAATGACACTCAGTTAACCGCACTATGTTCAACAACGGAAAGTCGAACACAGCAATGTCGAACTTCAAATGCAAGCTTAGGAATGGGTTTTAACATGGGTCAAGATAGGGGCAAGGTTTGTAGTTCGGCAATAGTGATGAACCCCTATTTCGACCCATGTTAAAACCCGTTGCTAGGTTTGCATTTGAAGTTTGACATTGTCATGTTCGACTTTCCGTTGTCGAACATAGTGCGGTCAACCGAGCGTCATTCGAAATTATGATAGCAAACCATATAATCAACAACCTGATGTAGACCCATCCACATACACACACACTTTTACTTGGCAACACTGGGACTAGACCCCTTCCTAGGTATTTAGTACAACTGAAGTGTATGACTTTCATTGCACACACCACATAGCGTTTAGGGTGAGGTGTGTTCCAGGTTACATGTTACATGCAGAACATCCCCAAACATGTACATTATGGTAATGGGGGGATGTAATGGTTGTAATGTCACATAGGTTCATAAGTTCATAGGTTGGTACTAGGCTATCGGCCCTAGGGCCTATACAAGCCTAGCCATAACAATTCCCTGGCTATTTCTTATAGGTTCATAGGTTCATAGGTTCGTGCTAGGCTATCTGCCCTAGGGCATTTATAAGCCTAGCCAGAGTGTGTTTCGCCACCCCTTGGGATGAGAATACTACGCCCATTTAGGGTTTAGTTTACTGTGCCTCTGTCTAGTAGTGACACAGAGATGATCCCTGGGGTAAACCTACGATCTCCCATCCACTCGTCAAGATTTCTCTTGAAGAGAGTTAGTGAGGGGCTCTGCCTAACATGGACTGGGATTCTGTTCCAGAGTGTCGGGAGCCTCTGGGTTATGAATCTGTCCCTCCAGCACGTCCTATTTATTTCTGTGTTGAGGTTCAAATCTCTTGCTCTCATGGCTCTGATGGATTTGGATTTTCTGAGGTGGAGCATGTCCATTAATTCCAGATTGGACATGGCCTTGTACGTCAGGCATAGATCACCTCTGAGTAGGCGGTATGCGAC
Organism: Protopterus annectens; assembly: GCF_019279795.1. Classification (NCBI taxonomy): domain Eukaryota; kingdom Metazoa; phylum Chordata; order Ceratodontiformes; family Protopteridae; genus Protopterus; species Protopterus annectens. The sequence continues at coordinate 988,397,892 of NC_056725.1, forward strand.
TGAATAGAGATGGAGTTTCTTCAGCATATGACATATGTTTGAGACCCTTTATCCTCTTGGTGAAGAACTTTTGGGGTCTTTCCAGCTGCTGCAGGTGTCGGATAAGATACATCCCAAATGGGGCATTGTACTCAATCATGGGCCTGATAAGAGAAGAGTACAGGGGCACAATGACCTCTCTTGATCTAGATGTGAATCCCTTCATGATAAGGTGGGCAATATAGAAGGTCTTCCTAACCACCTTGGTAATGTGAGTGTCAAATGAGAGGTTACTGTCAACTTGGGTCCCTAGGTCCCTGATTACCTCTTCTGTACTTAATGGATTACCACCTATGTGGTAATTTGTGGGTACCTTGTTTTTCCCAAAGGGTATGACTATACATTTTTTGGTGTTCAGTTTAAGGCCATGGCTCTGGCACCAATTATCCATTTCTATGAGGCCTCTCTGAAGGATGCTTGTGTCTGCTGGAGTATCAATTATGGCGCCCAGTTTGCAGTCATCTGTGAACTTTGTCAGCTACAATCCTCCTATGTTTGCTTGCACCTCGGAAAAATAAATGCCGAACAAGAGGGGTCCCAGGACTGAGCCCTGTGGGACACTGCTTGTGACTGGCTTAGAGTCTGACATGGCTCCAGCAATTCTGACCTTGTGGGTTCTGTCCTTGAGCTAGTTTGCAACCCATCTTGTGACATATGGGTTTACATTTAAGCTGGTGAGTTTGTCTATGATGCCTGAGTGGGGTATTGTGTCGAAGGCTTTTGCAAGGTCAAGGTAGGCTGTGTGAACTGCCTTACCCTCATCAATGGCCTTAGTGACTGTTTCAAAAAAGTCGACCAAGTTCAAAAGGCAGGATCTGCCCTTGACAAAGCCAAATTGGGTAGGATCTAATGTCTGTAGGTCCCCAATGTCTTTGTTTATGAGTTCCATAATGATCCTTTCGATAGCTTTGCAGACCAGGCTTGTCAAGCTTATGGGGCGGTAATTTCCAGGGTCTGTAGAAGCACAGCCTTTGTGGAGTGGGACCACTGTTGCTGTACGCCACTTTTTGGGTACATATCCTGTAGTAAGGCTAAGATTAAACAGCAGCCTTATGTGCAAGTTTAGTTCCTCTTTGAGTTCATGTAACACGCAGCCCAGGACAATGTCCAGTCCCATTGATGCTGTGTTTTTAGCTTTGGCGAGGGCGGCTCTCACCTGGGCATCTGAGATGTTAGGGAGGCTACACTATGCTGGGATAGATATTTCTCCTTTTGGGGGGGAGGGGGCGGAGAAATCTGCACTGAACCTGTCTGCCGGAATGTTGGCAATGTCTGTGGGTTCAGTGTATTTTGTGTCATTTTGGACTAACTCTGAGCATATCTGGGAGTTTCCCCCAGGTTTCTAACATAGCTAAAGAAGGCCTTGAGATTGTCTTTTGTGTCTTTTGCGATTTTTCTCTCAAATTTGGCCTTGGATGATTTTATGAGTGATCGTAGTTTTTTGCTAGTACTGATCAGAGATGCCTTCCCTTTTAGGGATTTTGCTCTGTCATGTAGTAGCTTCCTCCTCCTGTTGTAAAGTTTGTTAATGGCTGGGGTCCACCAGACAGGGCGCCTGCCTTTGGGGAATGGGTCTTGGTTTTATTAAGGGTTGCATGATCCATGCATTTTGAAGGTGCCGTAGAAGGCATTTATAAAGGATTCAGTGGTGTGGGTTGTGGTTTTATTGGCCCAGGGGCCTTGAAGGATACAACTTCAGTCTTAAGAAGTGTAAAGTCGGATTTTGAGAAGTTCTTCACTGTGGTCTTTTGTGCAGGGGGTGGGGGCGGGATGTGGATTTCCAGTGAGATTAATTTATAGTCTGATCTCACCAATGAGGGGTATACTTCCGGTGTGGAGTATTTTGTCCCCATGTTTGTGATGATCAGGTCTAGTATATTATCTCCTCTTGTGGGAGTGGTGACTAGTTGTTCCATCGCATTTGAGTTTATGAATTCTAGGGACCTTTGGGCTGGGGTGTTGGGGCTTGTGTAATGTTCCCAGTTTATGTTTGGGTAGCTGAAGTCTCCCAATATGATGGTATTTGGATAGACATTCATACTCTCCAGTGTCTTCAGGAAGGCTGAGTGGGGTTCCTGAGTTTGAGAGGGTGGTCTGTAGCATGCTACAAACTGTAGGGCAGTTTTGCCTATGGTTAGTTGCACCTGGATGGTCTCCGATGCTTCGTGCATTGCCACTAACCTGGAGGTGTGGGTATCTTTAATGAATATGGATACTCCCCCTCCTTTTGTGGTTCGGTCCAAGTTTTGGGGCCGGAAAGCATGATATGAGGTAAAACCTGGTAGTGCTGGGGTGCTCTCAGGAGCCTTGAACCAGGTTTCAGTCACTGCACAGACATCAATGTTCTCCATACTGAGGAGGGCTTTGAGAGCATGCATCTTGAGGTTTAGATTTCTGGCAATGAGCAGCATTACCCTTAGTTTTTTTTCACTTGTGTTTTCTAGGGAGGTGGGTTTGTCATTTTAGCCTTGCCTTAAAAAGGCACTATGGAGGTGGCAAGAGCCTTGGCCAATATCCGGAAGCCTAGGGGTGACAGGTGAAAGCCATCCCTTGTGAAGCAGCATGGCTTGTCAAGCATGTCATCCCAAGCAGACAGACATTGGATCCCCTTAGAATGACACCAGTAATTAAGCCAATTGTTAAAGCTGATCATTTTGTCTTTGTACTGTGGCATCATTCTTGGTGAGGGGAAGATGCTGCTCAGAGTGAGGGTCATACCGGCCTGGGCTACATAATCAGGGAGGTCCTCTATGTCTCTTTTCATGTAGTCCAGGGAGGTACGTCTCAGGTTATTCACACCGGCATGGACAATGACTGAGTCATATTTGTACCTGCTTTGGAGTGACCTGAGTGCTTCCCTGGACCCCTGTCTAGCAAAGCAACTGGCATGATCCCCAGGGTGAATTTCCATTCTCCCATCCAATTGTCAAGGTTCCTTTTGAAGAGGGCCAAAGAGGCATTTTGCTTGACATGTATGGGCAGTCTATTCCAGAGTCTGTGGAGTCTCTGGGTCAGGAACCTATCCTCCCAGCATGCTTTGTTTATTGTGATGACAAGGTTTAGATCCCTGGAGCATGTGGCTCTGAGGGATTGGGATTTCTTTAAGTGTAGCATGTCCAACAGCTCTGGGCTTGACATGGCCTTGTATGTTAAGCAGAAATCGCCTCTGAGTAGACGATATGAGTATAGTTGGAGTTTTTGTAGATGGTCAGCATATGGCATCTGCTTTAGGCCTGTGATTCTTTCAGTGAGGTATTTCTGTGGCCTTTCCAGCTGTTGCAGATGTCTTGTGAGGTACATACGAAATGGGGCATTATACTCTATAATGGGTCTAATGAGGGATGAGTACAGTGGGACAATGACCTCCTTTTTTCTGGATGAAAAGCCCTTAGTGATGAGGTGTGCCACATAGACAGATTTCCTGACTGTTATGGCGATGTGGTTATTGAAAGTGAGGCCACTGTCCACCTGTGTCCCTAAGTCTCTCATCACACTTTCGATGTTTAGTGTACTGCCACCTATGTGGTAATTCATGGGCACATGTTTTTTTCCAAAGGGGATATCTATACATTTCTTGACATTGAGCTTGAGCCCATGGCTCTGGCACCAAGCATCTGTTTCTGTAAGTCCCTTCTGTAGAGTATCCACATCATTTGGGCATTCAGTAATGGCTCCCATTTGCAATCATCTGCGAACTTTGTTAGCCAGAGTCCCTTAGTGTTGGCCTATACTTTAGAGAAGTAGATGCCAAACAAGAGCGGTCCCAGGACTGAACCCTGAGGTACTCCACTTTTCACTTGTCTGGAGCTGGATTTGGAGTTGGTTACTTTTACAGTGTGGGTTCTCCATTTGGTAACCCGTCAAGTGACATAGGGATTAATGCCCAGCTTAGTAAGTCTATCTATGATTCCAGAGTGGGGGATGGTGTCAAAGGCCTTGGCCAGGACCAGAAAGGCTGTGTCAACCGCCTTTCCCTCATCCACGGTTCTGGAGACTGATTCGAAGAAGTCAATCGGGTTCAGCAGACAAGATCGGCCCTTCACGAACCCAAACTGAGTAGGGTCCAGTGTTTGTAGGTTGCCAATGTCTTTGTTTATAAGTTCCATGACAATATGTTCCATGGCCTTGCAGATCAGGCTCATCAGACTGATGGGGCAGTAGTTCCCGGGATCCAAGGTGGATCCCCCCTGGTGGAGTGCGATAACTGTAGCTGTGTGCTACTCAGTGGGCACAATGCCTGAGGTGAGGCTATGATTAAACATGGCACATAGGTGAGGTGCCAGTTCATTTTGTAGTTCTTGTAGTACACAGCCTGGGATGCCATCTGTTCCCATGGATGCTGTATTCTTAGCTTTGGAGATTGTGTTTTTTTTTTACCTGTGGGGCCGTTATTACTGGAATTGGCAATCTTCCGGTATTGGGATGGGCCATTTAGGGGGTGAGGGGGGGGTGAAGTTGGCACTGAATTGATCTGATATTGGCAATATCCTTGGGATCAGTATATTTAATGCCATTCTGTTGAAGCTCAGAGCAGATCTGAGCATTGCCATTTAGATTCTTGACATAGTTATAGAATGCCTTGTGGTTGTCTTTGGAATCTTTAGCAATTTTATTTTCATAACTAGCTTTGGAGGATTTTTTGAGGGATCTCAGCTTCTTACTGAGGCTGGTGAGGGAGATTTTTGCATCCTGGGATTTTTATCTTTTCTGCAACAGCTTCTTCCTTCTGTTGTATAGTTTGTTTATAGCAGGGGACCGCCAGATTGGCTTCCTTTTTTTGGAGGAGAGCATCTTGGTTCTATTTGGGATGGCATGATTCATACATGAGTGGATGTGCTCGTACAATGCCTTAGTGTAGGATTCTGCAGTCGAACTTTCAGATCCCATCTGCAGGGGTGTCATGAAGCTTGTCAATTCTGACTTAATAGCATGAAGTTGGCTTTGGAGAAATTTATAAGGAGGTTTCCTTACTGGGGGGGCCGGGGGTGGGGGTGGGATGTGGATGTTAAGGGTGATTTGCTTATGGTCAGACCTGACCAATGAGGGGGTGACCACTGGTGTGGAGCATCTATCTCCTATGTTGGTCCAGGATATTAGAGCCCCTGGTGGGATAGTGGATTAGTTGATCCAGGGCATTGGAATTTATGAATTCCAAGAAATGGTGGGAAAAGGAGTTGGTACCCGAGTAGTTTTCCCAGTTAATGGCAGGGTAATTGAAATCACTCAGTATTAGTGTGTTTGGTTGTATCTTAATATTTTCCAGTATGTTTAGAAAGGTGTAGTGAGAATCTTAGGGCATGGTGGGGGATCTGTAGCAAGCTACAATTTGGATTGCAGTCTTACCTATTGTTAGTTGCACCTGGGGAATTCCAGATGCATTGTGTTGGGCAACTAGCCTGGAGGTGTAAATATCCTTGGTGAATATGGACACTCCTCCACCTTTAGTGTTTCGGTCTTGGTTTTGTGGCCAAAAAGTGTGGTAAGAGTTGTAGCTTGGTGTTGCAGGGGTGCTCTCTGGAGCCTTGAACCAGGTCTCAGTTACTACACAGATATTGATATTCTCCATTTTTAGGAGTACCTTGAGAGAGTGAATTTTGAGGTTTAGACTTCTAGCATTGAGTAGCATTACCTTCAGATTTTGCATGCTTGTATCTGTTATGGTGGTGGTTTTGTCCTTTGAACCTTGCCTAAAAAAGGCACTATAGGGGTGGCAAGAGCTTTAGACAGTAACCTGAATCCCAGGGGTGACAGGTGCAGACCATCTCCAGCAAAGCATTGTGGTTTGTCTATCATGTCTTCCCAGGCAGACAGATACTGGATCCCCTTTGAATGACACCAGAAGCTTAGCCAATTGTTGAAGTCAATCATTTTGTCCTTATGCTGTGGTATCATTATGGGCAAAGGCAGGATGCTACTCAGGGCTAGGGTCATACCTGCCTGGGCCACATGATCCGAGAGCTCTTCCATGTCTCTTTTTATGTATTCCAGGGAGGTACGTCTCAAGTCATTCACTCCAACATGGACAATGACAGAGTCGTATTTGTACTTGTTGTGGAGTGACTTGAGTGCATGCGTTATGTGGCGGATCCTGGCACCCGACAACCAGCTGACTGTAATTTTCTCCTTGTTCAGCCTGCTGAGTTGGACATCAGTGTGCCTGACTATAGAGTCACCTATGACTAAAGTGTTGGGTACATTGTCTTGCCTTAGGGGCTGTTGTTGGGTGGCACACTGGTGTGAGCTATGTGTTACTTTGGCTGTGATTGGAGTTTGTTTGTGTTTAGCTTTGGAGGTCCTTGTTGCTTGGGCAGGTTGATGTTAAGGGCCTCCGCATATGTGGGTTTAGTGTTACTATGTGTGGGTGTTGATGGTGTGGGTTTTGAAGGGCTATGAGTTTCTTGAGGTGTAGTGCAGGTGTTAACCTTCTCCCCTTGACTGTCTAGCACAATCTTGGCTGGAGAGAGCTTTGCTTCCAGTTTGGCTATGTAAGTGCATCTCTCGCAGGTTGTAGTGTTGGGTGGTAGGAGGAGAGGGTTGTCTGTGTACATGAGGCAGTTGCCGCATTGCCCCAGTATGCCCAGATTCACCAGGTGGACAGGAGAAATCACCAGAAGCTGACCCTTGGACATGCCTGTTTAGGTACTTTTTTTGTAAAGTATAAGAGCTGTTTTCCCTTACCTTTGCAAGGTACTTTGCAATTATAGGCTGTTTAGTGCCTACAATTAAGTTATCCTTATTGACAAGGAGAGTTGAGTGCTTGTATTTGTTTCAGGCTTCCTAGTGCTTTCCAGCAGGTTCTAGAGCAAGTGCTAATCACAGGGGTTCAGATTGTTGTGCTACTACTGAGAAACCAGCTAGTTCTAAGGCAAAATTTGAAGAGCAGACTTTCTGGCACCTGGAATAGTTTAACTGTAGCCTTGCGGTGCTGCACGATGTGAAAAATGTGCAAACACATGTGTTTTTAAGCCAGAAAGTTTAAAGGGATAGAAATCAGCCCAAAAAGGCTAATAAAATGACAATTTCAGAGCAGGAAACCACTCCTCTAGAGTTAGATTGGCAGTACAATGCTCACCACTCCCACTGGTAAGCAGTAGGACTTCCCTCTACCACAGCAAGGTCTGGATAGCTCTGAACACAGAAAATAAAGTCCTGAGACAAGCAAAGCCTGGGATCTGGACTGGCTAGGAAAGGTGGGAAACGAGCAAACAAGATAGTATTTTTTTTTGTTAAAACAGGCTAAACAATGCAATAATACAGTAAATAAACAAAGAAAAGGCTAACACACTTGAGTGTGTAGTACTAAACAGTAAATGCCATTAAAACTCTACAAAATTAGCAATTTAAAACTTTTTAAATGAAGCAAGGCAAGTGCACATCTGAAAAATGATTTAAGAGGCAGTAATGCAGCAGAATAAGTAGCTAGTCTACATATACAGAGAAGTCTATATATACAGAAAAGCAGCTAAAACACACAAACAATTCAGTTGCAGTGCAACCTAGAGCACCTGAGTTGTAGCAATATTAAAGCAAATACAGTTATAATAAATGCTCTAAAATATACTCTATATTTCTAAAGTGTTTGAGAAGCACAGTCAGAACACAAGGAGATTCAGGGGATTTATTTTATTTTTTGAAAGGGAGAAAAAAGGAACAGAAGGCTTTCTCAGATGTTCTCTCTGTATTAGGTAGAATGAGCTAATGACACTAGATTGGGAGAAGTGTCCCAGATCAGATTTACAGTAGAGGCGGGCAACTGCAAAGCCACCAAGTATAACAACAAGACACCAACAGGGAGGCATGGTGGGGACCCAATACAAAAGCTATTAGCCTACACTCTTTAGACAGTAAACACTACAGAAATCCACAAAATGAAAGTTTTTAAACAGATAAAGGAGCAAAGAGACTCTACAGAATGCTTTCAACTGCAAACAAATCAGTTACCCATGCAGATTAGTTAATAGAAATAAAATGCAGTAAAAACTATGCAGCAGGCAATAAAAAGTGCTATATATAAATTGCTAGAAACAATAATCAGTATAAATAAGCCAAAAAAATAGGATACTTATATATCTCAGATCAGAGTTGTAGTCAACGCCCCTCCTCCACTCTGCTCAGTGTGTATAGACAGAAATCCTCTCAAAGTTAGGCCTTACATACCAGAAGATACAACCTTAGACAACTTTTCTTTTAAAGCGTATAGGATAGGTAGGATTTAGCAGTCAAATTTAAGTTCCCATCTGCATGGGTGTCATGAAGTTTGTCACTTCTGACTAGAGTACCATGAAGTTGGCATTGGAGAAGTTTTTTATGGAGGTTTCCTTACTGGGGGGGGGGTGTGGATGTTAAGGGTGATTAGCTTATGGTCAGACCTGACCAACGAGGGGAGTGACCATAGGTGTGGAGCATCAATTTCCCATGTTAGTAATGACCAGGTCTAGGATATTGGAGCCACTGGTGGGACTATGGATTAGATGATCCAGGGCATTGGAATTTATGAACTCCAAGAACCATTGGGCAAAGGTGTTGGTACATGAGAAGTTTTCCCAGTTAATGGCAGGGTAGTTGAAATCACCCAGTATTAGGGTGTTTGCAAAAACCAATTAATCAAACCAGCCAAGGGTTATCCATTATAACACCAAACTGATAAAAAACAAACTAGGTAACCACCAAAGCTGAAAGCATACAAATTGTTTATTCCACAGACAAGACAGGATAAGCACTTTCACACCAAATGTGCTTCATCAGATCCACTGCTTAACTAAAAACAAGTCAATTATTTAACAAAGTCAATTAAATATATCCAATAAAAACATGATGACAATCACTGATGCAAATAGTGTTTCTTAAAGAGAGGTTATGAAGACACACTGGCATTAATGCCTGGAGGCTTATCAGCCTGCAGTCTGGTAATCCATTTAATCTCTGGTAACTCTACTATATTATTATAAACACCTCCTCTACCATTCTCTTGACCTAATTGCAACACCATAAATTCAAAATTATGGTCATGTTGCATAGAAACATGTTTTGCTAACACATTCAACAGGTTCTTCCTCTTAATATCACCCAAATGTTGTAACACCCTCTCATTCAACATTCTTATTGTTTTACCAACATAGAATGTGGTGCACATAGTGCACTTCATCAAATATACTAGTCCCTTAGATCTACAGTCCACATAGAACCTAGGATTTAAAGAATAGTCCATCACAGGATGCTTAAAGGTTACCACCTTCAAAATAAATTTACAAGCTTTGCATGACCTACATGCAAAGGTACCTGTCCGGATAGATCTGGGGACACTGGGACCTGTAGATTTATAACAAAGTTGTCTCTTTAATAACATACTGTTCTTAAAAGTAAAACTAGGTTTATTACCTACAATGTCTTTGATCCTAGAATCAGTGAGCAGTACAGGCCAATACTTATGTATAGTGTCACAGATCTGGTGCATATTGTTGCCATGCGTTAATGGTAACCTAAGGATGCTATTAACCATCTCAGAACCTTTACAGCTAGAGACGGTATTAGTCCTATGAAAAAATGGTTTACCCCTATCAGGACGTAACTTATCCACTGCTCCAGATGTATCAGCCAACATCACTTGCTTATAACCTCTCTTCAGAAATTCTGAGCTAAGTCTATTACTAGCCTCATGCTACTCATCATTATTAGCGTGTAACCGTGACATCCTCAAAGATTGACCCTTGACCACATTTTGAAAAATGTGTCTAGGGTGCATGCTATTGTAATGTAGCAGTGCATTTTTTCTACACAATTTCCAGTATAAGGATGTAGAGATGACACCATCCAATAAGGAGACCTTAATATCTAAAAACTCTGTGGAAGTATAGGAGTAATTCAACACAAATCTAAAACAAGAGCTACTATTCTCCAGATACTGTATAAAATCATGTAGCTCATCTAGGGGGTCATGCCAAAGCAAAAAAATATCATTGACAAACCTCATAATAAATCAACTGTCTAGAATATGTATGTGAGGATAGGACCACCGTTATATATATATTTATGTAGATATGTATATGTGTATATATATATATATATATATATATATATATATATATATATATATATATATATATATATATATATATATGTTTACCATATGTCCAGAACATGGAGTGGAGTTCTACCTCAGCATCAATAGTCCCAACCTCTTAGTGCAAGGGGATGTCATGTCTGTACTGCAGGTATATGTGTAGACTGTTGCTACTGTAACAGGGGTTGTCTTAACAGACATGTTGTGTGTGGGAGGTCACATCTGCTTTTGACATGTATGCCATTGGCTACTAACAGACATCCTAAGGACATCATAGTACAGTACCACTGCTAGAGCAGTAATGATCCTGTGGACTACAACACATATATGACCAATATATGTGGACAGTCTGGCACTCTGTGGTCAGTCCAGAAGTGTACTTCATGCAAGACATGTGGACTACATCTCACAATGTGGATGTTAATAGTGATGTACATGGGTATATCATGTAACTACTGGTCTACATATGCCCACACAGTTATGCATTCAGCATAACAGCATAACAGCACACTATGGAATTACACTAAGCTGCTGGGCATGTCACAAAGCACTGCTCAAACTACAGCAGACTGCCACAACACTGGACTACATTTTGTATGGGGAAATACACATGTGCCTGCAAATATAGCAGGCTCTACATGCATGTCACAGCACACAGTAACAGACACCTGGGAGAAAGTGCATACCCACAACCAATGTGAACACAGCCACAACCAAATAGGGTATGCAAGCTTAATATGTCACTATATGGACTGTCTGATAAACACCATCCTCATATGTGCCACTCACACACTAACCCTGCATACACTGGGTCATGACACAGTGTGGTCCAATGCCTGTCTGTGGTATGGGACATGTGTGTGTCTGGCCCTACAGACATGTGAGCCAATAGGGTACCATACACTGGAACAGCATGTAACATCAGATAGAACAGGCCCAAGAACAATGGCATCAAACACAGTCTGTGCACAGCCCAAGGTACGTATGAGCAATACACATACTGTCAACAATCACCATAAGTACACAGGCCCCAGTACTGTACACACAACCGCAGAATGCCCAGGTTATGTCCTCATGAATAAACCCTACTATACATAACATGTCTAGCAGTCTGATATCTGACTGGCTTGTTATCAGGTAAGATGTCAATAAATAATGTTGTACAGAACATATGCACCTCTTACTGCACGACATGTGTACAAAGGTTGACAGACATGTGGCTGGAGCTACAAACACTCGGCCAATATTAGCATGTTGCTGTGATAACCTCATACATTTACTGTCATACCAAGGTTTGTTGTGACATATGCCCTATGAGGGATATGAAGTCAGTAACTCTCATGTCGATCACCATGTACTGACTGCAATCCTCAGACTATGCTTCTGTAGTTCTAAGATAGGTGTACTGTGAGTAACAGAAGAATCATAAGGCTCCACACACTGTCCAGTCTGCAGATAACCCTACAGATTGGAGTTTCCTCAAACACATAACACTGTCATGACAGGTATTAAATCATGCAGACCAGCCATATCCACACACACCCTGTTAAACCGACATTACTCCAAATGCAGAAGAGCAACACTTACATTCTGTAGTCATGTCTGCCACATTCCCCTCCTGTCTGTTGGCCTGTTTCCACAGTGCATGTTGTTAGAGGTGAATCCCCAATCCATCTGTGATGCTGTTTGCTAAACACCAGATCTAGGTCCTGCTCACAGTGAATGAAAAGGCTCAATACCAACATGATGTTCCTAGATATTGGAGTGTGTTTCCATGCAATTGGCTATAGGAATGTTACCACAGCTGTTTCACATGCAAGCAGGTAGAGGAAGGCTGCAATTTGTGCAGAGGCCTTCAGCTGATCATGAGCATCACATACAAAACACATGCTACTGCCTAAGCAAAGCAGGTGTAGTTCTCCACATCCACCAGAGAGGGAGTGAGAGAGGCAGACAGAGGCAAAGATAAGTCAGGGAGGGGAGAGTAAAACCTAAGCATGTTTGTGTCACACGCCTACCAGTACAGAGTATCAAACCCCAAACTGACTATGCATTGCTATCACATGTCTAGGCAATTATTGGATGTGCCACATAGCTTACATGTTGAGGAGCTCTCCAAATGTAAAGGTAAATTCGAATACCATCTGTGATGCTGTTTGCCAAATACCAAATTGAGGTCCTGCTCACAGTGAATGAAAAGGCCCAGCACCCACATGATGTTCCTAGATACTGGAGTGTGTTTCCATGCAATTGGCTATTGGAATGTTACCACAGCTGTTCCAAATGCAAACAGCTAGAGGGGGACTGCAATTCATGCATAGGCCATCAGCTGATCATGAGCATCATTTACAAAACACAAGCTGCTGCCTATGCAAAGCAGGTGTATCTCTCCACATCCACCAAAGAGGGAGTGAGAGAGACAGACAGAGACAAAGTAAGTCAGGTAGGAGGTGGGAGAGTAAAACCTGACTATGTATTGCTATCACATGTTTATGCAGTTATTGCATTCACCACATAGCTTACATGTTAGGGAGCTGTCCAGAGGTATATCTGATGGTGAGTGACATCTGCAACAGTGATATAGTAGTGATAAGGTAGGTGTAGTACACGTGCCTGTCCACATAAACAGGTGTCAATGTCAACACAGCCACACTCTCTCAGGGACTCACACACATTGACACAGTTGGCAGGGTCAGGAATAGACTTTCTAACTAGCTAGTTTGCCACACTACAGAAATGTGCACATATCACATGCACCACAGGGGTTATCCAGATGATATATGGGCAAAGGGTATGTGAATGTGTCTGACATCAGACAGCATGCTTCAGTAGGCCAGTGGGAGTTGTAGTGAGTGTGAATGTGGTCAAAAGCATCATAATCCACACACACAGACACAATACTGACATGCATGGGTGCATTGCTTCACAGGTGTGTAGTGGATGACTGGCCATAAGGCTGTACAAGGCAAGGTGAAGGGTATACCTTGGCATCAGGGCATATGACAATGGACTGCAGTGTGGCTCAGGGGTGTAGTGTCTGGATTGGCCCACACAGGTGGGTATTGTATTCACCATCCAGTCAACTGGGTTACTATTGTTTGTGGCCAGTGATGTGCAATGCTTGCCATGTATGTGCTCTATAGTCCAGGACATGGACGGTGTCTGGGATATGCACATGTCCCACATGCATGTTAAGTGACATGTGGAACTGTATCTGTGGTGTCTGGCCCATGTTGTGTACACAGATTGCTATCATCAGATGTTCCAGTCCTGGCCTCATGTGGCGGGAACTGGTAATGGACACAAGGTTGACCCTGCACCTACATTGATAGCATGATACAGATATTCCCTGGTGTCAGTGGCATCTGTCCATACAGGGCATGTGTTTAAGGCATGATATGTCCTTTGTGGGTCACATTTGATGGCACCACAGTTGTTGAAGGCGTACAGTGGGGAACATAGTGAAGGCACACTATCTGCAATTATGTGCCTATTGTAGTGATGGGACAGGGTGCCATGCCCTCTGTAATCCACTGCAATCACACCATGGTTACTATCTGTGGGCAATATGCAGGGTACTACCAACAAAGCGGATGGTGCCTAGGCAAGTGTGTTTGTGTATGAGACATGGGTTGAGATTGTTCTCTGAGTAATACAAGGGTTGCTTAATTTGTTTGCCAGGCCTTGATATCACATGTAAGAGTATGGATTGGCACCCCAGACTCTCGGCTATTTGACATCTGTTATCCTTGTAAGATGGACATTGTGACGTATAATAGACCCACCATATAAGAAATTTACAAAAAGCACTCTTCAATGAGTCCATTTGCTGCACACTTACAGCCACCTCCACACAGGATATGAATGACACACACACACACACACACACACACACACACACACACACACACACACACACACACACACACACAGTTGCCATGTCCGGCATTAGAACTCCTATTTAACTAGTTTATCACATTACATTATTACGCAGTTATAGGATGCGCCATGGAGATTATTGGACTATTCCTTCCCCAATGACATATTTCAAGGTGAATGACATCAGCGGACTTGCCAAAGAAGGGCAATGGAGGTTGTAGTGACTGTGAATGGCCTCAAAAGCATCGCTCTCTACACAGACAAACAAATGCAAACATCCACACTTGCCATGTCTGGGAATAGAACTCCTACCTAACTAGTTTATCACACTACAGCATTAAGCAGTTATAGGACACACCACAGAGATTACTGGACTTCTCATTCCCCAAAGGTGTATTTCAATGTGAATGACATCAGCAGGCTTGCCAAAGTATGGCATTTGAATTGCAGTGAGTGTGACTAGCCTACAAAGCATTGATTCCCTACACAGACAAGCACACACACACACACACACACACACACACACACACACACACACACACACACACATAGAGTTGCCACATCTGGGATTAGAACTCCTACCTAACTAGTTTATCACACATTACAGCATTACACAGTTATAGGACATGTCATAGAGATTACTGGGCTACTCCTTCCCCAAAGGTGTGTTTCAAAGTAACTGACATCAGCAGGCTTGCCAAAGTAGGGCATTTGAATTATGGTGAGTGTGACTAGCCTAAAAAGCATTGTTCCCTACACAGACAAATACACACACACACAGTTGCCACATCTGGGATTAGATCTCCTGCCTAACTAGTTTATCACACTACAGCATTACACAGTTAAAGGACACACCACAAAGATTACTGGGCTAGTCCTTCCCCAAAGGTGTATTTCAAAGTGACTGACATCAGCAGGCTGTCCATAGTAGGGCAATGGGGAAAGCAGTGTGTGTGCATGGGCCATAACCTATTCATCTAGAGGTAGACACACCACACTCAGGCACACATAGGTTTATATTCCACAGGTATGTGTATACAACTACTAGATGGCTACTTCCTTGTACAGGCATGTTGCACAGTTAGCATTAGCACCACATAGTCTATAATGCTGAGGGATTCCAGAGGCTAATTTCTACTGTGAGTGACATTTACACATTATGTGGTTGTAGCCATTTGGCTATGTGCTGGGTGGGACAGGCCTCATGATGGAAGGCTCTTTGTCACTGTCACTCTCTTCCACACATTTATGTATGTGTACTTTTGGCATATTATAGTGAGTTGTCCTTGGATATATGTATGTATGTATTCCTATCCAATGTGTGTGCAAAGCATGACTGGAGAATACTGAGGAGTGTATCCACTAACATCTGCAACTGTCAGATATGTATGGTCCACTGTTGTTACCAGACATGGGCTTCATTTCTTTAAGTGTGTGAGCATGCCCAGTATGACCTTTCAGTATTTTGTTGTCTGACACTGCCTTCATTTCTCTAAGTGTGGGAGCACGCCCAGTATGCCCTTCTGTATTGAATGTGTGGATCCATTTCAGGTACATTGTATGCCAGTGCAGACTTTTGTGTTCTACACCTACAGCTAGCAAACTGTTTCTGCAGGATATCTGTAGATCAGTTGACAATATGGGGTCAAACTGGGCAAGGGATAGTGGAGACTGTAGGCAATTTTGTCTGTGCTGCTTCTGCTACATGGTCCTGGTGTTGGCAGAGATATTCAGACATGTGTACTGTTATACACTGTGATGTTTATGTCATCAAGTACTGTCAGGTAGACATTTCTGCTAGCAGTAATGTCCTGGGGAACAGAGGGTGAATGCAGCTGTGTCCAGTATTGTGGTCAAATGCCTACATATTCCTGCAAACTAATGTCATTCTAGAGGTGGAGCTACAGACACTTGCTTCTGGGTCTGTGTAACTGGTTCAACATCTTGGTACAGTGGCGGCGGAGGATCTCATACTTGTACATCCATCGACGTCCCAGTATGGCCTTATCTTGCTGTGGCAATACCTCACAGCTGTACAAATTCACAGAGGTTACCCAGAGGCAGGGGTCATAAGTCAGGACATTATTCCTATTGTGGTTTACGAGCAGGTTTGTAGCCACCCATTCTTGTGTTTGCAGCCAGGGATAGTATGTGCAAATGGCTATTTCGGACTTCGCACATTCCATGCTGCCTATGCTCCCACCCCCCCTCTATTATTCTATCATCTTCCATACATTATGCAAACATTCTGTGATACTTTCCCTATAGTTATCACCTCATCACAGCAGTGTATTGGTGTTAGTCCACAGTTCATGCAGTGGGACATGGTGGGCATGTTATTGTGGTTTGTCCACATGGCCTTGCATATGGGTTCTGTGGACTGTGTTATGTTATTTGGGATTCCATGACATAACCTACATTGGCAGTATGGGTGAGACACAGGCCTTTGGCACAGGACTGTAGGCCATTTGGTAGTGATGCAGGCCAGCTGTAGCAGGTTGTTGCATTCTGTCAGTCCTACAGTCCCAGACTGCCATACAGTATAGTCCCCTGGGGTGACTGGGTAGGCTAGGTGTTAATGCCAATACTTTCTTTCAATATTGATCAAGTGGTACGGATGCAGGCAGGGTGCTGCTTACAGCTAGGGAAGCACCTGCATGGGACACCTGCACTGCATGCTGCATTATTTTGCTATTGCCATACACAGGTGGGGGGTCATATTGTGCTCATTCTCAACAGCAGGGATAAGACTGGAGAGGTACCTGTGGATGATAGTTGGGTGAGCTGGGTGCATGTGTGCTATGGACACTACTTGCATCTGGCTCACAGATATGCATGGGACATTCCACTTATGCTGGCTTGTGCAGGGACATCAGCTGTTTCTCAATACATCATTCCTATGACCTTTGTGATTTGTGATTGTTTGGCCAGACAACGTCAGTATTCCCTACTACAAGCCTAGATGATGTGCTGCAAACCTGTATGTATAATTCCAAGGGTGTGTCCATTTAACAATTACACATTATACACTGTCTGTCTGGGGTACTTTCCCCTGTGTACTGCTTGTATATCTGGCCCAACAGTCATGCCATGTCCATCTTTCAGATGGTGACACATATTACCTCCATACATTTACAATGGCTTACTGGTAGAATGTGTTATACTGGGAAACATTGTGTTTGGCACTGCAGTTGTGAGGACTTAGCCCTGTCATCAGCAGTACTGGGTAATGGCCACCAGGACAAACCTCACCATGCATATATACTGACCACTCTCAGACAATATAAAACACACACCAACCTAACACATGCATACCTGCATATTGTACAAATGCTAAAATTTATCCTGCTTCCTTGGCCACCTCAGGTAATCTGTGCTTCACTGGTATTATACCTGCACATACATTTCTACATAGGATTGGGGGGGCACATCTGACTGTTACTATGCGTCTACATCGTATTTGGGGGGGGCACACCTGACTGTTACTGCATTTCTGCATAGGATTGTGGGGCACACCTGACTGTTACTACATGTCTACATTGTATTTGTGGGGCACACCAGACTGTTACTAAGTGTCTACATCAGATTGGGGGGGGCACACCAGACTGTTACTGCATTTCTACATAGGATTGGGGGTCACACTTTACTGTTACCACATTTCTACATAGGATTGGGGGGCACACCTGACTGTTACTACATTTCTACATAGGATTGGGGGGCACACCTAACTGTTACAATGTGTCTACATCAGATTGGGGGGCACACTAGACTGTTAATACATTTCTACATAGGATTGGGGGGCACACCTGACTGTTACTATGCGTCTACATCATATTTGGGGGGGCACACCAGACTGTTACTGTATTTCTACATAGGATTGGGGGGCACACCTGACTGTTACTATGTGTCTACATTGTACTGGGGGGCACACCAGACTGTTACTAAGTGCCTACATTGGATTGGGGGCACATCAGACTGTTACTGCATTTCTACATAGGATTGGGGGGGCACACCTGAATGTTACTATATTTCTACATAGGATTGGGGGGGCACACCTGACTGTTACTACATTTCTACTGAGGATTGAGGGGCACACCTGACTGTTACAATGTGTCTACATCAGATTGGGGGGCACACCAGACTGTTACTACATTTCTACATAGGATTGGGTGGGGCACACATGACTGTTACAATGTGTCTACATTGGATTGGGGGGCACACCAGACTATTACTACACTTCTATATAGGATTGGGGGGCACACCTGTCTGTTACAATGTGTCTACATCGAATTGGGGGGGGCACATCAGACTGTTACTACATTTCTACATAGGATTGGGGCAGGGCACACCTGACACTATCACACATTTGCTATGACTGTTCTGGTATGTCAGGTACTCCATTTCATTCTGTATTCTAACCTATCGTGCTGACTAGAGGCATATCAGTGTACTACAGGTCTTAGGTTTGATTGACCTACATATCAGTTTCTGACTTCTTACCCTTCAGAACTAACATCCCACTGCCTGACCTGATGTAGTCTGTCTGTGTATGCCTGGAGGGTGGTTACCCATATCCATCATTCAGAGGCCTTAGCACAGCCTTAGTTTTTGTTTGTCTACATCTGTCTCTATACATGGTTGAGCACAGGTAGTGTCATGTTTGGCATCCCTTTTACTGTATGTGCCAGTCAGAGAGAGGTGTCATTCCCTGGGTACCTACTGTGTCAGTGTATGTGCTATGCATTGCCTCTTTGCCAAGGCCAGGGCATACTGAGCCTGCCTGCTTCTACCTACTGGGGCAGGCTCAGGTTTTTCCTCCTCTGAGTCACTCTGTGCCTATGCAAGCCTTAGCAATGGTGGAGGGTTGTGTGGCCATGCCCTGTCCTGTTCCTGCTGCAGCTGTTTCCACAGGATCATATTGTGTAGCATGGCACATATGATGACAATTTGAGTACATGTAGCTGGTGAGTACTGCAAGGCTCCACTGGATGTGTCCAGGCACCGGAACCGTGACTTGAGCATCCCAAACACATGCTCTATTATAATTCTGGTCTGTGTGTATGCCTCATTATGGAGTTCTTGTTCGCGTGTGTGTGCACTTCTGATGGGTGTCATCAGCCATGGCTCCAGTGCATAACCAGCATCCCCCACTATGTGACCGTAAGGGATGTCCCCATTGGCAAATCTCTGGTACAGCTGCATCAGATGCCAGATGTGGGAATCATGATAGCTTCCAGGGCAGCCAGTACAGACATTCATTATAATGCCCTGGGCATCTCACACGACCTGGCGGTTGATGGAAGGGAAGCCCTTGTGGTTGATGTAGACCCTACCCCGCTCACCAGGTGGTGCTTTGCTGCAATATGTGCGTGCAGCCTATAGCGTCCACTACCTCAGGGTATTCTGCTATTTGGTGGAAGAGACGCATATTGCTGGCCAATGCCTCACAGGTGTTGTGGAACCATACATGCTCACCGGCATGTGCTGACATGGCATTCAGGAACTGGTGGAGTAACCTGGATGCTGATGCCTGTGAGATCCCCATGATATCCCCAGGTGGTCCTTGGAAGGTACCTGTGGCTAGTATTCTTAGGCCTACACATACCTTGGTATCCACTGAGATGGGTTCCCCTCTGTTAGTTCTGTGTGTCAGGTGTGGCCAACACCACTCAACAATTTGCTGTAGAAGGTCCCTGTCCACCCTATAGCACTCCACTATCTCCAGCTCATGTAGCCCCTGGTAGGTTACCCTGAGTCTGTACACTAATCTCTGTCTCCTCACTGTGGGTTGGTCGACAGCATTCTCATCCGCACCACCCTCAGCCTCTTCCACATGTTGATGTATGATAGCTGCTGCAGCCCCTGTCATTTTGCTGTTTTTGTTTATTAAAACTTCCTTGCTTGTATACACCAGTGGTGTAGATTATGTGGGAAAAACCAGAGGGAAAGGTGTTTGCATAGCTTATAGTAGTGTTCTAGGCTGGACTGGGTTGCTGCCTGTGTAATTGGCTGATTCTGACACATTTCACCTGCCAGCTAAGCTTGTTCTCCTTGATTACCTTCCTACTGCTGTTTTCCCTTCCCATTGCCTTCCTGTTTAAGCCCGGGGTTTGCCCCGTGCAAACACAGTGCTCAAATGTGCATAGAGCCACTATTTCCTGGTTTCCTTTTTTTTTCCCTTTAAAACCCAGTGCGAGGTGCGCACACCCACTTAAGCAATGTAAGGAGTGCTAGGCAGCCTCAGACACACCCCCTTGCTTATCTCTGCTAAGCTAAGGGCAAACCCAAGCCACAGGGCTCAAATCCGCTTACAGTATGCCTGATATACCCCCCTATGATGTCAGCTAACTCTTAGGCTTGCACCAAGCTATTCCTGCACTTACACTGTTGGGTGCTAACTAGCATTGAGTGGAAATCTAAGATTCAATATCATTCCCCTCATTTGCATAGGATTGCCTGCTAATGCATAGTTACAGGTCCCACACTCCTCCCCCCTCAGCAACCACTATTCACTGGCCATGTTGTTTTCTGCCTGTCATTGAGTATAATGGCAAAATAGTGATTTTGGTTAGAATACTTATTCAGGTTATTTTTTATATTTTTTGGCTCAATCCCATTTGTGCACCACTGCCCTATGCTTAAACAGCCGAAATTGGCTAAAAAAATAAAAGTTATTTTTTTTTCAAACTGTTTTCCATGCCAATGGCCATATATTTGGCCATTGGCATGCTTTACCCATTATATACACCCTTTATTTGGTGCTGCCATGGCTCCATTTTGTAGTTTGCAAAAATATACTCAGTTACTAACCGAGTACATTTCTGCAGATTACACTAGTTCTGCACGGCTGGCTGCCAGCTTCCTGGATCACAAATTCACCTCATTTGCATGGTTTTCACCTGAAAATGGGGTAATTTGCATACAGGAGCTGCATGCATGCAGGAATAGTGCAGGAGCGCTCGTGCACATCCCTGCAGCTTATTCCTGGATCGCACGGCGGACATATTACCTCCTGGAGTTCCTGCACTGTTCCTGCATACTGTGCAGGGCTTGCTGAATCCAGGGACTCGTCTTTCTTGGTTGTAAAATGTTTTGCAAATTTCTCCCCTGTCATTCATTATACAGTGTTCTATTTTCTGAGATGAGTGTAAAATAGGTCCACATGGCTCAACATTCTATTCTGGTCAACAAATCTAAATTAAATGTAATAAAAATAAAATAAAATAACCACTGCAAAGTAAATAATGGGTTTGGCCAGTGAAATCACAGTGCATAACTCTTGGCATTGTCACCACCAAAACACAGTAACTGTTTCCTGTGTTTTAAGTACCTCTATACATCTGGTGTGCTTACAAGTCTTTTAGATGGTTCCCATAGAGCTCAGCAACACTTGATGTTTTCAATTTGCCTCTGAAATGATTTCCTTACATCACATTCTATTTAGGCAAAAGTTAAGTACTTGTATTTAAAAATTGTAATTTTAGAAGGTATTTATTAAAAAAATTCATGATTAAAGTAAAATACAATAATGGAAATTTGCTTAATTATTTTATTGTATTTTACTTTAATCATGCAATTTTCTTGCTTAGTTGTACTGTGGAGCTTTTCACCCCTGGCCTCCGTTGAAAAAGGGCAATAGCTCAGTCGTATTATCCCAGTCATCAAATGTCAAATAAATAAATAAATACATAGATACATTTAAGTGATCAACTACTGATTCCTTGTTTCCTTTGTGTATTTATCTGTAGCTAAGGCTGAAATTATTGCATTTGCTTGAGCTGTCTTGCTTTTGGTTTGATTGACTTGAAATCACCTTATCTAGCTAGTTTGATAAAGTTGTTTTGTGGTAGCATACACTCTCAAGCAATTGTTTCTTTATATTAAGAAGAATATTCCATTTCATGGCAACAGCTAGAGGTCTAGTCTCCAAAAGCTAGTCTTTTAAAAGCTGTAATCTCATTTCCACAGAACTCAGTAAACTTTGGCATCTTGTCTCTGCTTCAAGAAATGTTTCCACTGAATCCAGTGCCATTCAGGCAAAGATAAGTTCTTAAACTAAAATATTGCATCTGTCTTTTGCTGTTTAGGTGATCACTGCTTCTATTTTGCAATCTTTTATGCACTTAAAGTGTAGTTCTGCTAAAAATTGCCTTTTATGCTTACTGTTTGATTCTTGAACTGTTTTTTTCTTGTCTTGTAATCCCCTTATAGAGGGGTGATTTGGCTAGGGAATGTGTTTTTTGTTGGTGTTGCAATCAGGGTTGCCAGATTTGTAAAGTAAGAGGTAGGGACCAAAAAAAAAAAGGTCTTTCACATTAAGTGAAGACCAATGGAATAAAAAAAAAGGTCTTTAATGCAGAACATCAGACAGTTCCACATTAAACAGGAGTAACTCTGTTTTGCGATTTTTGATTGACCCGTATGCCGGTATACGAGCCAATCAAAAATTGCACAGTAGAGCCTCTTCTGTTCAATGCTGAACATCAAGCATACGGGACAATAAAAAAAAAAAAAAAACAAAGCGGAGGCTGTTTTGACAGAATTTTAACTGGCAGTGTGGGATTCGGGATTGGTTTGCTGATCCCGGGACGGTCCCACTCAAATAGGGACGTCTAGCAACCCTGGTTGCAATTGAGAGTCTGTTTTTGCTGTGCTTTTATATTAAGAGGACTAAGGTCATCCATCTTGTGGCAGATAGTGTTTGCCTATTTTGCCTGTACTGAGAAACACTCCAGAGGTGCTCAAAGTGTAGTTGTTTTATTGGCCAGAGAGCTCATTAGTTAGATTTCACTTTAAGTCCTGCTTCTATAAATCGAGTGGATTTGTTCAGAGCTGCTCACCATGCACAGCAGCTGGCAGTGTTCTGTACAGATACAAGATCCTGTACAGCCAAGTTTACCTATAAAACTAGTACTAGGACTATAACTTGCAATTTAGTGATGCATTGTGCGGAGTTAAGCTCAAAACAGCTAGCTTGTGCATCATATAGCACTAATATCATATTCTAGCAATATCTATTAACATATCCTAGCAGTATTTAACTCTAGTCCGTAAGCCTAGAAACTCCCAAGGAGACTTCTGCAAAACCCAGTCCTCATCCCTAATAGTCCATGCTAATACAGGTGAAGACAACATCTTTGGATTCAAAAATCTCACATACAAACAAGGTTGCCAAAAATACACACACTACATCCACCACACATATTGACAACACACATAGGCCGTCTTGTGCTGAGGCACTAAAATTTAATCTCCCCAAATCTCAAAGATCTCCAACACCTGCAAATTCCTCCACCTATCCACAGCAATCTCTAAAGCATATACCAAAAGCAACACCAAACACCACACATAAGTCTACACCTAATGGACCTCCAAAAACAAAGCCCATAAGGCAAGCAATTTACCCAGGAGTCTTGCCATAGGGGACATCATTGTACAATACACAGGTGTCCAAGACTAGACAAAGAGAAGATTACAGTCAGATGCATATCTGGGGCTAGGATCTACCAAGTTACACACGCACTGAAGTAATTGCACAACAGGTACCAGTATGGTTCTAACACAGTCCTTGTGGGCATAAATGGCCTGAGATGTACCTCTCTGGACTATATGAAGAGAGACATTATGGACTTCTCAGAATATGTATTTCAGACTGGTATATGTCTTGCATTGAGCAGCATTTTACTTTCACCAAGGATGATGCTACTGTATGAACAAAAAATGATTGACTTAGTTTCTGGTGTCTGTCTTGAGGGATTCAATATTTGTCAGCCTTGGAGGACATTGTCAGCAGACCACATTGCTTTGCCAAAGATGGAAATACATGTTTCTCCCCTGGACTTCGGGATTTTGGCTAAAGCATTATCCACCTCGTTAGAGCCTTTTTTAGGTAATGCCAAAGTGACAAAGTTGGCAACATAACAAATAAAGCCCAAGAAGACCTAAAGGTGTTACTGTTCAATGCTAGGAGCCTTAACAAGAAACTCAACACCCTACAAGCTCTCCTCACTCTGGAGAATATAGACTTCTGTGCTGTTATTGGAACATTGTTTAAACCATAGATAGTACTCCAGCAGTGCAAGGCTACAGTGCCTTCCACACATTTAGACCATCAGCTACACAGACAAAGACTAAAGGTGTAGGTGTCCCGATCTACATTTGCAACACGTATGCCTCAAGGTTTATTAAACAGGGTAAATCTCTGGAGTTCATCCCATAGTAATCACCTTAGACACCCTTTCCATATACTAGCAAACTATAGGTCACCATCTACATCACAAGAATCCCAAAATTCTTATCTAGACTTACAGAAGGCACTCTCCATCCAACTAAACACCCTATTCATGGCAGACTTTCACTACCCCTCTATAGACTAGAAAACATACTCTGCCTGCAACTTGCAGGCACTTCAAAAAGAGGTTCAAACATACTGAACCCAGTTGTCACCAATATGGGAGTGCACTGACCCCCACCCCATGCCACAGTCTCACTGGTGAGGTCAGATCACAAAGCTGTCTCATCTGAAATAAAAATCAACTTGAAAAACTCAGCAAAACCTATATCAGTTAGGGACTATTCTAAAGCAAACTACATCCTATTAAGTGACAGTTTTTCAAAATTCAATGCCCTGCCTAGCTCAGAGTTTACAACAGCCTATGAAGAATTATTCACAAAAGCACTGTAAAACATATAGATAGCTGCATAGAGACTACTGTACCTACCAGAGTTAAGCCCAAAACAAACCCCAAAAACAAAAAAAACTGGTGGAATCCTAATCTAACAGGCTAAATAACAAAAGGAAAAAAGTCATGGCCTAAGTCAGAAAAAGCAACTCTCATAATGAGAAAAGCTCACTAATGAAACTAAACAGGAAACTAAGAAAACTAATTAAATGTAACAAGGCCAATTGTGAGATCAAGATTGCTTCTCAGGCTAAAGGCAACTAGCAAAAGGGAGCAGGTCATAGCTGCACTTACGAAGGCTAAAAATGCAGCCTCAATGAGACCCAAAAATATCCCAGATTGCCTCATAAATAGTCTGAAACATGACCTATCAGGATCACTTGAGTCATGTTTCAACTATTAGGTCATGTTTCAACTATAGTTTCAAAC
The DNA here is from genome assembly GCF_019279795.1 of Protopterus annectens. Lineage (NCBI taxonomy): Eukaryota > Metazoa > Chordata > Ceratodontiformes > Protopteridae > Protopterus > Protopterus annectens. The sequence goes on from NC_056725.1 coordinate 988,422,981, forward strand.
AGGCTATGTATCAATCAAATGAAGCATGGAAACTGTTAGCCCCCTTCACATGGAAGATCAACTGACTCTGGAAACTGTAGACCCATTAGTCTGACTAGTGTAATATGCAAAGCCATGGAGCAAATTATGATGGAAATGATCAACAAAGACACTGGTAGCCTAAAGACACTGAGTGCATCCCAGTTCAGTTTTGTCAAAGGATAATCATACCTACTTAACCTGGCAAGCTTCTTTGAGAAGGTAGCAAATGCAATGGATGAAGGGAAAATGGTGCATACCACCTACTTAGACCTGGCTATGTCATGTGATACAATACTTCACTCAGTTATTGAGAACAAACTGACCAAAGTAGTCATAAATCCCTACATCACTCACTGGATTACCAGCTAGCTCACAGATAGGACCCAAGAAGTCAGGATTGATGAGACTACCTCTACCAAGTAACAGGTTACCAGCAGAGTACACAGGGCTCCAAGTTGGGCCCACTCCTGTTTTTTATGTACTTATTAGAGGTCAAGGCTCACGTCAAAGGTCTCTGGCTCACCAAGTTTGCAGACAACTGCAAATTGGGAGCTATCATAAATTCCTTCCATGACAATAACATCTTGAAAGAGAGTCTAACATAGTCAAATGACTGGCATCAAAGCCACAGATTAAAACACGAAATAAAACAGTGCTTTATAGTGGTTTTTGAGAACATTTTCAGCCAGGCAAATTACTCCATTGAAAAGATACCCCTAAGAGCTGAACCAGTAGTTAGAAATCCAGGAACATATGTAGACAGTAATAGGGCCTTTGACCAACATGAAGCCAAAGCAGTAAGAAAATAATTTTATGTCTCCCAACTTACAAGTAAGAGTATGGCATCCTGGTCCAAGAAAGTTATAGTACCTCTCTGCTTGGCCCTTTTCATACCCATCATTAAATACAATTCCCCGTTCTTCCTGTAACTAGGCATATGCAGCATTTGGAATGTCCACAGATGTTCTTCATAAAGATAATCAATAGTATTAACATATTGGCCTATACAGACTGCCTAAGATCCCTCTCTCTATATTCAGTCTACTAGAGGTTGTTGAGTGGCTATCTATGCTTGGCATATAAGGCATTCTTAGATGTGGCTCTGATGGAGCTTTTCACATCTGCAAAATAAGCAGCACCAGAAATTCTAGATCCAGAGATTTAATCTTTGTTTGCAACATAAATACAACATGCTGGTGGGACAGATGTGTCTCAAAGGATCCCCATACTCTGGAATAGGCTCTTCATCCATGTGAAGCATAGTTCATCCCTAACCCTATTCAAATGTATCCTTGACCATTGGATGGGAACTTGTAAATTCATCCCTGGGCTGACTCCCTTGAATCTTATAGACAAAGATCTACAGTAAACATTCCCTAACATTGGATGGATAGTAATAAATTCAACTCCAGGCTGGCCCCCATGTCTTTTATAGATAAAGGCTGACAGTAAATGTTCCCTAACAAATATACCCCATATAACTTTTTAGCTACCTCCTACCATATCCTTCTTAACTAATTTGCCACTTCTAATAACATCCTCTCTAAATAAGCTGCACATGTTATAAGGGGATGCAATTTTTTGGGATTGTGCAGCTAGGCTTATCAAGTCCTGGTGTGCTTTATACCTCTGAACCTATAAAAATAAAGAAATACCTAACAGTGGACACAGGTTGATAATTCTGACTATGAAGTATTTTCAGCATTTTTTTTTTCTATTTGAAAATTGTCTTTCTCCTTGGCCTTTATTCTATACCTGAACTATTCATATAATTCAGGGCATTTGTGCTAGTCAAGTACAGCTTTCATTATCTGGTAAGATAAATTTGCAGTATGTGCTGAAGTACCTTCCCCCACCTGTTTCATTCCAACAAGAGATATCTATTAATAATCAATTATTCCTTTTGCACCAAAAATGTGAATGTACCAGCTGGAAAATTAATTCTGAATACAACAGACCAAAGAAATTTAAAGCATGGTTCCATGGTTTCACAGAGATGGAATGGAGGTATTCACCAAGTATTAAGTGACCAGTTTGTTTCATGCAAAATTCATTTACATTCATACTTGAGCAGAGCATGGTTTCCTTAAAAAGAGAGTAATCCATTTTGTCAGTACATATATTGCAAAATAAATTATTATATGTCATGGATCGTAGTAGCTTATTCATCAGCTCCTAAAGTCTTGTGGGCTCATCTGCAGGGGTACTTTTACTAAAACAAGTTAGAACCTGCTGGAGGAAGCCATTGTCCTGTGAAGCACAAAGCTTACTTATACATACCCCACAATGATTCAGTGCCTCATATATGTGAAATGGCAAAAGACAACTTATCCCTATACCCTATGTAGCTTGTGAACCCAATCCCCTTGAGACTCGACCTGTCTGAGTATTTCAGGAAGCACCTTCTCATGAGCCCAACTTTTCCCAATCCATAGAAGTAAAGAAGCACCCCACCCTGGCCACAAAGTCTCATCATATTTGACATAGAACTAAAGGTCATTTTGTGGTATGGCCTAACCCCATTCTCTGGTGGCTGATATGTAAGCCAGTATCACTGCAAGGTGTTACAGTGCTTTTCAGCAGTGTAATGTGCAACTGCAAATGCACAGTAAACTGTCACTAATGTGTTGAAACCAAAAGTACATTCCTGTTTTTGATACTGCTCACCACCCCCTGATAATGCCAGACCCTGGTTTCACAGTGATCAGACTGCCATACCCACCCAGGATGGGTAAGCCAGTGTCAATATCCCACTTCCACCATCTCCTTGTTAATCCCCCTTCAGTGGTTATTTGGGTCACAATAAGGGATCTATTGTTCTGTGTCACAGACGGATCTATATTAGAACATTGAAGTTTCACAACTTTGAATGTTCTAATATCGACCCATATTCAGCGAATGCTAAAAATAGCAAAGCTGTGGAACACCGAATTTCTTCCTACGGAAGGAATTTGGTTGGCCATTCCTGTGGCTTTGCTATGTTCAACACTGTGGTCGAAAGTTACACATCGGGGTTAGGTAAGTGTGCGATTGTGTGGATGTTAGGGTTAGGGTGGGGTAGGTGAGTTAGGGTTAGGGTGCAGGTAAGGTGAGTGTGCGGTAGTGACGGACCTTAGGGTTAGGGTTTGGGTTAAGGTAAGTGGATAAATAGTGGTGTGTGTACAGTTTAGTATAGGGTTAGATGTAGGATTTTAGGTGTATGTGTGTGGATTGCTGTTTGTTTGGTGTGTTTGTGTTGTGTGTATGTGTGTCAGAACAGCAATTTTTACTTCCCTGGGAAAAAATTCACTGTTCTGCATGTTCGATGTTGTCAGCATTTGCTGAATAGGGGTCGATATTAGAACATTCGTCATTTTAAAAAGTTGATGTTCTAATATAGACCCGGCACAAACCTGACTAACAAAACTAATATTTTGCATCCAGTTCTATCCTTCATATCATTGATTTTGGATGCTAAGTTTAATTGTTATTTATGTCATTGAATTTGAGTTCTAAGGTTTATACTCGACTTTCACCTGTCAATAGACAAGTTGTGATTTTCACATACACTAAAAGTTCTGCCATGTGTTCATACTGTATTAATTATTTTTTCTTTATGCTGCATTTATTTAATTACACTGAATTAGATATGACTATTTAAACAAGATACTATAACTATTAGTTTATTTTTAACTAATTAGGTTAAGAAACTGGTTAGGCAGTAGTTAATTGCATTAATCCAAGATAATATTTCCAACTGTTTCTGACTGAAGGTAAAAATGAAGAAAACAACACAGACTCAATCTGTGGGATGGAAATCTAATATGAAATGCTGCATTCATAGAGTAACAAGACAGTTATGAATGAACCAAAAAGGAGTATGGCTGGTAAAATCACAAATGACACAAGGCCAATTGTAGTGTGCAGCAGACCACAACTAAAACCAATGAGTAGGCAAGGAAACGGCCAAAACACGCTTCCTATAAGCAAAAAAAAGCGAAGGTGAAACCACCAGATAAAATTCAAGGTTTAATAGCTAGAAAACTGCCACAACACGTTTTCACTGAAAATACATTAACGTTGCTAAATATCACCAAACGTTTTCATAGGTGTAGCACTTGAACTTCATCAGATAAGGAACTTTGAAACATGCACTTCCTTTTATGCCCTTCTAATTAATCCATTAAATCATTAAGTCAATTAATTTTTAAAGAAACCTTGTCATAAAACTGAGTATAAAACCATCCGTGTCATTATAAAAAATGCTAAAACCACATGCAAAAATACATAACTCATAATTGTCATTTAATATCAAAAATATAAATATGTTTTAAACAGATGAATTAATAAATAATTACATATGGACTAGTTTTTCCAGCTACTGAATACAACCAAGTAAACCCAGAACTAAAATTCTACCTATTGCCTATTTAACAATGTTTTATTATAACTTCGCTGATCTAAGCTTAAGTAAGGGGGCAATAGAAATATGTTTGTTCATGCCCGGATGTCTATTGCCTTCAAATACCACTTGCCAGTATGTTTCTTTAAATTCTAGTTTGGTTTCCCAAGGGCCTCCCCTCAGCTCCCTGGGCACCATTTCTGCCACGAAAAAATGAAATTTTGCTTGGGGGCATAAAAGAGTGTATTTAAATAAAGCATTTCTAGAATTGCCTTTCTGGATATCATTAATATGTTCATATATCCTGTGTATCAGGGTTCTCTCAGTCTTTCCTATATAGAATCTTTCACACTCTTTACATAGGGCAACATACACTAGCCCCTGGGAGTTACAGTTGGAATAATTGGAGGCAACCATCCATTTCTTCCTAGCTGTTATAAATACTTTCTGTTGTTGTAAAATGTATTTACATTGTGGGCATGCCCCACATTTATGTGTTCCCTTGGATTTATTAGAAAGTATAAAAGGAAAGTTATTGCCTTCTAATAAATTCTTTATGTTGGACCCTTTCCGAAAAAACGTTTTAATAGTTTTACCATTTAGGTTGGGCAAATCTGTATATTCATTGAATTTAGCCCATTCACCTTCAACTATGTTTCTAATAACATGGGCATTAGCACTAAAATCGGTAGTGAAAATATTATTGTGTGTAGAGCCATTTCATCTTCCCCTAAGCCTGTTACCACATTTGTTTGTGTTAATCCAGTCCCTAAAACAGGTTTAAATTTACCTTGTCTATTACTACATACTTCCCTTTGTATATCCATTATTAATTCTAAAGGGTATTCCCTCTGCAGGAACATTTCCTTGAGTTTGTCACACTCTTCCAAAAAATCTTCCTCACAGGAAGTCATGCGACAAGCCCGAACATATTGTCCTTTGACTATACTCTTTTTTGATGTAATGGATGGGCACTGGCAAATCTAATATAAGTATTAGAAAAAGTGGGTTTCCTATACATGTTAGATTTGAACCCATTCTCAGTCACTTGTAGGGAAACATCTAAATAATTAACTGAATCTGTAGTCACTTGGTACATGAATCTTAAAAAAGCTGTACTCTGGTTTATATAAGTAATAAAATTCCTGTAATATTTCGTCCGTACCAGTCCAAAAAATGCATATATCGTCCAGGAACCAGGTGTATAAATTCCAACACCCAACATATTTGCTGTTGTGTATAAATTTCTTTTCCCATATGGATAGTACCATATCAGCATAAGTGGGGGCACAATTGGCCCCCATAGCTACCCTGGACTCCTGTTTGTAAAATTCACCTTGAAAGTATAAAATGTTATTGTTCAATACCAATTCGGCTAGTTCTAAAATGATGTAAATATAATTTTCACTTGCCTTGGAACCACCCCTCAAGGCCTCCTCTACCCAAGCTAGACCTGTCTCATGGGGTATGACAGAAAATAAATCAATAATGTCAATAGTGACAAATTTAAAATTAGCTACCTTCAGGTCAGGTGTGATCTGTCTCAGGAATTCCCAAGAATCTTTTAACAAGTGAGTGTCATTACCCCACAAAATTTTCAGTTTCCAATCAAGAAACTTGGATAAATGAGAGATTTTGGATCCTTGAGATGCTACTATGGGTCTTAAGGGGGGATTGGACACATTTTTATGAACCTTGGGAACCCTGAATATCGAGGGTTCCCTAGGTGTAGAGTTTTCCAGGTATAGATATATGTCATAATCTATGACTCCCTGGTCAAACAAATCCTTAAGGGCCAGGTCAATTTTCTTGTGAGAAATATTTATTTCATTAATTAATACCTGACTGTATCTGGAAACATCATGCAAGATGGAATACATTTTACAATCATATATGATTTTATCCATAATAATAATACCCCCACCCTTATCTGGTTCCATGACCCTAATATTGGGATTATCCCTCAAAGTTTGGAGAATAATCTATTTGTTCTCATCCAGATTGGACCCTCGTACCCTAATTTTATTTCTAATTTTTCTCTCAGTACTGGTTTCTAGATTTTTCAATTGAGGGTGAATAGGGGGATTAAAAATACTGTATTTTCTAGGTCCACTGTTTGGGGTTCCAATCGAGTTATGTCCGAACATATTTTCCATATTTAATTTTCTAACATTTTAACATCCAAAATAGTCCGGGCTAAATTACTACTCTGACTATGTACAAATTTAAAACCTTTGGTAAATAGATTGAAGAATTCTTGTGTCACCTCCAAATGACTATAATTCTAAATATGAAATCCAGCTTGGGTTACTATTTCATACCCTTCCCCTTGTGTTTTACTAATTTCCAATTCAGAACCTATTGCCAGGCCCTGTTGTGTCCCCCTCCCCTCTGTTGGTATTGCCCCCTGTAAAAATGGTTGTTGTTCCCATATAAGTTCTTGTTACGAATTATTTCACACCTACGTGGAAGGGGCTCAAGATTAATTTCAGTCAATTCCGGGCCATCCACATGCTCCCTAACATTTTCATAATCTCCCATATGGGAGGACAAGGCATTGGGGTGGGTTACCCTCCCTTTATTGGATGAATTATAACGGTTGTGTTGTGGTGCTGGATATTGTAGTCCATCATTGTATTCTCGGATATCACGTTCAAGTTTTTTGTATTTTCTTTTAATAATGTCTTCACATTTCTTGTCAATATAAGCCCTGTTATCATAATATCTATTCTTTTCAGTTTCAACACTGAAAATTAGATCCGAGGTAACTCGCTCATTATACAAATCAATTAACTCCTTAATTTTGCTTATTTCTCTTTAATTATTTCTAATAATGGCTTGAACAATTTCTGTACCACAACCATTAAAGATATTCAACAACTCTTTGTGGAATTCACTACCTTCTACAACATTATTGGGATATTTAAATATCTTTAATCCCTTAGGTACAATGTGTTTACTTAAACACTGGTGTAAATGCACATTGTCTAGATTTAATGTCTTGTACCTCAACAGGGCAGTCTGTAATTTATCCCGCGATTCCCTGTAAGTGTCATTAGATTCAGACCTTGAGTGAATATCTTCAGGAAACTGAAAGGGTACATGTTGATTGAGCCAGTCCTGAAAGTCCCCTGGTGTATTCCTTTCTTGCGCTGGAAGTGAAAATGGTAATCCGCCAGAACCACCATCAGATACCCGCAAAATGTTAGGTGTAACCTGAAAATTGGTACTTCTACTTCCGGAGTTGTCGGAAGGTAAGCCACGGGCCATACAATGATTGCCTTGTCCCAGAGGTAACAACACAATAGATGGTAAAGTATCAGAACAATTTCTAGGAAAATTGGATGATTTAGCAAACATAGTTAAAAGTTCTTGACTTACTGGTGTGAGTAAATCAATCAGTTGTGTAAGTTGTCCCGCAATCTTATGGAATTCTCCCACCTCGGACCCCCTGTGGCCCTCATTCCATCCAGTGGGTGTGGTAATGCTCACACTGTCCTCCATGAAGCAAACAATCTGTGGGATGGAAATCTAATATGAAATGCTGCATTCATAGAATAACAAGACAGTTATCAAGTTATTGAGAGAATTAATATGATGAAACATAACTGAACTGTGTTTACCTACATCAGCAAACACACACATACACACACACACACACACACACACACACACACACACACACACACACACACATACACACACGCACAAACGCGCACACGCACTCATGCACACACATACATATACACACTCACATGCACTACTACATATAAGAACAATTCCAGACTTGCAAGTTCAAGGAAAAAAAAAACTTAGAACGTCTGAGAAGTGTGACAGAACCCACACTATAAAACGTATAATCGTAGTAAGTAAAGTGCATTATCCTGACAAAAGCTGTCTTCAACAGTGGGTACATTTTTGGGCTGTGAATGCAGTATGTATGTTTTCCTGAGGTAGGGAAGCCAGCCAGACTGATATCAGGTGGCACACTATATACAAACATCAGCAAGAACCCATTGCATTGGAAGGCGCTAACATAAATGGCATGTAGCTCTTAAAAAGAGAACTATTTTTATAAGCTTCTATTTTCTGTTGTCTAAGTAATTCATTCCTGAGTCAGGGTTCCTAGGCTTATCATGTACCAGTGATGGGTTTGTAAATTGTCACGAATGAAATTAAGTTGTTCTCTACACTACTGTACAATTGTGAGCAATCAATGTTTACACTTTCCTGTTATCCAGTCATATTTGATAATGAGAAAATAGTAGTAGTTTAGTCTGCGTACAAGAAAGGGAATGCATCAGTTTATATAAATGAGCAGGGCTGTACATCAGAACAGAGCTGAGTGTAAAAATGCAATAAGAATGGTATTCAGGGTTATATTTCTACAGCAGTTTGTGAATATTATTAGAATATACAGCTAAAATTAAAGATTATATAGCTGGAATATTTTAAACACCATCTAAACGTGTTTTATAGAGAAAATCTACTTCACTCGGCTTATATTGTTATACATTGACAATGATCATTGCTCCGTCTTTAAAATCTTATTTAAAATAAATGTATAATGCTTATTGTTATTATATTTCTTTACTGTCCTTTCCACAGTTAGAAATAGAGTTTACAAAAAAAATCGTTGTGATAGCTCCCTGCCAAGTATGGCATGACAGTTTAATAGCAGTACTTTTATTTTACTTGAAAAATATTAAGACTTGTTTGTGAATTTTCTTCGGAACAGATCGCTATGTAATTATAATATGATGTACTATTTTTAGTAACCGCTTGAGAAAATGACCAAGGTTGCAATTATGACATATGTATTTTTCCCAAGAAAAAAAAAGGGAAAACAGAGGTTAGTGTAGTTTTCTTTTGTGAAAACTATGTACACTTTATTGTATCTTAATTTACTGATTATTTTTTCAAATATGTGCTGAAAACTGATTGATTTGCTTTTTTCCCTGTGTTGGTTTGCTGAAATGACAAGAGTGGCAGAAAGCTTGCTTTCTGAAATGATGTTGTGATTACTGTGATAATTTTTACTGATGCTACTTATATGTTTATTTAAATTGATTATTTTATTGTAGCAAACAATACAGTTCTAATTGCAATACATTATGCAGCAAGAACACAAGGGTGATCAGTTTCTACCACTTCACCGGTAGTCATTATGAATATGCGTTATACAGTGCAAATGGTTCTTATTCCTACATGTGAATAGCATGTCTTTATTGGTATTGCAACTGATTTTCTACTAAGAAGTTTTGCTCCACGACTTCAGCAATTATCCCATGGTCAAATTAATGGTGTACAGCAAACAAGAATCCATGATTGTACTAAAAGCCTTTTCTGCTATGTAATGTAGGCTCCTTGAATACATAAATATAAAACTACATTGTATTCGACATCCATGACATACAGCGTAATATTCTAGAACATACTATGCTCCACTAACAGTGTTCTTCAGCTTCAAGAGCTGACAAAGGTTCATAGGTGTATACTAGGCTTATGACAGCTAGGGCTTTTTTATGCTTTGCCATGCATCCCAAATCTCTGACAAGTTCTGGAACCCTTGACAAGTGTAAGCAGGGGCTTGGGAGGTGAACATTTACAAGAAGGAGTCTTGGATATGAATCATTTATAGGTTGTTTGTGTCCATTAGAGACTTAGGTGCCAAACCAAATCAGGGATGAAACTGCTGTTCCCTTTCCAGTTGTCCAAGTTACACTTGAATTGGATTAGAGAGGAACTCTGCTTCACATGGATGGGGAGCCTGTTCCAAAGAAGTGGTAGTCTCAGGGATGCATACCTGTTTCTCCAGCAGTTCCTATTTATATCACAGGCAAGGTTTAAGCCTTTGGAATGGGTATTTATGGTGCTGTTTGTTTCTGGATATACATGAGCTCCATCAGGGTGGAGTCCAAGAACGTCTTGTATGCCAGGCATAGATCTCCCCCCTCAACAGCCTGTAGGAGACAGATTACAGGAATAGGGCTTTGAGGCAGACTGCACATGATGTGTTACTTATGCCCTATATTCTTTTATTGAGGAACCTCTGTGGACATTCCAGTCGTTGTATGTGTCTGGTTAGGAATACAACAAAGGGGGAATTGTACTCATTGACAGGTCTGATGAATGCTGAATACAATGGAACAATGACCTCCTTGGACCTAGATGCTGTACCTTTCTTTATAAGTTGCACAACATAGAATTATTTCCTCACTAGTGTAGACATATGATGATCACAGGCTAGATTACTGTCTACATACTAATATGTCCCTGACTACTGGGTCAGCTCGTAGGGTGTGTTGTCAGCATGATAGTTACAAGGGATGAATGACTTCCTGATGGATACTGTTATGAATATGGTGGCATTTAGTTCTAGTCTATGGCTCTGACACAAGGTATTTGTCTGTGTTAACCCTTCCTGGAAAATATTATTGTCAGTAGGGAATTCTATGACTGCTCCTAATTTGCAATCATCTACCATTGGCCTTGACGTCTGAGAAGTAAATGCCAAAAAAGAGAGGTTCCAGGACCAATCACTGAGGGACTCCCTTATAACTGGCTTCTTATCGAGATGGTCTCCCCAGTTCTAACTTCCTGAGTTCTGTCTCTGAGCCAGCAGGCTATCTACTAGGTGACATAAGGGTTTATACCTAACCTCTTGAGTTTGCCAACAGCATCTGAGTAGGATATTGTGTCAAATACCTTAGACAAGTCAAGGTATGTAGTGTGAACTGTTAAACCCTCATACATTGCTTTGCTGACCATCTCAATGAAGTCCACCAGGTTGAGTAGGCACGACCTACCCTTGACTAAACCAAATTTGGTTGGTTCCAGTGTATGGAGGTTTGGCATATTATTATTGACCATTTCCATGATAATTCATTTCATGGCTCTGCATATAAGACTTATGGATTTGTAGTTTCCTGGGTATGTAGATGAACAACTTTCTGCAGAGGAGATTGTCTGTAATGGGATTCAAACCCAAACATATTCATGAAACATTTACATTGGCCTGTTGTTTAATGATTTTAGTTAATGGCCATCATAACATTGTAAGTATGAGGGGATACATTCTTCACTCGGTATAGCACTGGCACCAAAATTTATGAAATAATTTGTATTTCTATGTGTTTCCTGTGGTATCCATTGCAGACCACCTCCTTCAACCTGAAAAGATTAATGCCACTCTTCTTCTCAATTCCCTCCAACTTGTCATTTTTCCAATTCTATGTAGGTTGCCTTCTTCATATTAGCTTTAACTTGACAGACAGTGCATAGTATTCATTTGTATTGACTGCAAAGTTTGCTCCATCGCAATGTTATATGTTGTAGTCCACATATTTATTAGTTACATGTCATTCAACAATGATTATACTCTCAGGAGGAAGTAATATTTGAGTATCTTGTGTGACATCAGTAACTGCAACAAACATAGGAACAGGTCATTAAGCCAATGTAAAGCTGTGCAAGTCAGACATTATGACCTAGTAAATCCCCAAACTTCCTATTTACTGTGGACAGCACTGAGTTTAAGCTAGAAATTACTATGAAGCATGGAGACTACACTATTTATAAAAGGAGCATATGAAAGAGTCATGCTTGTCTTGGACCAAAATTGGGGACATTTCAAACACATTGAAATACATTAAGGAAAATTGTGACATGGCCAACATTCATTTCTTGGATGTGCAACAGCACAAGGTTTGATTTATTAAACATGCTATCAAGAAAGTGAAAAGTGCACATGCTTAGTGAAACTATCCCATCACTTCATGTGGTATCTGCATATGATGACAAAATATTGGTGCTCATTTTCTTGACTAGCACTACAATATGTTGTATGAAGTGAGTTTGCCCAAAGAAAATGTAAATATTTCCTCAGTGCTAGTTTCTAATGTCCTTAATGTTGTGAGCTTGTCTGTTGACCAGAGAGGGCATGTCATTAGGTCTTGCTTCTATGCCAGCACAACTTGAAACACTTTCACTATTATTGTCTTTGATCCCATTACTCCAACAATTGCTATATTCCCACAGCTCATCCTCTATTGAATGCTGCCTCTTCTTTGCCCAGTAGCTCCCACACTCTGAGGGCCCCAAGATATAAAAATAGAACCAGCATTGACAAGATAATATATATATATATATATATATATATATATATATGGGTCTACTTCATTTCACCTAACTTCCAATTCACTGACTTTCATTTCACTGACCCCATTTCATTGAAATTTCATTTGACTGAGACTTCATTTCACTGACAGTTCATTTGACTGACAAGTATTATTAGCAAGAAAATGGAATATGCCCCCTTCCCCACTGTCTGAAGTTAGAATATATAGTTCCCCACTTCATTTCATATGATATTGTTAAGTTTTGATATAATATTGCTTAGTAAAGAAAAAGTAAGGGGGGGCGCCCACACCAACACCCCCAACTATATAGTCTAACCTACACTGGTGAAGGGGTCATATTCCATTTTCTTGCTAATAATACTTGTCAGCCAAATGAACTGTCAGTGAAATGAAGTGTCAGTGAAATGAAATTTCAGTCATTTGGTCTCAGTCAAATGGGAGTCAGTGAAAATTGAATATATATATATATATATATATATATATATATATATATATATATATATATATATATGTGATATACATCCGTAGCTATGGGCATTATTCAGTCTGGCATTGTGCCTGTATACTTTCTCAAGCCATTGAGTAGCAAAGAACCTGTTCAGTGCTTCATATAATCTGGAGTCCTCCTTACCTGAAAGGCAAATCTCATAGCCACCATATTTATACTGATTATTTGCACTGCTTCCCCCAGTCCTCTGCCTGTGTGCCAGATACCACAACAATAGCCCTGTGTGCCAGATACCACAATAGACTAACATATGAGAACTGGGTCTGAATAGCTACTGATTTCAAAAACATCTGAAATGCTTGAATGGTCTGTTATACAACTTAACAGTGTTGGGAGCCAATTATTCCCACATCAGACATACTGCATACTTCCTCCAATTTTCTGGACATCCCCTGGGTACCAAGACTCAAATCCTGTGAGAGTTTAAGGGAAAAAGACTGTCAGCGATTGTATTGCCCTGACCTGGATTATAACACACTGGAAAATCAAGACTGACTCTGCAAAACTAGACACATCAGTAATATACCTTATTCAGTGTTATTTTGTTTTAGTTTTTACCTCCCTTTTGTATATTTCTTTAATAATGTGTTTTTCAAACATGATGCATCAGTCCAACATTTACAGAAAATGGACATTTTCAAACAGGTGTTTGCACTATATCAGTATTTTCTTTATTTTTATTTTACATTTGTTTACCTGGAAAGTCTAACTGGACACATGTCCTTTTTCAGCTGAGGTCCGGGGAGAAAAGCTCCACATTGAAACATACAGAAATACACTATACAAGTAGAATTTATAGGTAACAGTTTGGACAAGCAGATATATATACAGACTAGTTAAAGAATATCACAGTTTAGTTAATACACAGTAATTCTTAAAATAATCGCAGTGGCAGCTGCTGACTTCAAATTAAAGGGGGGCTGCAGGAGACAGCTGAATGAGAGGGGCCAATGTGAAGAGGTGTGGCCAACTAGAAAGGGGTGGAGCTATGCTCAAAATCACATCAACTGGAACTTTAATTAAAAACGCTGCCCTGGGTGCCAAACCTTCATTACGAGAGTCCAACCAAGACAAAAGGAAGTGTAGAAGAAAAACATATTTCAATGCATTGGCTACATGACAGCTTACTTAATATCTAGATGGAAACAAAAAGGTTGTGAGGCATGAAAAAATAAATTAGTTTTTAAGCACATAACTGGAATACTAGTCAAAATCAAGTATAAAAAAAGCAAGCTTCTCCTTGCACTGCAGTTCTAATTATAACTTATATTCAGCTTTATAAATGTAACATGTAACATGCTGAAAGTAGAAATCTCTATGATACCCCCACTTGTAAAAATATCTCTTATCCAAAAAAGACCTGCTGCCTGGCAACAACTATCTACTTGTTTCATGGGGAAAACATGATCAAAGTAAAAAATGAACAGCAAACAAGAAACAAACTCAAGATAAATTGCTTATAGGATTACTGCACAGGTTATGGACCACACATGATAGACTGGCATTTTGTTTAGTTTACAGGTAAAGCCTGCAAAGATGACTGCAAATCTCCAACAAATTTAATGAGCTTCTGAAAATACTGTAATCCTGTCCTTTATTACAAATACTGTCATATGCATTTCAATACCTAGGGCTTGTACATTATCTAGTTATGTAAATATTCTCTGCATGGCAACAACAAAAAGGCTTTCAGTGATGGTAATTATTTAACAATATGCTTATTAAAGGTTACTTGCATCTTACAATCTCAGACAAGCTTACCCAATGGTCATTAAAGCATTGCTACTTAAACACAAAACAACAGGGCACTGCAACAGCATGCATTTTCTGAATAATAAGCATAAATCAACAGTATAAAAATATGACAGAAAACCAGAACATTCTGCAAAATCAAGGACAGATGAAAAGCCACTGTCGTACTTGTGTCTACCTTGGATGGGAAATACTCTGAACTCTTACACTGTATAACTGCTTCTTGCCTTGCTTGGACACATCCAGAGTCACTACACGGGGGAGTGGGGTGCAACAAGTATGTCACAATTTGAAATGTCTCTGGCTGATGGTGATGGCTCTGACACTCATACCTCTCAACTTCAGAGCAAGAAATCTGGACAAAGCCATACATAGAAGTGGAACACAGGCCCAAAAATAAGGAAAATTTTAAAATATTGCTGTTATAAACTTAGAAAGATAATAGAATAGTAGTAGGTCTTGCATTAGTATGAATTTTCTGAAGGGTATGAAATCTGAAACTCAAACGTCTGCCATTATTTTCTAACTTCAATCTTTAATGATTTGCCACTTATTTGGCAGAAAACCACAATTTTATGAAAAACAGACAAAAAATGTGATGCAAAAATATAAAATTGCCACACAATACAGTTGGGAACCTGTCAAAGAAGGGACACCTTTTAATATTAGTACTGTCAACTTGAGCAGCTGACAAAATTAGAGAATCTACATGCATTTCTGAAATAAAAGTAATATATAACTCTGATCATTACAGTTATTTATAATTGTATATCCGCCACATTTTCTTCCAAAATTGCCATTTTGTGGAGGGTCATTAGGGGGAGAGCAACATTTTGAGCCAAAATTGGGGACAGTTGAGAAGTTTGGATATTCCTAATTCTATAAAGAGATTTATTTGCACATACCTCTCAACCTCTTAATGCAGGAAATCTGGACAAGGCCAAATAAATATATTGGAGGAACATACAAACAGTACTAAAAATTGCTCCTGTATAAACTTTAGACAGTTGATAGAATAACAGGTCTTGCTTTAGCATGCATTTTTCTGAAGGTTATAATGTCTGAAACTCAATGCCTGTCATTATTTAGTGACTTCATTCCTAAATGATTTGCCAGAAAACCACAGATTTTATGAGGAAGAAACCAAAAATAAGAAGCAAAAATCTATTCATTGTGCAACAATCTGGACAGTTGTGAGGTATAGTTCAGCTGGGGCTGTCTGAGTTTGCTGCCCTTCCCCCCCTCACAAATGCATGGTCGAATGGAGCCTCCCCCCTGCAGCCATTCCAATGCCCCATTCCTTGGTTATTTCGCTCCATTTACCATAAGCACTGTAATGTGCATACTGCTTTACTTATGCAATGATTTAGATTTCATTTGAAAGTTTTATTTTGCATTTTACAGCAGTGACCCTAATAGATATCTGCTAAACAAAGCAATGCAGTCTCACAATGAAAATAACAGGTTCATAGTTACTAGGTATCTTCGCCAAAAAGGACTGCAGCATCCACCCCATTTATAACACAGTACAGTATCAGCAATGCCTCTACCTACTGTGGGAGTAGTACCCACAACCTTCTGCATCAAAAGCAAGTACACTACCTGTTGTGCTATTAACAATGCAAGTAGATTCCCCATAAGCAGTACTAAACTTTTGTTCCCCTGCAGCTCTCAGCTCCTTGTAAAATCTACTCGACACTCCGCTGTATCTCTGAACTTTGCAGCACAAGAAATCTGGAAAAAGCCAAAATTTGTTGGGGGGGGGGCAAATGCCCAAAAACCAGGGACACATTTTAAACATTGCTTATATAATGTTGGAAAGTTGCTATAATAAAATGCTCTGTTACCACCATACATTTCACTGCCAAGATTTGAAACCAGGGGAACTTTGTGCAAAACAGTCAGAGCAACATACCACTATGCCAAGTCAGCTGTTTTGTGAAAGAGACAAAGACTGAAACTTAAATGACTACCATTTAGTGAATTCAGTTCTCACCATAGCTGTCAACCTCTTAGCACAAAACACCTGAACAAAGCCAATAATGGGGGAATACAGCCTCCAAACATATTCAGTGAATTCAGTTCTCACCATAGCTCTCAACCTTAGCACAAAAAACCTGGATGAAGTCAATAATAGGGGAATACAGTCCCAAAAATAAGGACAAATTTCAAATATCCATGTTATAAACTTAGAAAATTGCTAGAATGAAAGGTCATGTACTTTCTGATGAATATGAAGTCTGAAATTCAAATGCCTGTTATTTTTATTTAACATTTGTAAACCAGGAAAGTCTGACTTGGAACAAAAGACAATTTTCAGCAGAGCAGGGAGAAACACTCCAGATTCATGTCTTTGCAAGATGGAGATTCCACACAGAAAGCACCCCAGCCAAGAAGCAAACCAGAGAACCTGTAGCTGTCAGGCAACAATGTTACCAGTGCACCACTGCAATACTGACTTTTTCAGCAACAACAAATATACAGAAACCACACATTTTATGAGAAACAGAACAAATATGATGCAAAAATCTGCAAATTATTTACATATGGTGGTGGGTAGGGAATTCAGGCCCTTACTACCTGCACCCAAGGTACAGG
This sequence comes from Protopterus annectens, assembly GCF_019279795.1. NCBI lineage: Eukaryota > Metazoa > Chordata > Ceratodontiformes > Protopteridae > Protopterus > Protopterus annectens. The sequence continues at coordinate 988,440,382 of NC_056725.1, forward strand.
GATCAAGCCTGAGTATTCTCTACCCACCACCATGTGTTCTCTCTAGCCACCAGTATGTAGAAACTGGAGCATTACACACACACACACACACACACACACACACACACACACACACACACACACACACACACACACACACACATCTCCATCCATAGCAGCAACTCTGTTCATCCCCCATAGATCAGATCAACCTCTGTTTGTCAATAGCAGCAACTCCAACTCCATTTGTCCTGCATAGATCCTGTAGCAGCCCACGCAAGCTGTTTCCCCATGAGACATCATGAGAGTAGGCTGGAGCCTGTGGGCAATGCAGTCCAGTGACCTTCTGGTCTGACTGGTCATCACCGCACAGACTTATGGGCTGGCAGGGCAGAGATCCCTGTCCCTATCTAGACTGCTAACACAGCAGTCTGGAGTTCTGAGTACCAGGAACTCAAGCACACATGCGACTGGGACTCGTGATTTTTTTTTTCTGTTTTCTTTCTACAGGTGGGGGGACTTTTTTAATTTTTATTCTTTTCTTTTTTTTTTCTACAGGTGGGGGGTGTTGCAGTCCTGCAGTCCTATAGCTTGAGCCACCCCTGCCTAATCTATAGAATATGAAGATTAACAATAAGTTGAGAGACATTGCATCATTAAACCTTTCTGTATAAGGAAATAGAGAGACCAATATGACAGTTACACAAAGTTTGAACACAGTTTACTAAGAAATTGAATTATCAAGTCTTAATATGCCATCAGCTCTACAATGTTACAGTACTATGGAGTGTTAATTTGGAGAGACATAGTCAATAGAATAGAAAGAGGGATGGATTTGTCAGTAAGTGAAACAAAGTAGTAGCATAGTCAGAGGGAGAGGTTAGTCTGGTGCAGAGCAAGGACACAGCCATTTACTGAATAAGTGGCTTTTTAGTATTGTTTAAACTGGAATAATGATGCAACCATTTTAATGTTTTCTGGTAGTACATTCCAGATTTTACCTATATAATTTGAGAAGAGGGAATCTCCATCTTGGTTTTTGGTGATATTGACTTTTATGTGATGTTTTTTAGTGGACCATAGGGTTCTGTTAGTGGCATATAGTTGAAGAAATACTTGTAGGGCAGGTGTTTCTTCAGGTTCATAGAGTATATTATGGCCCATAGTTAACTGGATGCAGTGAAGGAGATGAGGGAGCTCTAGCCAGTTTGAGTGCTATACAATGGTGAGCTCTAGTTGGTATGTTTGTAGCATATCCGGCAATTTTGTTATAACAAGATTCAAGTTTTGCTAGCTCAGATTTTTTTTTACTTGTAAGTATGGGAGCTGTGTACAGCAGTGTGTAGATTGAGATTGGACAATGGCAGTTTTAGTATTTTTAGTAAAGTAATGTTTGTTCCTAAACAATGTTCCATGTTCATGTGTTCATTTTTTACTGTTTGGGAAATATGAAGATCAAATTTTAAGTTGCAATCAATTTCAACTCCTAAAAGGTTGGTGTGTGGTGATGGGGAGATGATGGCATTATTTAGTGATATAATGTTGATGTATTAGTGGGTGGGGCTGATTTACTGGGTTGGAAAATCATAAGTTTTTTTTTTGGTGTTTAAAATTAATTGAGAGTTTGTAAGTCAGGTCTCAACTGCTAGAAAGGATTGTTGTGTTAGGTTTCGAAGTTCTTGAATATAAGAAGCAGTATATATCACTGTCAAATTGTCTGCGTATTGAATGAGGGAGGCCTGTGGGGTTGAGGGGTGGAGGTTATTTGTAAATATTGAAAATAGTAGTAGGCCTAAGATTGAGCCTTGAGGGACACCTATAGTCACTGGTAGAAGGGGTGATAAAGTCTATTGCTAAGAAACTGCTTGCTGGCATCCAGTAAGGTAATCCTGGAACCAAGTGAGGGTAGATTGGCAGAAATTTAGTTTGTAGAGAACATTTAGTAGTTTAATATGACAAACTTTATCAAAGGCTTTTGAGAGGTCCAGGAAGATAGAGGATACATAATTACCATTGCTCCTGTGACAGTTGACAGCATTGGTAAATGACATTAGAGCGGTTGATGTACTGTGGTATGAATGAAAGCCATGCTGAGCGTTGGTTAGAAGTTTGTTAGAATGTAGGTAATTAGTAACTTGCATGTGAATGACCCTCTCCAGTATTTTAGACAGTAGTGATAATATTGGGATTGTGTGGTAGTTGGAAAGATACATGGATGAACCACCTTTATGTAGGGGTATTATGTAAGAGATTTTCCAAATGGGAGGGACATGTTGTCCAGGTATGGATCTATTGATAAGAACTGATATAGGATAGGCTATACCATCTGCTGTTAGTTTGAGGAAATTGGCAGGTAAGTTGTTTGCAGCTAAAGTGGTGGGTTTTAGTTTTTTAAGCTGCTTTGTAATCATCTCTGTAGCTGTAGGTTGTAGGGAGAAGGTGGTTTTAGTATTGGAGGAGGCAGTGTTACTTCTAATAGGAAAGGGGTGTTGATTGCTGGACAGAGCCAAGATAGTTTCAGTAAAGTATTTATTAAATTGAATAGCAATGTTGTCTGAATTATTAATAGTGGTAGGAGGGGTGTACTGACTTTGCCTGGAAGACGTATATTACTTATAGCTGTCCAGAATTTCTATAGGTTATTGAGGTGTTTTAATTGGATTTCTGAGTAGTAATTTATTTTATCTTGTTTAATTGGCTACTTTGCTTTATTTCTAAGTTCCTGGTAGGTTTGTCAAGTAGGATGGGACATTGTTTTGTTCCTGGTTGCCCAAGCCTTGTCTCTAGATTTAAGTAGTGATTGTGTTTCTTTTGTTAGCCGTGGGGCATAATTTGATTTCACACATATTTTTTGGCAAGGCACTTGAGAGTTTAGTATAAACAGGAAGGCGGAGTTGAAGTAATCAATTGCTTGGGGCAGACGTTTCAGTGGTGTCCAGTTACAATGTTTTAAGTATATCTATAAGGCATTTGGGTTCAGGTGTTTTTTGTTTCTTATCAGTTTAAATGTAGTTTTTTTTAGATGGGTTAGCTTGTTTCCTAAGTAAATAGGTTGGGAAGTGGTCACTGAGAGTGTCTGTTAGACAGACACAGTAGGAATAGAGGGCTGGCCTATTTGTTAATATCCAGTCTAGAGAGGAGTGTTTGCTGGATGCCTTATTAATCCTAGTGGGTGACTTGATGTGCTCTGTGAAGCTGTGCAGGTTGGTGCAATATTTGGGGTTTGTGGAGTTGCAGTCTAACCAGTCTACATTGAAGTCACCTATAATAATTGTTTCCTGGGGTAATGTTCTATTGCTCCAGTATAATATATTTTCTAGTATTTGGATATTATCCCCTGGTGGCATGTAGATACTTATTATGTTTATATGTTCATTGGGATTAATGTTTAGTTAGCAAATACTACTTCAGCATTGTTAAGGTTTAGTGTTTTTTCATCTAAGGTTTCTATGTTGAGAGTAGGGCCACACCATCTCCTCTTTTAATAGTTGTATCTGTACATATGATATTATATCCTGGTGGTAGCATTTAATTGCTGGGAGTGGTAGGTTTTAGCCACGTTTCAGTGAGAAGCACAATATCTGGGGAGTATAGGGAGAAGTTAGCATGCAGCTCATGAATTTTGTTGTTGATACTTCTTATATTAATATTTACTCGTAGAATATCAGATTTGTCCCTAAGAGGAAAAATTATAGATTGAGTAGATTGAGTTTGCATGCTATTTTGTGAGGTTGAGTTATACGTTTTTTAGGATGGACCAGGGTGTGGATGTATGCCTCCACTGAGAGTTAGCTTGGATGCTAAGTTGACTAGAGTTTTCAAGAATCTAAGTGTTTATTATATTTCTGAGAGATGCTGGGCATGTTTGGATGAGGGAGAAGGAAAAACTGTGCATGATGTAGAGCTGTGATGTTGCAAATGGAGCTACTTATGGGGATGTTAACTGCTTTGGGTGTTAGGGAATAGCTATTTGAGGTGGCTTGGGAAGACAAAGGATTTTTTTATGTTGGAATTGTAAGAGGTGCTATAAGCTGCCAATGTTAAAAGTAGCAGAGTGGTTGTCAGTAAGTATATTTGGTTTATGAACTTGATTGAAGGTTGGATGCTTTTAGCCTTTTTTGTTATTGTCATTGGAGGATTTTTATTAGGCATTTTAGTTTCGTTAAATTAGGCATGTATCTGTTGTTTGTATCAGTAATTGAAGTGGGAGGTGTGTAGAAAAAGAATTTTGAGTTAAAGTGCATTACGTGGAGTGTTTTTGATTAAACAAACTGTCAAGGCGGTGCTGCTAGTGAAGTATAAATTTAAGGAAAGTGGGGGTGGATGGGAATGTGGGTAGGGGAGCGGGCTTACATCCTGTTCGAGGATTGGAAGGTTTCTCTTAAGAAAAAACAATTAGTAAGAGTATATCACAGGCAGATGTTGTATGCTGCTTACTTGTCTTCAATTGTGGCTTTTATTCTTGTTTTACATTGGTATTTCCCTTTACCCTTTGTTTGCTGCACACAATGTAGCAAAAAATAAAAGCAGCTTGAGACTTTGGTCTTTCATTTGGTGTGTAATTAGTGAAGAATAATTACTGAGGGATAGGGACTGAAGGCTATTACTCTATTGAAAGGGGCTCAATATTTTAGCATAACAAAACAGATAAGTTAAGCAAAATGTACCACCAGTGAAACAATTGAAAAGGTTGGGGGGCTAAGAGGAAGAAGGCTTTCAGCTGTAGCCATAGGGTATGTGCTCTAGCTGGATTGTAACAGATTTTAACAAGGCATAACAGTAGTCACAAAAGCAGGTACCCACACTGTTCATAATTGGCAACAGTAGAGTTCCCAGAGTTAAAGCTGGGGTGCAGTCTTTATTTATTGAGAGGAGTCCTCACTCGCACAAGTAGAGGGGTGGGGGAGACCCAAGGTGACCAGGTGCTCAATGGCACTAAAAGTTGCAAAAAATACAAAAGGAATGAATATAAGACTAAAAGCAACTAAATAAGGACATCAAAATAAGCATAGACATCATAAATATTGTATAGAAAGCAGAGTGAGTTAGCATAGCCCATTAAAAGTTACCAACAACAAAGTGTGACTCTATAGCCAAACTTATTTAGCAGCAGTCAGTGTAACTAGTTAGAATATCCTATTACTAGTTAGAATATCCTATTACCAGACAATATTAAAACAATGTAGCAGTTTCACCAATTTACTATAAATATCATTCAGTACTTTACAATGTAGTTTTTAACTTACACATAGTATCGCTTCCTCAGCACTATCATTTTGAGGAGCCCTGAAACAGGTTTAGTAAAAATGAGAGCCAGCAAAACAAAAAACTAAGCTTCTAATATCCAAATATAAAGTATACCAATTTAAAAAAAAAAAACAGCCACTCATTCTGGCAAAAACATTGTTTAATTAAAGGCCACTCATTCTGGCAAAACATTGTTTAATTAAAGGCCAGAGAGTTAGGCTTTTGAAGATGGTTTCTAAACATTACATTTTTTGAAGAAATGAATGAATTAAAAAATGTTCAAGAGGATGGGTTATCTGTCATCATTTTTTGAAAGAACAAATGGAGATTAAATCATTAGAAACAGACCAAATGCATTTCCAGCAATACTGACCATGCGAAGACATATATTGTTAAACATCCCAGCTAAGATAACCTTGCTAGGGCTAAGCACATTTAGTTTGTATCAGCATTGTCATGAATTCTTTTATGATCTAAGTAAACTTCGTAATTATTCTCTTTTAAGATATTGTGGCTGGTATTTGTCAGTTTGTTTGTTTATTTAGGAATTATTTATTATATGAGGAGAGGGTATTATTTAGTACTAGGGGGTATCAATTTATGGCATATGTCTGGAAAAGCCATACTGCTTAAAATGCATTATCATTTTGTGCTTATTATTATTTATTTTGGTTATAAGTAAAAAGTAGCATGGTAGCTAGTGGTGCTCTAGTCCAGTAATCTAAAGTGGTGGCAGTACTACTTTACCATGATGAAAACTGTGGGATATTGTAGAATTCTTCCAATCTTCCATAGGAAATGCATGTTTGTGTGTGTGTGTGTGTGTGTGTGTGTGTGTGTGTGTGTGTGTGTGTGTGTGTGTGTGTGTGTGTGTGTGTGTGTGTGTGTGTGTGTGTGTGTGTGTGTGTGTGTGTGTGTGTGTGCATGCCTGTGTGTGTGTGTGTGTGTGTGTGTGTGTGTGTGTGTGTGTGTGTGTGTGTGTGTGTGTGTGTGTGTGTGTGTTTGTAAATAATAACTGGTCTGAAAGGCAGTTACCAAAGGTAAGGGATACTGAAAGACACTGTAGTTCAAAGAGGGAAAGTGATGAAAAAGGATCCTGGGACTTAATTCTGCAAGTTGTCAGAGTGCAGTTCCAGTCTAGGCATGGATGTTGGAAGCCCAAAAGCAGTGAACACACCCTCCTATCTTTAACAAATAACTGTAGCCATATCAGTATCTCAAAACAGCAAAGCTAGACCCATACAGTTAACCCAGTACTCAATGTAAAATCATGGAGATAGTCATAATGGAGTTACCTAAAATAGCATATGGGACCTACTTCTCTTACCTAAGTAACAGCAATCCTTTCTTTCTTTCATTTTTACTATACCTCTGACCAACCCATTGATGCCTTGCTTTTACCCAGTCAGCTTATCCATTCCTCCTGAAACTCCTGGACTGGTGCCCAAGATGAACTCACCAAGCTCGCTCTATTTTGGATCATACTAAGCCTTGTCCAATTGAGGGTTGTATGATACATATATTCCCTACTGATGTCATCAATTTCCCCTTCAAGGATAAGGTTGAGCCCATACTCTCCCTTAGGTGAGAGTTGAACAGTCCATTCCTTGATCATGACAGGTGAGGGCTTGGTGTTAGAGATCTTGACAGTAAGTAAATTGGGAGGATCTGGACTCCTTCCACTTGGAGCATCCAACCATCTTGCAGCTACTTTGAGATGTTCTATAGCTGACTGACTACAGAGAAGCATGTGCCCCTTTTCACATATGCTATTCCCCAGGCTTTCTAAGTGCATAGCACCACATGTAGAGTGCATTTTGCAGGCTCATGATCTGGGGGTGCAACACATAGTGCTCCCCAAGTTATCATCCATGATATGAACTAGTGCTCACTTCTTACTCTCAAGATCGTTGGCCCAATATTGGCCACTCACTCCCAAACTCCACTGCCCAGGCCCTCCAGCACCTCAGCTGCTAATGAAACACAGGTCATCTCAAAGCAGTCAGAACCTAACCCTGTCTTCAAAGAGGGGCAGGTGAAACAATACAGGCTTGTTAAGAGAAATCTTTCCATTTGAGCATTGTAGCACTGTTTGAAGAGGTCAGTGCAGCACTTGCTTAAGAGTGGACAATGTATGTTGCTTATCTTGACCTTCGCTAAGGCATTGAACGCAATCCTTCATATGCTAATATCTGAAAATGAAAAGCAGTAATTGTCAGCACACAGGATTTAATCAGGAAAATGATAGTTAAAGAAATGCACCCAATGAATCAGGGTGGCATGCTGCAGATCTGCTCCAGTAGGATTTACAAGTGATATATTATATGACAATATTCTACAGTCAGTTTTATTTCACTTATTTTTCCCCAGATATACAACATGGAAATGGAGTATGGATTATCAAATATGCTGAACACTGCAAAGTGAGTAACATAATTATATCAGTATAACATGGTGAAGTTCTCTGGGATGGTCTACAAAAAAAGTATACCTAATGCAGTAATAATCACCTTACCCTTAATGTCAAAAATGCATTGTCATGAGACTTGGCAAACATGCATTTAATTGCAAAATAAATGGTCAATTATCCTAAAAATGAGACCATCATTAAAAATCGAAGGAAATTATTAAACAATTTAAACTCTGATTACTGCAAATCAACCAGCATCAGAAGAGCATATTTTTTAGCCCATCTGATTCTAAAAGGTATGAGCAGTCACTACAGATATCTTATTGTATCACTACATACATCACTCAGATCAGGAATCAGATTCGATTCCTGAGAGGGAGAATGTGAAATGGCTACCACATCCAAGAAAGGCAGTAGGCACGCAAATTACTCACTCCTGACTCGGGGAGATAGTGATGAAAGTAATGCAGGACTCTTTCAAGGCCCTGTAATTGGAATAAGTACAATTTAAGTCCTTTAAAGAGGATATATTGGAGGGCAAGTCTGGTGCCAGCTGCTGTTGTAATTCCAGCTGCAATATAGTATATTAAAGTTGCTGTAGTTAAAAAGCTTGTAGCTGGATCTTTGTCCACCACAAGGTGAGCTACCACCTGTCCCAGTCCCTGAGGTGACTGACCCCATGAGTGGGAGGGGGAGTGGGTACCAACCCTGCAGGGAATGATATGCTCTCCCCTCTGGCCTCGTGGGGCCATCCCTGGGGGTGTACACTGGTCTCATTCTTTAGAATCTTGGCTGCCCTCTGAAATAAGAATTTCAGAGATTCTTTACTAGAAAAATCATATAATTTGGAAACAAACTATTCAAAAAGGCTTTTGGGATTGTTATTACATTTTGCTTCTTACATTATACTTGGAAGTGACTTCTAGCTGGTCTGTAAAGAAATATCTGACCCAGTTCTGTTCAAAGTAATGGAATAAAGTTTTAGGGAAGATTAACAGCAGAATGGGAAAATATTCAAAACAAATGCAAGAAATATGCAACCTTGATTACTGCATTACACAATATTGTTTGTGAAAATAGAATTAGCTTACATTTATGGCCACAAGAAAGCTGTCATTAATATCCTAAAAATCACTATATTGATATATTTTTATGGGAACAAAAAAATAATACTGGATTACATTGATCAAGTTTTTAAAGGCAGTAGGTCATAAGCTCAGTATTCAAATCCACAAGCTTAATTTCTGTCTGTTTCTTCTGTTGTTTGGACCTAATAGCATTCATGTCTTTTAATTCTTTGAGTGCATGTCTTTCTAGCCATGCAGTCAGGTGTGCTGTTTCAACAATATCAGCATTGCCTTATTGCATTGGTGAAGGGTCCGGTATCATTACAGCTGCACATACAGAAGCATTAGATACACTGCAAGGATGAAGATATAGCTGTAAGAAATACTTTAAAAGCTGACCAATTCCTTTTCAACACAGTAAGTCACTATTCCTTTGTATGTGCTTGGCAAAACATATTATGTAGGATTCAAAAAGTTTAGCCTAATGTAGAAGCCTTAGATCAGAATGTTTCAACATCATGTTAAGTCTTTGAAAATCAGAGACTGCTCTGCTATTTTAGATTTCCCTCTTGAGCATCTCAAAGTGAACAGCAGTTTCATAAGCAAAGCTGCATGCAAATGTACAAATCCTGAGGAGTGACTAATGCTAATTAGTCATGTACTCACTGCCAGAAATGTCCACAGTTCCTGATTTGCTTGGCCAGATTATCCAAAGAATTGATTGGCCAAGTAAAATTTTACTCTTTAAGGAAAAAGTGACTTCCATAAATTCACACTGATTACCAATTCACTCCTATGGGAGTACTAATAAAGCAGGTAAATTCAACGAAGATATGGTGGTGGTGGCGAGGGTTAATGGGTGCATGTGTGCAATGTTTATCTGCATGTGTAAATAGCTAGATGAGGATGCATGAATGCATTTATGTGCAGATGTGAAAAATGAGCCTGCCTGACTGGCCACACTAGGAAGTATGCTAATGAATCTGGATATGCATGTGTGGTCTTTGTGTCTGCATGTGTGTGTGTTTATTGTATGCCATGGTTTGTGCATTTGAATCCTTAACATTATAATAGAGGAGATTCAGGCGGTGGTCAAAGTGTCTGCCTTCAAAGGGGGCCCACTATAACAACAACATGATGCAGGTAACTGCAGCTATAAGTCATCTTTTTAAAATAATTTTGTTAGATTCAACACTGCTAACTCATTAGCTAGCCTATGTACTGAAACAAATAAACAAACAAACTTATCAATAACTTTTTAAGTCTTTTTTCTAACAAAACTATTTAAAAAGTTACCATGATTATGTTTGCATTCAGGTAATTGACTTTGCTTGAGCATGTAAAATACATGCATACATTGCTGCTTATTTATATGTACTCTGTGCTTTCAGCTTGCCCGTTCAATGTTTATGAAGTTTTTAGGTTTACATTGGGGGTGGGTCCACCTCTTCCAAACTGTGTAGGCACTTGTGTTTCTTAAATGTATATCCAATATCCCTGCTATGTCCCAGTTTTCAGAGTATAAGCAAACTATGTTATAAAGAAACCCTTTGTTAAGTCCATTTGTCGAAGTATACATGGTGTTTCACTAGAACCTTTGTGAGGGCCAGTACCAGGAAAACAATGGAGGGTTATCAAGTGGCCATGAACTGCTACTCTTTGAGTTTAATATGGAAGGATTTAAACAAAACAGACACAAAAGTGAAGTGGAAAAGAGTGGGTAAGGAAGAGTCCATTCATGGAGGTACAGCCCACAGAATTTGTATTTAATTTCTCATTGAAAAGCTCTTTTTTTGCTGCCTGAGCTCTTCCTCCAGCTTAGGTTTAAGACCCCCCTCCCCCATCTGAAGACATCACAGAGATGGTTAAGTTTGCTCTGGTGTGTCTTTATTTGGAGCCAAGATGGAAGCCTACTCACCTATCTGACTGTAGCATAGCTCTCACCCTCTTAGCTAAACAGTGAGGGACAAAGGCAAAAATTAGTTGGGAACAAAAGCCCAAACTCATCGAGAAATCTTAAATATTGTTCCTATTTAACTAGAAAGTTATTAGAGTAACAGTTTTTTTTTCACTAAAATGCATTTTCTTAAGGATATGAAGTCTGAAACTCAAACATTTGTCATTATTTAGATAACATACTCTATAAGGATACTTTTATGAGGAAAAAGTCCAGAAATGAAAGGCAATAGCAGTGATGTATTGCAAAAATCAAGGATAGTTGAGAGGCATACAAAATATACAATATAATTTACTCCTGAAAGACACCTAATCAAAATGGAGGGCTGCAGTATGGTTGCACTGTAGTTGTAGAGCACTGCTTTAAAAGATTGATGATTACTAGGCTGCATCTTTTACTTCTTTTAGTTGTCGAAGGGGAAGGGCATAGCTCTCAGTCTTTCATCTTCAAAATATGGAAAAACATTAACACCTTGAACTAGTCTACTCACAATACTGTAAAATATGTTACTTCATACTAACAACAGTTGTTTTTAAGAAGTAATGAGAGTCTCTATTATTTAACATGGGTATTTGTTTAAACAAATCTTACCAATGAATTTTGTAACAACATTTCATTGTGGAACAGTACAAAAGTGTAGTCTGAAGGAATCAAAAAATGAGGAATGTTGAAAGGTGTGGGAGCGAATGCAGGATTTTTTACAGGCAAGTTATTTACTTACTGTTTACCTTTTTATCTTGTCAAGTGAAAATCCACAACAACTGAAAATTAATTATACTTAATACATTTCTAAACCAGATGTTGAATTTTGTGTAACTATAATCTACACCTTATTATGGAATTTTGTCCTCTTGTTGCACCCCTTTTCCAATTTTTTAATTATATTTAATGAATAGTCTTAATCTGTGTTGTTTTCAGAACTTGTTTATCCAATTACTGAACCCCTCTGTTTAGCTTCCTGAGTGTAAGTAGCATGTTAGTGGCAAAAAATTCTGTCCTTTTATTTATTGCAAATGGGCCTTATGTGCTGAAGAAAAGAGCTGTTTTTTTTTTTTCTGACATATTCACGTCAGAGGCTCCAGTCATCAATATTAGCCACCAAATAATACTCCTTCCTGTTCTTTTATTTTTTTTCCCCAGAAATGTACTGGAAAACAGAATACTACATCTGAGAGTAGATTTAGTAATTAGATATTAATCAGATGTGCACAGTAAGACAGTTGCAAAAAGGTTTGTACAACATGAAGATACTCGCTGGATAAGAGACAGAGTCTCAGTTTTTATTGGATCACATAGTGCCAAAACTGGTTATTGACTTTCTCTGACTGTGACAGTTGCAGTTCCAGTGACATCAGTAACCCACCAACTTCTACAGCTGGAGAAAGCAATTAAGTTGGGCATTTTCTTTTTATTATTATTATTTTTAAATATGGGGTTTTATGCAGCCTACATGCATCTTGGGTGCCATGTACTTTGCAAATAGCTTTGTCAGGAGTTGGGGTGTGCAGATGCAGAACATTAATTTACTTTTTACCACTCACTGTAAAGCAGTCATTAATTGTGCTTGTTAATGGAGAGGTGTGTCTGTTTGACAGCAAAAAGTTTAAATATATTGCTGTCTTTTTTATCTTTTTTTTTATTTTTATAAATTAGACTTCTGAGATGTAAACAGTTGACAGGCCTGTGCTATATTTCTGGTAGTATGCTATCATTTCTTTCTTTGTTGTGGATTGTTATAGTGTGTTTCATATCACAAACTCTGTACTAACTTGCTTGATTTTCATGATTTTCAGGGACATCATTTTAGCTCAAAGCTTTATTGTGTCCCTCCTAAAATGTGTGATTTTTCTAGACAACATGTGGTTTACAGTCAACAAATAATTAACTTTTGAAGATCAGTATTACTAATATTTAACACCTGTGGACTGTGGAAGGTAATGGGTTGAGGACACCATCACATTTGCAGAGGGTTCAATTTTACCAAACTAGCCTACACAGAAGAGTTGAGCCAACACTGATGCAGGGGGATAGCAGTAGTGAGACCTAAAAGTATGCTTTGTTTATATAAGTAAGCGACACTTTGTTTAATTTTCCATATTTTATTAATATGCATGTATTTTCTTATACTGAGAATACCCCACTATGATAGATCCATGCTCACATCTCACTCATACTTAAGTCCTTTCATTATTGCAGGGTAGGGAGCCCATGAATAGAAAAACATTTGGGGTGCAAGTTACACTTAATCCACCAGTAATGAGAATCTAGGCATTAATGTTTCCATGAGTGTGACTGAGTTAGGGGAATTGATTATTGATGAATGGATGTTGGTTTGTATGTGCATTTAAATGAATGTGAGAATGCATGCGTGTGTTTGTGTGTGTGTGTGTGTGTGTGTGTGTGTGTGTGTGTGTGTGTGTGTGTGTGTGTGTGTGTGTGTGTACATGGGTGTCTAAATGACAGTGTTGGTGGGAGTCTTTGCTAAGGTGATACATGGGCCTCTAGTGAGAACACTAGCATGGCCAGGTCTGACAGTGCTAGTGTATTATGCAGAGTCATGGTAATGTGCTGACAATGAAGTCCTTGTCATTGCAGCTATACTTGCCTCTAAATCATATTTACTCAATGTCATGCTAATTGATCATAATTTTTTGGCAGTTTGTGGAAGCGATGAAGGTTTTATTCGGTCTTCACCATCATATTGTAATTATGATATAGACATGACCCCATCAAGTACTGAATAAGTGTTGCTTTCTTCTTCTTCAGTATTATTGTGTAACATTTGCAGATAGCGGATAAAACTCATAAACTCTTTATATCAGGTGAATGTGTGCATTTGTACATAGGTGCATAGTTTCATAGATGTTTACTAGGCTAATGACCACAAGGGCCTTTTTAAGCCTAGCCATTCATCCCAAATCTCTGACAAGTTCTGATACCCTTGATAAGTGTAAGCATGGGCCTGGGAGATGAACCATTTACATGTTACCTATATCCATTAGAAACATAGGTGCCAAACCAGGAATGGATTTCTGGTTTCCCATCCAATTGTCCAAGTGGCACTTGAATTAGGTTAGGGAGGAACTCTGCTTCACATGGATGGGGTGCCTGTTCCATAGATGGAGCAGTCTCTGGGATACATACCTATCTTTCCAGCAGGTCCTATTTATATCACAGGCAATGTTTAAGTCTTTAGAATGTGTAATTCTGGTGTTGTTTGTTTTGTGGATATGCAAGAGGTTCATCAGAGTGGGGTCTGACAATGCCCTATATGCCAGGCATTGATCTCCCCTCAAAAGCCTGTAGGAGACAAAATACAGGGATAGGGCCTTGAAGCGGTCTACATCGGACATATTACTTACGTCCTGTATTCTTTTAGTGAGGAACCTCTGTGGACGTTCCAATTGTTGGATATGCCTGGTTAGGTACATACAAAAGGGGTCACTGTACTCAATGATAGGTCTGATGAATACCAAATACAGTAGAGCAATGACTTCCTTGGAATTAGATGCCATACCTTTGTTTATAAGTTACGCAGCATAGAATGATTTCCTCACTGCTGTATACAAGTCATGATCAAAGGCTAGATTACTATCTACTATGTGTGTCCCTATGTCCCTGACTCCTGGGTCAACTCTAAGGGGTGCGTTGTCAATATGATACTTACCAGGGATGGATGACTTCCCAAAATATACTATTATCCATTTCTTGGCATTTAGTTTAATCCATGGCTCTGACACCAGTTGTTTGTCTGGGTCAGCCTCTTTGTGTCAGTGTGAGATTCAATGACAGCTCCTAATTTGCAATCATCTGCAAATTTAGTCAGCTAGAGACCACTGATATTGGCCTTGACTTCTGAGAAATAAATGCCAAAAAGGAGTGGCCCAAGGAATGATCCCTGAGGGACTCCACTTGTGACTGGCCTCCTTGTAGAGGTGGAGTCCAAAATCCTAACTTCCTGGGTCCTGCCTGTGAGCCAGTTGGCTATCCACCGGGTCACATACGAGTTTGTACCTAACCTCCTGCGGTTGTCAACAATGCCTGAGTGGGGTATCGTATCAAATGCCTTGGCCAGGTCAAGGTAGGCAGTGTGAATGATTTTTCCCTCATCCATTGTTTTGGTGACCTTCTCAAAGAAGCCTACCAGGATGAGTTGACATGATCTGTCCTTGACGAAACCAAACTGGGTTGGGTTCAGTGTCTGGAGGATTACTACATCTCTGTTGATCATCTCCATGATAATTATTTCCATGGCTTTACATATAAGACTAGTGAGACTTATGGGTCTGTAGTTTCCAGGGTCTATAGATGGCCCAGCTTTGTGCAGAGGGATGAATGTTGCCTTTCTACATTCCTGAGGCAAGAAGTCTGTTTGGAGGCTACAGTTAAATAGTAATTCCAGAGGCCCTGATAGGTCATGTTTCATGCTATTTAGAATACATCCTGGGATATTGTCTGGGCCCATTTATGCAGTGTTCTGGGTCTTAGAGAGAGCATTAAGGACCTGTTCCCTAGTGATATTAGGAGGAGTTATATTTGATGATATTTCCTGAGGGAAGTTTGAGGGGGAGAGAGAGAGGAGTAAACTCGGAGCTGAATTTATCAGCCAAGAGGTTTACTATATCTTCTGGCTCAATATAGAAGGCTCCATTTACAATGAGCTCTGCACACAACTGTGTATTGCCTTTGAGGCTGCAGACATAGCTAAAACATGCTTTGTGGTTGTCTTTGGCCCGGGAGGCCAAACTTACCTCAAAGTTGGCTTTGGTAGACTTTATTTGTTCTCTGAGTTGTTTGTTTAGTTTGATGAGTGCTTTTATCCTGCTGGGTGCTGCACCTCCTAATTTTTGCAATGATTTTCTTCCGTCTGTTATATAGCCGATTGATTTTGTAATTCCACCAGGATGGCTTGTTTTTTGAGTTAGTTCTGTACTTCTTCCTGGTGGGTACAGCTGCCTCTATGTAGATATTAACATGCTTTTACAGGGTTTCTGTGAACAGTTCTGCATAGACAAAAGTTCACAGGGTTTATGAGGGGTTGCAAATTTGCCAGGTTCTCACTTAATAGCAGAAGAAAAAAAAAAACACCAAGCGGAACTGAAATAAACCAATAAAGTAATGAAAAGAAAAAATTCAACTTCAGCTCGAGATCCAATAGAGACTTTTAATAAAACAGCCATTAAAAACACAACAAAGCACACTATGTTAAGTGCTTTCATCTTAAAACCAAAAAGACATCATCAGAACCGTGTGTATAGAAACTAAGAATGCTTAAATACCCCCTTGAAAGTCTCCACCCACTCAAGTAATGAAATAGTAATTTAATCTATTTTTAAAGAGCCAGGTTGTAATTCAAGCTCTAGAAAACCTTGCCGCAAATGTAATGCACAGCAAATATAAAATACTGACATAGCAAGTGGGAAAAAAAATGGAAAAACAAGTGGAAAAAACATTGTGTTAAACACAATCAAACAATGCAGGCCCTTCTTTTAAGTTCACTTGTAATGGATATATTATCATTTAACCCTGGGAAGACTGTGGCATCAAGCCTTAGTTGCCAAAGCATCTCTCAATGTAGTAAACAGTTTTCTAGTCCCCTGAATAAACAGTATAGAAAATGTGTTCCAGAACTAGGAACTGAAATTTTTAAAAACCACTACATTGAGTTGCGTGATGTGCCACGGCCCTTTTGTTATCAGATTTTTGCAGACTATATAGGTGTTGGCATATTCTCTTATTCAATGCATTGTTCATATGTTCATAGGTAGGTACTTGGCTATCGGCCCAAGGGCCTAAGTAAGCCTAGCCAACAAAGTTCCCTGGCTTACGCCAACCCAAGAAAGTTAATTTCCAGTGCCCCTGTCGAGCAGAGCCACAGAAGTGATCCTCGGGGTATATTTCCTATTTCCCATCCACTCATCAAAATTTTTCTTGAAGAGTGTTAATGAGGAACTTTGCTTGACATAGATGGGTAGCTTGTTCCAGAGTATGGGAAGTCTCTGGGACAGGAATCTAACTCTCCAGCAAGTCCTGTTTATTGTGGTGACAAGGTTTATGTCCCTAGAGCATGTAGCTCAGAGGGATTGGGATTTCTTTAGGTGTAGCATGTCCAACAGCTCTGAGTTTGACATAGCTTTATATGTTAGGCAAAGATCACCTCGGAGTAGGCGATATGCTACAGATTAAAGCTGGAGTTTTTTGAGATGATCAGTGTAGGGCAGCTGTTTGAGGCCAGTAATTCTCTTTGTGAGGTACTTCTGTGGCCTTTCCAGCTGTTGCAGATGTCTTGTGAGGTACATTCCAAAAGGAGCATTGTACTCTATAATGGGTCTAATGAGTGTCGAGTAGAGGGGAACAATAACCTCTTTTTTCTTGGATGAGAACCCTTTTTTGATCAGGTGTGCCATGTAGAAGGATTTCCTGACTACTATGGCAATGTGATTATCAAAGGAGAGACTACTGTTCACCTGAGTCCCAAGGTCTCTTATCACACATTCAGTGTTAAGAATGCCGCCTATGTGGTAGTTCATGGGTACAGAGTTTTTGCCAAAGGGGATAACAATGCACTTTTTGGCATTGAGCTTGAGGCCATGGTTCTGACACCAGGCATCTTTCTCAGTGAGACCCTTCTTTAGGATGTCCACATCATTTGGGGACTTGACTACAGCTCTTAGTTTGCAGTCATCTGTGAGCTTCGGTAGCCAGATGCCTTCTGTGTTTGCCTGTACTTCAGAGAAGTAGATATCAAATAGGAGAGGTCCCAGGACTAAACCCTGTGGTACTCCACTTGTCACTGGTTTGAAGTCAGATTTGGAGTCTGCAACTTTTACAGTGTAGATTCTGTTAGTGAGCCAGTTGGCAACCCATCTTGTGACATAGGGAATTATACCTAGTTTAGTGAGTTTAGCTATAATTCCAGAATGGGAGATGGTGTCGAAAGCATTGATGAGGTCAAGATAGGCTGTGCAAACCACCTTACCCTCATCTACGGCTTTGGTGACTGCCTCAAAGAAGTTGACCAGGTTCAAGAGGCAAGATCTGCCTTTCACAAACCTGAACTGGGTGGGGTCCAGAGTTTGGAGGTTACCAATGTCTTTGTTTATGAATTCCATGATGATACTTTCCATGGCCTTGCAGACGAGGCTCGTCAGGCTAATAGGGCGATAATTCCCAGGATCAGTGGTGGCTCCCCCTTTGTTGAGTGGGATAACTGTTGCTGTGTGCCATTCAATGGGCACAAAGCCTGACGTGAGGCTATGATTGAACATGGTGCTTAGGTAGGGAGCCAGTTCATTCTGAGGTTTATGTAAAACGCAGCCTGGGATGTTGTCTGGTCCCATGGATGCTGTGTTTTTGGCTTTAGAGAGTGCTGCTTTTACCTGTGAAGTTGTGATTACAGGGACTCTACATTCTTCCTGTATAGATATGGGCCCTTTAGGGGGTGAGAGGGGGTAAGTTAGCACTGAACCTATCTGCCAGGATGTTGGCAATATCAGTTGGTTCTGTAATTTTCTTGACATTGTGCTGTAACTCAGGGCAGATGTGGGTGTTGCCAGTGAGATTCTTGACATAGCTATAGAATGCTTTGTGGTTGCCCTTAGAATCAGTGGTGATTTTGTTTTCATAGCTAGATTTGGAGGATCTTATAAGGGATCTCAGCTTCTTACTGAGGCTGACCAGGGAGCTCCTCCACTCATGGGATTTTACTCTCTTTTGCAATAGTTTCTTCCTTCTGTTGTAGAGTTTGTTTATGGCAGGGGACCAACAGATTGGCTTCCTTTTTTTGGAGGATAGCATCTTGGTTCTGTTTCGGATAGCACGATCTATACACTTGTGTAAGTGCTTATAGAGTGCATTTGTGTAGGATTCAGCAGTTGTAACTGTATTGTCCATCTGCATGGATGTCATGAAGTTCACCACTTCTGTCTTAAAAAGCATGAAGTTGGCTTTGGAGAAATTTTTTACTGTGGTTTCCTTAATGGAGGGTGGGGGCAGGATGTGGATATCTAGGGTGATTAGCTTATGGTCAGATCTGACCAATGAGGAGTTGACTTCAGGTGTGGAACACCGGTCACTCATGTTGGTAATGACTAGGTCTAGTATATTATGGACCCTGGTGGGGATGTGGATAAGTTGATCCAGGGCATTGGAATTTATGAATTCCAGAAAGCGCTGACAAAGGAGTTGATACATGAGCAGTTTTCCCAGTTAATGGTGGGGTAGGTGAAATTGCCCAATATTAGGGTGTTTGCTTGAACCCTAATATTTTCCAGTATATCAAGAAAAGAGGAGTGGGAATCCTGGGGTATGGTGGGGGATCTGTAGCAAGCTACAATTTGGATTGCGGTTTTGCCCAGAGTTAGTTGCACTTGGATAACCTCGGCTGCATTATGCTGAGCATCTAGCCTGGAGGTGTGGATATTCTTAATGAATATGGACACACCTCCACCTTTGGTGTTCCAGTCCAGGTTAGATGGCCAAAAAGTGTGGTATGAGTTATAGCCTGGTAATGCAGGGGTGCTCTCTGGAGCCTTGAACCAGGTCTCAGTCACTGCATAGACATCGATGTTCTCCATTTTAAGGAGTGCCTCGAGTGAGTGCGTTTTGAGATTTAGACTTCTAGCATTGAGTAGCATTACCCTCAGTTTTTGCTTGCCTGTTCCTGTTATGGTGATGCATTTTACCTATATAGAATGTGTGACATTGTGTACAGTGTGCCAGGTAAACCACCCATTCAGAACCACAATGAAACTTTCCACCCTTGGAATGTTTTGCAATCTTGTTATATAAATCGCCAGTGTAGTGACTGTTGATGTATGCACATTGATTGCATCTGCCACAAGCTCTACTCATAGGGAAAGACCTTTCAATTTTAAGTTGGCAATTTTCCAATAGGCTCTTAATGTTGTGTTTCCTTTTGTATGAAAATTCAGGATTATGAGAAATAAGCCATTTGGTGGTGTCATCACATTGAAAAAGTGACCAGTATTTTTGAACTATATTTTCAATTGACATCAAGTGAATAATGAATAACCATATTGATGGAAAAATTGGATCTAATGTTAACAAGAGGGGTGTCTTTGTTGTTAAAGTGTAGCCCATATTTAAAAATAGAGTCATATTTTCCAGTTCTCTCAGACCCAATTTCTTTTTTTATAGTCTTGAGAAGCTCTGTAGGGTATCCCCTAGCCTGAAATATCTCATATAATAAGGTGAACTCTTTTTGACAATGTTCATCATTAGATATCATTCTGGAAATTCTGGAAAATTGGCTCTTGACCATCCCTTTCTTTTGGTGATATGGGTGGCAGCTGGTAAAGAATAAATTATGTATTGCAAAAAGCTGGTTTCCTGTATACCCCTGAGGTTAGTCCAGTTTCAGGGGACCACCATATGTTGACATCAAGGTAGTTAATCTCTTTCTAGCCCAGTTTATAGGTGAATTTTAAAAAAAACTGATGCTATTTTCCATAAAGTCAAAGAAAGTAGTGAAAGTCATAGATGTCAAGTTGGTATGAAGCAAGGGCAACAGTAGAAAGAAAATATATAATACATAACAATCTGGTTGTGCTAAGGTGAAGAGCCTAACACATGATAGGGCTTGACAGTTTTGAAAGTACAAAAGAGGTAGGATATGAGTCAAACAGGAGTGTGTAGACTATGGCATGTATATTTTGAGACAGATATTACTCAGTTCCTGACCAGTTGGCATAATGGTTAAGGTCTTTGCCTCCCATGTACAAGGTACAAGGTTTGATCCTGACCTCTGACCAATGCCTGTTTGAAGCTTGCATGTTTTCCCTTTGTCTCTGTGGGGTTACTCCAACCTCTGAAAAACATGCTGAGTGTTTCCATCTCAAACTCACCAATGAATGGAGCTGTGGGTAGCAGCACAAACTCTATATGGTGCCCTATAGGGGGAATAGTTATACAGACAAACTGCTTTGGGGGCATCCACTGGCATCTACTGTGGTGCGAGTATCCCCAGGATAGGAGAACACATATCACAGACTGCATGCCATGGTAGGGCTAGCCATTCAATGGTGTAAAAAGAATATATATGGCTCTAGGTGATTTGTCATGTTGACTAAGGTTGCCGAATGGGCATGGGTAGTTACTGGTGATAATTGGGTTGAGGACCCAACCTACATGGGTGGGACCTATTGGCCTGTGTGTGCCTGCCATAAAGCTCAGCAGCCCATAAAGCCCAGCAACTCTGGATAAATAAGCTACTGGCCAGTGTCTAGTTTCCCAGCTGGGAGAGCTCTGTTAAGTGAAAGCTGGATGTAAAACCAATCAACCCTGCCAAACATGAATTAAGAATTGCTACACTCATGACGGGACGCAGCTTGGAAGTGGATGGCATGAAGATATGGAGGAGGGTGGACATCCTATGTATTCAAGAGATGAGATGGAAGAGCAGTGCAGCAAAGCCACTTGGCTTGGGATCCAGAGTCTACTACTCAGGAGGGGGACAGGCTAGAAATGGTGTGGGATTCATGGTGAGAGAGAGGCTTCAGAAGGCAGTGAGGGATATCTTCAGAATTAGTGACAGACTCATGGCAATCAGTCTCCAGTGTAATGATAGGACAGTATTCATAATCTCAGCATATGCCCCACAGCAGGGGTGTGGTAGTGAGGAAAAGTCTGTATTGAGACAGCAATCAGGGTAAAATAATATTACAAAATTATCCCCAGTGAAAAGTTCAGCCCACAGCGTTGCCACAATCAGCTGCAAACAGTGGCCAGAGAAAGATGTAAGGTCAACAGAGACCAGGTGGAAGACCTGAAAGTGCTCTAAAGTCAACAGAGGCCAGGCTGAAGACCTGGAAGTTGACTGGAGAGAAAATACACAGTTGAAGGAATTACTCAGGGCTCTACCACCCCAAAAAGAGGAGGAAATAGATGGAGTTGAAGAAGAATGGCTGCACCTCAAAACAGCATGTGTGAGAACTCCAAAACAGATATGGGGCCGAGTCAGGTATGAAAGTAAGGTACATAAGGAAAGCTAGTGGTGGAATACAGAAGTCCAAGAAGTCATCAAAAGAAACACGGAATGCAGGAAAAAGTGGGAGATAGAAAAGACCGACCAGGTGAGGAAGGAATACTGGTTGGATAACAAAGAAGCTAAGAAAGTAGATACAATAGCAAAGAATAGACATCAACTTCTGGAAAGTGACTCATTAGGTGGCACAAAGAAAATACATCAGGTTGCAAGTAGGTTTGCCAGCTGTCTGGTTTTTGACTGGACTGTCTGGTTTTCTGACAAATTGTCCTGTGACAAATTTCTTTCAAGACCGAACACGTGAAGTCCGGGTTTTGTGCCACTGCCACAGTCTCAAGCATTTCTCCCAAGTCCCGTGCCATCTTTACTCTTTCTCTCTCTCTCTCCTCTCCTTATTGCCTGTGGTCCTGGTGTGCTTTTTTTAAGGGTGTTCTACTTTAAGAATGCCCTTTGCATCTGGTCGCACAGACGCAGAAGAAGCCAAAATTGTTTACATGACGTCTTCATTTTCCACGTGGTGGAATTTGAATTCCAGTCTCCACTCCAGAAGATGTTTGGACTTCGCAGCGGAGTGAACCACAATGAATGGTTGGTTGGACAGGACAAATCAGAGAGGTAGGTGTGTGTGTGAGGTTGCCGCTGCTATGAAAAGGAGAGCAACTGAAATGTAGTTAACTTAAGGGGAAGTTTTTTTTTTGTAATTGATCATTCAGAGACCAGGAAACATTGTATGGTTGGTATCTTGTATGTGTGTTGCACAGTCTCATTGTCATTGTATTGCATTGCATTGAATGTCTTTTGACAGACAATGTTTAGAACTGATGTACCATTTTAGATTTGTGTTGTTCATTAAGCACCGGGCTTGCTTAGGAGTTTTTTTTTTTCTTTTTATAAGTAGTTGCATTGTATAAAATCTAGGCTGCAGGCCTGCAGCAACACTGGTGGCCTCTGTTTTGCAGGAGGACTTGATGTTTGAAAGGTCGCTGTGTGTTGCCACTGAGCAGTGAAGTTTGTTTATTTTAGATGTACCCATTTTCTAGTTAACTTTAGCAGTAAAGCCATGTCGGAGAGGATACTTTACTGGAGTAAGAAGCATCAATGATATTTTGCTGTAGAAAATTTGTGATCTTGAGTTGGTAAGTCGGTTGATGTTGGTCGGAGTAATGTGGTATTAAGTTAGTGATTTCTCACCCTATCTTGTGTATGTTGTTTAAAGTGTGTTTGTTCTTTTGTCTGTATCTTAATTTTTAAATGGTGAACTTTTTGTTAACATTTAAAAACTATTAATTGTTGTTTAAAAGTAGCACATTTTAAAACATTGCATAATAACCAAAACAGGCATAGTTCTTGTCACTAGTTTATAAGTACTCTTTTTTGATACATAACCTTTCCTACCAAAAAGCTGCTTCAGCACTAGATTAGTATGGAAAGAACACTTGATTATTATGAAATCAACCCCTCAAATTCCAACTCTTTTTCTTAGAGTTCAAAACTTTCCATAGTAAAGGTGATCCTCTTTTTGTCACATTAAATGGCTACATATTAAGCCGTATGACAAAATTAAGTTATATTTTTTCACATTTCTAAAAAATGCTCATATTTTTGGATCATAGGCAGTAAAAAATAAGTTCAAATGACAAACTATTCAATGCTAACTAATCTCTTCTAGGTCTTGAACTTAATTTTGTAAAGTACTATAAATACAGTAAATCTTAATTTTTTTGCAAGCAACTTTAGAATACTTACATTTATTTATTTATTTATTTATTTATTTACATTTGTTGACCGGGCTAGTCTAGCTGGATACATATCCCTTTTCAGTAGAGGCCCGAGGAGAAAAGCTCCAACATGAGTGAATTAATACATTCAAAATATTCTAAGAATGACTAGTTTCACATTACATAATAAGACATGATAAGAAAAAAATTAATAAATTGTGAACAATATAAGGTTTCATTAGAGTAGAAGTAAGAAATAAACAAGTCTTAATGCTTTAGTAGGGTTCATGTGAAGTCAATCAAAATCTAAAGCATTAGAACATTAGCAAAACTATTTAGTAGTGTTGTTCATAAGATATGGGGAGTAATTGTTAAGGAAGCAGGAGAAAAAGAAACAGGGGAGGGGAGAGAAGAAAAGTAGATTCAATCAGGCTTTGAGCAGGGGCAAAGCAAATGTATTTTAAGGTGGGCTCTAAGGTGTTTTTTAAATATTAGAGAGGATGAGAGTGAGGTGAGTGTATTAGGAAGTTTGTTCCAGATTCTACCCACAACATTGGAGAAGAGGGAATCACCTGCTTTGTTATTAGAAGGGTTGCTGGCAATAAGTAGCTTATTAGCTGAGCGTAGTGTTGAAAGATTTTTATAAGGGGAGATCAGATTAGTGAGGATGGGAGTATTAGTAGGGTGGTGCAGGATTTTTGTGCAATCACAAGTTGATTGTATTGTAGTTGATTTTGTAGTTCTAACCATTTGAGTTGTTTAAGGTTGAGGCAGTGATGGGTTCTGTATGGAGAGCCAGTGGCAAATCTGGTTATGTTATTGTAGCTAGTTTCAAGTTTGGTGAGATTATGCTTTGATAGATTGGTGTAAATGGCAGATGCATAGAATAGGGTGGAAGTAAGATTAGTCTGGGCAATGGATTTCTTAGCTAGTGGTGTAAGGAAGGGTTTTATTCTATACAGGAGCCTAATTTTTTATTAACAGTTTTTATAATATTATTAACATGGGCATCAAAGCTGAGGTTATGGTCAATAATTATACCAAGTAGTTGAGCAGTAGAATCAGGGGAAATGCAGGTTCCATTGTCAGAGGCAATAGTGAAGTGGAACTGAGGAGATTTTATGGTGGGAGTAAAGAGTAGTAGCTTAGTTTTCTTGGGGTTAAGAAGAAGGCAGCATTGGGTGAACCATTTTTCAACTGTGTTAAATACATTTTGTGTAAGGGTGTGGAGAGAGGAAGAAGACTTGGCAGTACAGATAAGAGTAGAGTCATCAGTGTATTGTATACAGGTGGATTGTGGAAAAACAGTATGGAGATCATTAATAAAGATGGAGAAAAGAAGAGGGCCTAGGATAGAACCTTGAGGAACTCCAGTGCTCACTGGGAGGTGTGTGGATAGATTATTGTCCCAGAGTACTGCTTGTTGTCTATTTTCCAGATAAGATTTGAACCAAAGGATTGCTTGTGGGTCAAGAGATTGGGCTTTTAGCACATTAATAAGTAGGTGGTGATTGACCATATCAAAGGCTTTGGAAAGGTCAATAAATAGAGCAGCTGAGAGACAGTTATTGTTACGATTCCTATTTATGCAATCAGTAAAAGTTAAAAGGGCAGAGGTAGTGCTATGTAAGGGCCTAAATCCATGTTGGCAGTTAGAAAGCAAGTTGTTTTGGAGAAGGTGCTGGAGTAGCTGATGGTGAATACATTTTTCCATAATTTTGGCTAGTGGGGAGAGTAGAGCAATAGGACGGTAGTTGGAAATTTCAGTAGATTTACCTCCTTTGTGCAAAGGGATTATATGAGAGAATTTCCATATAGAGGGGATGTAGGCTTCAGAGATGGATCTGTTCATCAGGATAGAAACAGGGTATGCTATGGCTTTGGCTGCAATTTGAAGGTATTCTGCTGGGAGACAATCAGCCGAGGGAGTGCAGGCTTTGAGTTTTTGAAGGAGTATGCAGATAAAGGAGGTTGGTACAGGTTGCAAATGAAGGGAGGGAATGGGACTGTTACTGTGTAGTGTAGGAGTGGGGGTCATGGGAACTAGAGTTTGAGTTAAAGTTTGAATAGCTTCAATGAAGTAATTGTTAAAGGCATTAGCTATTTGCAGAGGATTACTACTGGGAATAGAGCAGGGGGAAGGAGTTGTGGCATGTCCTGGTTTGAGAAGTTTATTAATGCTAGACCAGAATTTTTTAGGATTATTAGAGTGTGAATGTTGCAGGTGAGAGTAGTAGTTTTTTTTATCTGAGATTATATCCTTTTTGACAGCATTTCTTAGTTGTTTAAAGTATATATGATCTACAGAGCTTTTAGAGGTTCTCCATCTTGCCCATATTTTGTTTTGTAGAAACATTTTTTCTTTGTTTTTTTTGTGAGCCAGGGGGCTATTTTTGTCCTGATTCTGGAGGAGCGGAAAGGAGCATGGTTATTTAGAATTTGAAGGAAAGTAGAATTAAAGTAAGAGATTGCTTCCTCTAGATTAAGTAGTTTTAGAGATGACCAGTTACATGCTTTTAGTTCATTAATAAAGTTCTCAGCTTGGAAGTGTTTTTTAGAACGATAGGTGACAAAATTGTTCTTTTTTGGGCTATATTTCTTTTGTTTAGTGATAAAGGTTAAAATGTGATCACTAATGTCGTCAGGGAGAGATCCTACCTTATAGGTATCTGGGTGACTATTTATAAGGATCCAGTCAAGAGTAGTTTCTTTGTTACTTGGTTTGTGGATCCTAGTGGGGAAGTTTATTATTTGATTGAAACCAAATAGATTAATATGGGTGTTAGGAGTAGGGGAATTACATAAGGTCCAGTCTATATTAAAATCGCCTAATACAATTGTTTCCTGTGGTAAATGGGTAGAAAGGCTATTGAGAATGTTTTCTAGGGTGCTAATATTGTTTCCTGGAGGGATGTAAGAGCAGATTATATAGATTGCTTTAGAGCTGTTCATTTGGAGTTTGATAGTAAGGGTCTCAGCATTGGTATTTAAGGGTAGTGATACATCATAGAGTGAAACCAGAAGATCAGATTTGAACAAGATAGCTACACCACCACCTTTTTTTGATGTATGGTCACATCTTAGGATATTATATCCAGGAGGGGTTATTTCTAGGTCATGAGTAGAAGGTTTTAGCCAAGTTTCTGTAAGGCAAAGGATATCTTGACCAATGGATGGAGATGATCATGATATACCCAGGGGATTACCTCCAGTGTCACTGCTCAACAAGCAGCAAGCATAATGGGGGTATAGTTCCCCCGCTAGGTAAGGGCTGTAAGCCACAAACTGATAGGCTAAAAAATAAATGCGGAGATAGCCTAGTATGAAACCTATGACCATATCTTGAAATGGATAAACCTGAAAGAGAGCATGCAATTGACTAATTTTGTTGTTAATGCTACGAATATTAAGATGTGCTATACTGAGGGAGTTCTGAGTTATTAAAGAAGAGGTGGCATTATTAAATGATGGATTCTGTAGATTGGTATTTGGTGGGGATGGGCCAGGATTGGGATGAATATCTCCACCTGTTAGAATGTTTATGGTTTGAATGGATGAAATCTTTAAGTATTTATAGTACTTGGGTGGGGTAAGCTTATTGGGGAGGTAAGAAACATGGGTGTTTCTATGGAACTTGGGAAGCAAATAGGCTGAAGTAGAGGTGATGTTGCTATGAAAAAGGCTGTGGGGATGTGTGATGGGGAGTGTTTGTAGATAGGTCACATTGTGCTTTAGAGTGTAGTGTTCATATGCAGTGAGTGAGTAGGTTAAGGATAAAAGTAAAAATAAGGAAGAGGAGACAAGAAAGTTTATCTGGGAAGGTTTGAGAGAATGGGGTCATAAGGGCTGTGGAATAGAAAGGTTATATACAGAAGATAGGAAGCTTAAAGTGTAGATAAAAGGTAGGGAGAGATAAATGTAATGGTTTAGAAAGATAGTCAGAAGAAGGGAGAAGGGAGTAGAGGATAAACTAAATAGCTGTAACAGAAATGATTATAGATACTGATTATGTGTAGAGGAGAGTAAGGGGAAAGCTAAGGAGATAAGTCAGGAGGAGTGGTGTTAGATATAGCGGTGGAGTAGAGAAGAGGAGGTAGGGGAGGAGTTGAGAATTATATGTTGAGACTAATTGGATAGGTAGTAACGTGGGTGTGACTTGTTAGGTATAAGTGTAACAGGACTAGGGGTGGGTGGGAATTGGGGGTAGGGAGAGGAGCGGAGTGAGCCCGAAGGGCGAACGGAACGGGCTAGAGCAAGTAGTGAAGGAGACAATCAGTGAGCAGAGCAGCCCAGTAAGGGAAGGTAAGCAGGTGAGTAGCTTCAGGTGGAGCAGGTAAAGTTCAAGACAGAAGTATGGAAGGGGAAGATATGTTGTTTACTAGTTAGAGTGGAGTATGACAACAGGTAGGAGCATAGAGTTAGCAGTTACAGAATATCTGGACAACCAGACCAGGCAGGAGAACGTAGGAAAGAAATACAGCAAGGAGTTAAACTAGTAAGAGTGAAAAGAGGGTAAAGGTTGAGGCCTGGTTGGACTGCCACCTAGTGATCTGTGGTGGTATTGCAATAAGGTAGGCAGTATGGGAAAGGAGTTGTTAGACAGTACAGGTCTTGGAGAGGGGTCTGGCTGCTAGCATTCCATTCACAGAGGCCAAATATTTAGTTAGATCAACAAACAGAGTTGAAAATGGCTATCAACAGGGTCAATAAATACACATACTTTATAAAAATGCTGCTCAGGCAGTATTAAAGTGTTGGGACAGCAAAACAGTAGATCCAAATTGGGAAGACTTGTGGGAGACGGTATCCTTAATAGCCAGATAAGATCCTTAGTTCAGGGTAATGTCTAGACAGCTAGGAGGATAAGAAGGTAGGGAAACAGGGAGTTAATATAATGAGGCAGTAATAAGTAGCTCAAGTATCTGCTTAAAATAGACTTAACAACAGTTTAGCTTATACAATGCAACTACAAAACTACAATGTAATCATAAAAATAGAAGTAATAAACAACTGTGAACAATAGTCGCCTGTTCTAATGAGGCTAGGTTAGAACATGTAGTCTGTCAGTAAAAGCATTTTCTATCCTTGAACTATAACTCAGGTGTAGACATAGAATATGAAATAATATGTAGTTTAACAGTATAAAACAGTAAAAGGAGTTGGCAATAACTAAAAAGTTCAAACAGTTATAGCAACATATTGTATCAAGGAAGACATTAACAAATTGTGAGTAGCAAAAAAGAACATTCCTAACAGCAGGTTGAAAGAGATAGAATGCTTAGGGATAAGCAGGCTCACAAAAACGCATAGCAGCCACTTGGAATTTAGTAGAAATTCCCACAGAGGGGAGGCAGGATGCAGCTTAATAGTATCCTCTAGGGTAATTAAGAAACTCCCAAGCTGTAAATTAGGACTTCTTACATTCCAGTTTATGGTTGAGAAAGTAAAGGAATTCTGCTATAACTGTTGCAAAAGAAGCCTTTTAATGAATAATCAAAAAGCAAAAAACCCATGAAAAAGCTGTGCTGGCTAATACAGAGTAAGGGGAAGGCGCACCATAAAACGTTATAAGATGGTAACGCTCTATGTATAGGGATATAAGCTGAAGGTGGGATATCATAAAATATAAATACCCAAGTGCAGGCTAAATAAGCATTTGTAGAAAATGCGTGAGAGATGAGTAATATTAATATTTATAGTACATACTCTAAGAATAAGGGTGGGATGATGAGGGGCTTCACCAATAAGTTATAAATGAGTGGCCAAGTAGTACACTATGAAAGGAGCAGAGATTCTCATTCCTTAGAACTGTGCAATCACAGACCATGTGGGAGATGGTGCAACCAATTAGTTGCAATGCTTTTAGAACCTCGTAGCCCAGGATCATAATCATAAATGCTCAAGCAAAGGTAAACTTAATCCACAACCACAACTGGCCACTTGGCCAGATGCATTCTCTTTGAACATGGGTTTCAATGCTGTTTTGGTGAATGTGAGATTTAAAGGCAGAGTAATTTTAATGCTAAGTCTGTTTTCATTGTGAGACTGTAATTGCTTTGTTTAGCAGTGGCTGAATGCAGGCATCCAGAACAGGAAACGAGGACGTTCCCATCAGCTGGTGTCACAGTGATGTCACAAAATGGGTGGAGCATGGATGGAAGAGGGGGTGGGAATGGGTGGAGTAATGGGTGATGCGAGGGGCGTGACCTTAGTCCGGTTTTAGCCACAAAGAAAGCTTGCAAACCTAGTTGCAAGGCAAAGACAGAAAGATAAAGAGGATAGTCAGACACCCTTCATAAGGGATGCCAGCAACAGCCAGCTCATCAGTCCACAGGATGTCAAAGGCAGATGGAAGGATTATTCCCAGCAGCTTCTGAATGAAGAAAACCCACAGAAGCTGTACTGCCCCAGACACAGCCTATAATGAGAGAAGAGGAGGATCCCACCCTAGAAGAAGTAAGAACAGCACTAAGGAAAATGAAGTCATGGAAAGCAGCAGTCTCAGATGAGGTCATAGCAGATATGATAAAGATGCTGGTTGAGATAGGGGAGAAATGGCTCCCGAGGGTACTGGTGGAGAGAAGGGTGTATCCCAGATTTCTGGAGAATAAGCATACTTGTGCCAATGTACAAGAAGAAAGGGGACATCCACAACTGTGGGCAATACAGAGGAATCAAACTCATATCACATTGCATGAAAGTTCTAGAGAGGGTGATTGATAAACAGATATGCAGAGTAGAAGAATGTAAGACTGGAGATGAGAAGATTAGATTCAGATCAGGATACAGCACAACTGATCCAGTGTCTGTAGTGAGACAGGTAATTGACAAGAAGCTAGAAATGATGAAAGAATCCAACTGGGCATTCCTAAACTTGGAGAAACCATATAACTAGGTCCCAAGAAAGCTGATTTGGGCAGTACTGTGATGCTTTGAAATCCCAGCAACATTTGTAGAATTAGTGCAGGCTATGTACAAGGACCCAGTGACTCAAGTACAAACAGCATTCGGCCTCACAGAGGGGTTCCCAGTGGGAGTTGATGTCAATCAGGGTTCGTCTCTCTGTGACCAGTACTACTGTATGGTACAGAAACCTGGGCAGTAAAGGCAGAGCAGATGAAGAAGTTAGAGGTGATGGAAATGAAGTGCTTGAGAAGGGTGGCAGGATGCACTGTATATGACATCTAAAGAAATGAGGACACAAGAAAAGAAGCCTAAGTAGCTCCAGTTGGGGAAAAGATCAAAGAGAACATATGACGGTGGTTTGGACAGATGTCCAGAAAAGCAGAAGACACTCTAGTAAGGAAGATTTGAGACAGACAGGAAGAAGATAAGTGGAAACAAGGATGTACAGCAAAGAGGTGGATGGATTGTGTAAAAGAAGATCTGCGACAGTCAGGCCTGAGTGTCGAAGAAGGCAGGAGAGTGACAATGAATCAAGAGAGACGGTGACAGTTAGCATGATTCCCTGACCCCATGTAGAAAAATGGTAAAAAGGGGGTTGATGATGATTATGTTGATGATTACTCAGTCCCTTTCTGTCACATGTGCTTTGCTAGTATTCTCCAAGTATTTCAGAATTCTATTTTTTTCCCAATGGGGTTTCTTTTTGACTTGCAGACCAATGCTCGGGTCAGTCATTACTGACCTTTTCCAACAGAACTCCCTATAACTCTCTCACCACTGCTACCACAGACTGTTTTCTTTTTTCTAATTAGGAAAGCATCATGATGGCTGAGTAATCAACCACCCCACAAATGAAGATAGGAAAGAACATAGGGCCTGTTATACTGTGGATGTCTGGTAAACTGATAGGGGGACAGGACTACCCTCAGTTCCTTATATGAGTTAGGTTACACCACCCCTAACTATATATACTAACTTCAGGATCATACTACAGTCTGGAAAAAGGCATATAAATGTTATTTGCCCAACAGTACTTACAGTCAGTGAAATGTAATTCAGTGAAATGAGGTTTCAGTGATTTGAGCTTTCAGTGATTTGGTGCGAGTGCTTTGAAATTCAGTGAAATGAATTTTCAGTGAATTAAAGTAGACCCCATATATATATATATATATATATATATATATATATATATATATATATATATATATATATGTGTGTGTATGTGTATGTGTGTGTGTGTATATATATATATATATATATATATATATATATATATATATATATATATATATATATACACACACACATAGCACCTGATAGTCAGAAGCTCCAAGATTAGTTATGATATCCCATGTTATTACATACTTTCTGATATATATTGGCAAACACATATATCCTCTCTCAATAAATGATGGTCGATGATTATTTTTGCCACAGTTGAGATGTATTCCTTATGTAATTTGAAAGAATTGTCCTCAGTGCATACAGAATCAGTCAAAATCCATCAGAATCACTCAACTGCCATCAGAGCTGAAAATATAAAAATTCTAAGACTATCTGTTTTGCAGAGGTACAAGATCCTGCATCCTACAAGGCCAGTGGCAACAAATCTCACACCTCTTGCTACTTTTATTTTCAAAAAATAAAACACCTTAAACAACTATCAATCAAATTCATTTGTTATTATTTGCTAAGTTTAAATCTGTAGCCTGTGTCTGATATAGAGCTGGATGGTCATCCTCCCTATTAACTTGTAGAACACAGCCCAGTATCAGCTTGGAAAAAGTACTCTTGTTAGTATGCTGAGCTATATGTGACATGATTTATATTTGCATGCCCTTCCACATTGTCATGCTGTTGTGGAGAAAGAGAAACTACATACAGTAATCCAAGCACAAGTTATCTGCGCATTCTTTCTCCTTCAATAAGCAAGACATCGCAGCAGATGAATCTGTACACCTTCATTCCAAAGTCATTTCATTCATCAGTGACCCCCTCACTAAACTCTGACTGCATAGCAAACCAGCAGAATGTACACAATAAATTACCAAGAATGATATGTAAAAAACTGGAGGAAACTGCACAGCTCAAGTAGCAAGCTTATGTCTACCAAAGGCATTGTGCTGATCAAAGTAGGTAGGTGATTCCTATTCAGCAGAAGGGAACACATAAGCTAACTCAGTGAGTGCAGAAGTTAGATCAGCCACAGACAAGAAAGCCAGCTACTTAAGTTGTTAAATACAAGTGCTAGGTGTAACATCTGATCTGTAAAATTGTACAGTCCAGAAAACTGTCTGCAGCACCAAATATGGTTATTTAATGGAAGAAAACCCTCATCACACTGAGGATAATTATTTAATATACCTTTCATTACAGCAGGCTCAAAATCATATGCAATATATGATGAAATAGCTGTATAATCCAGCTACGTAAACATTTCCACTGCAGCAGTCCATATCATATTATATACTGTCTTACTTTTCAAGGATATTAGCGCAATAATGACTCTATAAAGTGTCACACTCCAATGTATATATAATTGGAATAATGGTTTAACTTTCGTAAGAAATGTTCCATTAACCAACTACAACAAACACATTGAAAGGTCAATTATATTCTCAGCAGTCATCAGAATGAATTTTCCCATTAAGCAAGCCATTACGTAGTCCCTTTCAGTAAAGTCAGTTAATGGTTTGATATAAGGACCCCATATTTTCCAACACAATAGATACTTCATCAAATGGTTCTGCCAAAGCATCAGCAACAACTGTACTGAGAAAGTCATGGGATACACTTGACATACAAGGTGCAACATCTTCTAAACCTACAGCAGTCTCTGAACTTTACAAGGATTAGGCTAATGATAGTGAGACCAAAGCAACTTCTGTCCAAAAGTAGTCATCTCAGTTGTAACCTGCCATGATATCACCTTTTTTAAATGATACTGGCAATCCCAGTACTACTTAGCTTTCATCTGCCTTTCACAGATGTACTCATATCTATTTATCTGTGCTAAGTAACCCATGCTCTGTCTGAGATTGTATGCATAAATACACAGGCACAAGGTTCTTGAGATTCCCAGGATTC
The DNA here is from genome assembly GCF_019279795.1 of Protopterus annectens. NCBI lineage: Eukaryota > Metazoa > Chordata > Ceratodontiformes > Protopteridae > Protopterus > Protopterus annectens. Next base: position 988,473,758 of record NC_056725.1, read on the forward strand.
AATAGAATCTGTATAGACTCCTTGTAGAGCCTACACAGAATGTATCCATGTACACGCCATAGTTACCCCTCGACAGCTCTCCATGCTTATTAATCATGGCATGCTGCAAAGGGAGATCAGAGTAACATGAATATTGAATCCATGCAATCGGCAGTGTAGAGGCTGTCCCATACTTGTGGACTGTCCAGGAAAATTTGGACAGATGGTAAGCACAGGGCAATTTTTTTTTTTTAATCTTTATGAGATGTTTGCATGATCCAGCTCAGTGCTCAGCAATGCTCAGCAGCACTTATACATATACAGTAGACATCTGGTATGTATCCAAAAATAGAAATCAGATGTAGTCATATATATATATATATATATATATATACATACACATATCAAATCCTGAAAACACAAATAATGCTAATATGTCATATATAGACATAATATCTACCAACTGACCCTGACCCTAACCCTAAGGTCCATCAATATCAGCACACTCACCTGACCCGTGCCTACCCTAACTCACTTAAGCTGCCCTTAATATTTGTCACTATTGCATACATATGCCTAACAACCCTAACCCTAACCTTACTAAACCCCCTACCTAACATAAAACCAACACACACACACACACACACATGACCTAACACCACACAGGCTTCATACACACACACACACATATACATTTGCTTTTATTCTGCTTGTTTGCCCGGTGCGGTGGCATGGGGCTGAGCTATGCTACGATTTGCTTAGAGATACAATACACATTCTTTGGAGATCTAAAAATAGAAACCGGATGTATTCAATTGTTCTAGTTCCATGGTGCTTAGCAATGCACAGACCCATACAGCAAAGCTGTGATACACTTACTGGCACCTGTGTAGTATTTGTGAAGATATACAAGCTCACTTCACTATCCCAGTGGCTAGATAGGTCGAGTCATAATCTCCAGTGTAGTAGGTCCCAGATTCAAGTCCTGAGCAGTCATACTTTTTACATTTATTGCTGTATAAATGTGTCAGGTGACTGAACATCAGTTTAGTTATAAGTAAAAAAAAATGTTACATTTGGAAAAGCTACGCAATGCTAAACAGCACTTAAACATGGTCAATGGTCTAGTCTCCTTTGTGCATTGATAAGCTCTGCTAAAGCATGGTTTGTGTGAGTTTGCAAGATGCTAAGTGACATGGCACTTTTTTGAAAGTTACAGTATGATGTGTGAGGGCAAGAATACAGCCTATATAAAGGCTAATAAGTGGGAATTTCACAACATTCATTGGAGTCTTCACTTGGCTGTCAGTATGCCTGGTGGTGTTGAGAGGGAGTGGGTATTTGGGCATAGAGGTGTGGTGTGCAGGAGTCCAAAGTGTTTGCCGAACTCCTGGTTAAAAATATGAACCCCAGCTGCTGCAGGGCGACTACCAAGCCTCAAAGTGTAAGCTTGAGGCCTGGGATCAGTTGTCTAGAGAACTTACCAGTGCTACTGGTATTCCCTACACTGGCGAGTGGTGGTGTCACCACTACAATGACCTGAGACGTAGGAAGAGGGGAACCTTGGGCACCTTGGTCCAAGAATCTTGGGCTGGGTAGACCCCACAGATATGTTAGTATGTTTGGCAGTACTTTAGAAATGTACAAGCTGAATCTGTGGAAAACTGGTATGCATAATGGTTTGCTTCTTGTACAATAGCTGCAGAAGAGAGGGTTCGCAATGTCCAGTCCCATGCAGGGTCCCTGGCCAGGATGAGGCAACAGTGTGGTAAGTAGGAAAACATCAAAGTAATTACCTAATGCAAAACATACTTTTATAATAAATTATTTACAGACTTTACAGTCTTAACAGTTGGGTATGACATACCCGGGACATGTAACATGTTTATTAACATATCACTGCCTAGCTGAAATGGTAAAGCAAGTTAAATAAAGTAAACATGCATTAGTGTGTAGCATAGCTTCCAAAGCTCAGTTAATGTTTGGGTCCCCCCAGATTAACAGTCACTGTTCTGGTCTGCTCATTGTGTGAAATATGCTGTAGGTTGCTTTCTATTAATGCTGGAGGTATACGGGTTATTTATTAAAAGTGTTACACAGCTATCCATGCTCTACATGCCAGACTTGCAGCAGCATTAATCAATAATTTTTAAAGGGTGATGGTGCTTTGATATGTAATGTTTTTTAAATAATAAGGGTTCACTATTCTTGTATTTGCTGCATGCGTGTTATAATCTGAGACCAGCCAACTATTAAATGTAAATGAATGAAGAATGCTGCAAAAACTGTCTGAAATAAATGTAGTGTAATACAGAGTAAGGTTCAAGCCTGTGTTATGGCCAATTTGTCTGAAATAATGCTATATATTAATAAGGCATATGGATAAGGTAGCTGAAGTCGTGGCCAGCTATCCATGTGTCTAAATGCCAGATTTTAAGGAACATTATCAATAAAGTTTAAAACAGGACTGTGCTCTGATGTAATCTTGTCAAATAAGTGTGCATTATTCCTGTATTCACTGCATGTGTTTTATAATCTGACACCAGTCAACTTTTAAAATAGGTGCACATTTTCCCTGTAGTCGCAGTTTGTGGGTTCTAATCCCATGGCAGCAAACTAAGAAACCTCTGGCTGTCTAGTCTACTTAGTGTACATGAACATACTTCTCAACTGTCACAATTGTTTGGAATGTAATGACTAATGCCCCAAATGTCTGGTCCTTGATTAGCAGATAAATGACATTGCTTGGAATGCAATTTATTGGCAAATCTATTATCAGAACACCTTGCTACTAATGTATGAGTACACTATGTACAACTGTTCCCTGTAGTTGTGCCTCTGTACCACCAAGTGTTAGACCTTGGCCAAAACTGTCTCATACTAACAGGTTGAGTGCTATGTACGTGCATCATCTATACAATAGTTGCACTCAGTGAACTCACAACTGAAATTGTACATATGTAGAAGTATATAATAGTAGTCTATGTAGTAATATTACCTGTGAAGTTACTAATGGTGTTTTTCTCTGTCTCACCCCAACCCTTCTCTTCTTTAATTTATTAATGTTATTTATTATTATGATTTATATTAATATATATTTTTGTAACCACCGCTTATGTTGGCCTTATGTATAATTTCATATTGTTTTGCTGTTAAAATAATTTTACTAACATTATTTATTGTTGTGTTCCTCATTATATTCCTTTCCATTTCATTTTATTAATCATTATTATCCTCTGTAATGTTAATACTAACATTTATTTGGTTATGTTTATTCTCACCTTATGTTTATATTTATTTTCTACAGCACAACAAGATAGGCCAGTTCCTGGTGATCCACCTACCTTGGCTCCCCCTGCTGGGGCACTAGGGCCCAGCACATCTGGGCTGCAGCCTGGTGGAGGTCCCTCTGCTGTCCTTGCACTACCTGGGCCATCAGGTAGTTCTGCCCCAGAGGATGGGGTTGGTACCCCCTCTGGGAGTGGAAGTGGAAAGGGTGATTATGTTACCTGTGAGGAACTGCAAGGCATGATGCATGGGCTGCTGTGCTGAACTCTTGGTGCACACCTATGCTGGATGGAGAGCATGCTGTCCATCTTGGTGGGGCAGCCTCATTCCATGCACTGACATCAACCACATGCCTCCACATGAGCAGTGAAGGAGCAGTGTTGCCAGTCCCATGGGTGAGGACGTGAGTCCCACTGCTACCGGGTCTGACATCCATGGGATTGGGATTCCACAACACCCTCCCCACCCAAGGTGTTTAACCCCTTCTTGTGTCACACATCAATCCTGTCTGCTGTCTTGTCTGTCTCATCTGTCTACAAAAGCTTTCTCACCTTACCAACTTACCTTCCTCACATGTACTTATGTCCCTTCCCCAATATTTCACTCTCACCTAAAAAAAAAAAAAAATGGGCAACTGCCCCTCCCCCCCAAAAAAAAATTGTCCCATATATTGCTCTCCATTTTGTTCATGTCCACTGGGCACACTTAATTTGGTTCAATTGCATTGACAATGCACTTCTGTTGTCCTCACCCCTCTCTCTTGAGGTTAAAGTGCACAGTTGCCGTACAAGAAATGGATAGCTATGGTTCTTTCCTACACCCTTCCTGCACATACCTACCTGCCTTTCACTATGTTTTTCCCCCTGCTTGCACCCCATTTTTCCACTGTCCTATCTCCCCATTTTTCTTTTCTTTAAATATTTTTTACTCAACGCAGTGTAGCATGCCACATCGCTTAGCTATGCTAAATAGCGTTACATTGATATATGCATTTGAAAAAAATATTAATTATGTTCAAAAAGTACATCTGTGCCCTATTTCGAAACCAAGACCATCACACCTGCAGAATAGTGGATCAACCTGCCAAGTCACACAGCTGCTAATTGACACAGGTGTTTTAATCAAAACAGTAATTCTCAAGTTCCCGTCATTAATCATGTTTAAGCAATGCTGAGCATTGTCAGATAATGCAAATAAGCTAAAAGAGTAAGAGAAAATAGTACTGTAATTGTGACTCTAGTACAGAAATACATCAGTATAAAGCCATATACATAAGAATAGACATAAGTGAGGTATCTAATAGCATGTAACCCTGCAATTATATGTACAACATGTAAAAATGCAGTTGCTAAAACAGTGATAGAAAACAGGATTTTTAACTGGGACTCTGATAGACAAATACAGCATTCTAAAGCAATACACATAATAATAGATGCAAGTGAGGTATGTAACAGCAGATAACTGTGGAATGATATCTACAACATGTAAAAATACACCTGCTGTAGAAGTGACTGTGTAGCTCAGTATGTAAAATGCATTAAGAACATTAGTTTTTGGTACACATGGTCCTGGTTTCAACTACAGCTGCATCTAGCATTGAAAGTACATGTATGTGGACATCAGCATTATAAATTGTGATATGTATGTCTATCGCATCACAGATTTATCCACCTAAAGTAGTATATATGGAATGTCTGCTTCTAAATAATATGTCAAAGGCCTAAAGATAGGACCACTCTTAACTACTCCTATTACAAGACTAGAAAGTGCAGCGAATAGCAGGTCATGCATTATCCTGAATTCCCAGAGGATTTTGAAGGGTGTACTGAAATTGTGGCCCAGTACTATAAGACTGCAGCCCACAGTGATTTTCTAGTGATATCACAGACAACCACAGCTGCACAAGTAAAATACATATATGGAGGTTGTGTTAGAAGCAAGGGTTCCAGCACATACATTTCAGATGACTACCATGAAATTACACATGACTTGCCTGTTGCCCAACTGCATGACATACTGGTTAATGTACCCCCTACCTTCTACTAGGATGCACCAAGCATTTTTGCCTTTTATTCTGGTAGTGATACCTTTGGCTAACATACTTACCTTAAACACATAACCTAATTTCCAGGCGGATAGGTTCCCTTAATCTAGCTATGCCTGTACAAGAAGGCTGCTGCAGGCACCACACTTACACTTAAAGCTTGTTGCCCTGCAAAGTGTTCACCCTCTCTGCCTATGCCTATTGCCTGCAGCATCAGCTTCAGCTACAGCCTGTAGCACACACATCTGGATGTAAAAAGTAGCTGCTACAAACATTCTATCTGTGATTATGTAGTATATTTACACCAGTAATGTCCAACCCAACATATGAGAGTTCAGTGGCTGAATGTGATTGGCTGATTATATTGCTAATCAGCTGTGTAGGCTGCAATTAGCATTTCAGAAGCATGGATTGGTTCAGAGGCAATCACTTGCTAGTGAGAACCAAGTTAAAAAGGCAGACATCAAGCTAGGGGAACCATTGTGTATGAGAGTTACTTTGCAGGGTGAACTCATTTGCACAACATTTATATATCTGTGGCTTTCAACAGAGGAGTATTGCACTCCATCTGGTATATAGCGATTTTGTTTCCAACATGATGCATATGTTGGAATATACTTAGGGGGAATGGGGATTACATCATTAAGTCTCTCTTACAACTGTACTGATGACGTGGCATTGATCTCCAGATGTATTACACCTACAGAGGAACTAGAGTACAGTAAGCATAGAATGCTTTGTGTTAATTAGGTACACCAGTCTCCTGGAAAGTTCCTTTGATAGCAGTTCTATTAATACACTGCTATTTGTTTAGCATGGTTGTTTTTATATATTATAAGGGGCCACACTACAATGGACTCCTGTGTTGGGTGTGTGATCATACATCAGTATCTGTCATGGCACAAACAGGAATAGCTTACTATAGCTATGATCCTACTTGCATCCACACCTTTTGTATGTTTGTACACTGTTGAATATGACATGTGTAATCAGCAGTGAACACCGCTAGCTATCCTTTATTGATGTATCTCTACATACTGTACCCCCACATATGTGATCCTGACATGTGTTCACATTTTGTTGCTCTCAACACGGGGGACCTTTTACAGATGCTGAAAATGACATCATCCTGGAGGCCTTGGGTCAATGCCATCAACTCCTGCTGTTCAGTGCGAGGGCAAACAGGAAAAAGCAGGCAGCATTTTGGGCTATCAGTCACCAGAGCAGGACATATCAGCAGGTGCGACACCGTGCCACAGATATGATCAACTCCACACACAGAAGAGTAGCAGATGTGGCCAGCGATTGTGGTGTCACTGGTGGAGGGCCTGTGGCAGAATAACCATTGTCAGCCACTGAGGAATTCCTGGAAAACCTAGGAACACAGTACAGCTCCCAGGCATCCATCACATGGTATATTGTGGATGTGGGTGCCACTGTTTTCATGCAAGAGGAACATCCAGGTATTTTTAGTTGGATCAGCATTGCAATATTGTAACATTCAGTGTGTCAGGGTGTACATAGTTTTACGTGGGTGTCAAGTGTTTTCTTGAGAGGGGGAAGGAGGTTAGCAGCACTTTGAATGTCATGCTCAGACTGTGACCAACATACCAATTAACATAGTAGTTACTGTAAATGTTGGATCTTTGGACATATTACTCTGTTATAGTGCAACATGTGTTGCTTTTTACATTACCTCATATTTTCACAGGACTGTCAAGAATAGGACGAGGTCATGCTCCTGCTCCTGGTAAGCACAGCACTGTTTTGTTAGAGATGTAGATTTAGTGCAATGTAGTTGCTAAAGTGTCATCTCAGGCCTGCTGGCTGGAGTGATGTACTGTCTGCATGATTGCCAACTGCACAGATATTTTCTGACTGTACACATTTTATACTCATACCTATGCCTTGTAGGGGTGAGCACACTGATAGATTTCACAGTATTGTCAGGACATTACAAACTGCCATATGTGTCAGCTTTGCATAGTTTTGCCAAATGTCAACAGTCTACATCATTGTTGCTCATGAGATTCCTGTGTAAAGATATTTTATTTACAAGTAACTACATATGTTTGTTATAAAGGAATATCATGTCTTACCATATGAGGTTGGGGTTAAACAAATCTGTAATAGTAACAACAGTGTACAAAGTTTAACATATATTGCAACATAGTACTGCAGAGCACAGTAGTGCAGGTATTAATGTACTGTTTTTCTCTTTTTATCACAGGTGACCAGGGGGGAGAGTTGATCTCTGCCCTTTTTCACAGCCTGATGTCAGTGTCTCTTCAGACTATAATGATGATGGTGGCCAGAGTGAGGCACAGGTAGGGGCTGCAGGGGCTGAATCTGTCACAGAGGTTTACGTCCCTCTTCTGCCCTCAATATCACCATACACAGTCACTATACCTACACATACCCATCCCTCTGAGGCCAGAGATATTGGACAGTTGGAGGGTGGGGACATTGAACAGGAAAGTGTGGCTACTATGGCTGCAGTGAGTGTCATTACTGGCTATAGCAAAAAAGCTGGTGAGGTTCCACACAGGTGGATTGATAGGGGTGCTCGTAGGAGGACTGCTGCCCCTCCACCACCTGTTGCAGGTGTCTCATCATGTGTCACTCAGCATATGTTTAGGGCCATCATGAGGGCACAGGCACATTCCAAAAGGATAACCAGATGAATGCTCAGGGTTATGGATGCAGCACAATCTGACATCTGTGACTGCTTCCATCACATTGCTGATACCCAGGATTGGTTGACTGATGCAGTGGAAAGATGTTGGTCTGAGACAAATAGCATACTATCTGTCTTGGAATGTACACTGACTGTGATGGAACACTTATCTGGAGTTAAGCGTTGGACTCATGGACATAGGATAGCAACTACATCAGCTGAGAGTCAGGGTGGCCTTGCACAATCACTCTTCCATATTGGGAGCACATCCACTGCACCCTGACAGTGTTCATGATGGCAGAGAAGGGAATGGCTAGAGGGGTAGTCCAAGGAATGATTTGTGAGGGAAGTCCACTGGTGAGTGGCCTCATTTTAGCAGTGGACTATCCAATGCTACTGTCCAGGATAATGACTGTCAGACACTTGGCTATCCACCAGCTGACATACTAGTTTGTAAATAACCTCTTAAGTTTTTCATCGATGCCTGATGGCCTAATATTGTCAAATGCCTTGGCAGGCTATGATAGGTGGAGTGAGTCATTTTCCCCTCATCCATTGCATACTTTAACTGTCAATGAGATCCACCGGTTTGGGTACTCTTGATCTACCCTTGACCAAAACAAACTGAGTTTGGTCTAGTGTCTGTAGGTATACAACATTGTTACTGATCATATCAATGATAATTCTTTACATGGCTTTAAATATCAGACTACTGGGACATTGGGGGCAGTGCTTGTCACTGCATGCTAGTTGTTCTGTGTGCAGCTCAATATTGTAGTTAATTCCATCATGGTGTCCAAGAAAATAGTCATCCAAGGTGTCTGTGTATGTACAAAGCACAGGCGAACAATGGAAGGGAAAGTAATACGTATACCCTGTGAAGGTAAGGAGGGAGTTTTTACAGAGTTATTCTACAGCTGGTCACTACTCAAGCAGCATGTACTTAAATGAAGCAATTACCTTGTGAAGAATGCTGAAGAGAGGGGAGTTCCATGAATTGCTGGTGCCTGACTACAACTATTGATGGTCTCACCACAACCACTCTCTCCTGGGATACCAAGCTCCTATACTTTTTCTCTCACCAGAAGCAAAATATTTGTCCCAAGCTCAAGATGAGAAGTTAGCCACAGCTTGTTTGTCCATCCACATAGTTGTCCCATGTCATACAAGTCTCCATAGGTTTGGCATACCCTTTTCCAGGTAGATGCTTTGATTAGCAACCATAGCAATCATTTGAGGTTGCATGTATTATGTCATGTGTTCCGAGGTCATTTGGATTTCACTAGGGTACTGACAACACAGTGTTTATGAGCACTGCTGCAGTGTCATGATATAATGTTCAATGTCAGGTGACATAGATGTCCAAAGTTGTTCGAACAAGCACCACAGCAGCAGTGATCCATGTTAGGTAACAATTTTATTTATTTATTTTATTTTACATTTGTTTACTAGGAAATTCTGACTGGACGCAGGTCCTTTTTCAGCGGATGCCCGGAGAGAAAAGCTCCACATCATGTACATGATAAATAGAGATACAAAGTTGCAGCAATAGTAAACAACATTACAGGTTGTTGGCTTTAATACAATAACAAGATATTGATTATTAACAGTATATACAGTAAATGTTGCAAGTTAAGATAGTTTCTTGTTGTTTATAATATTAGTAACTAAGTTGTCAGACAAGCTTTTAAAGTATGTAAAGATAACTAGCTAATTCTGACTGTGGTTAGTAGTGGGGTTAGTACAGTTGGGTTAAGAGTCTAGGTGGGGGGTAAGGGTGGGGGTGTTAGTCTGGATTAGAACAAGGACAAAGCCAGTGCAAATTTAAGTCAAATTTGAGTGCAGTCTTGAAAAGGCTGCTGGAAGGTAGAGTAGTTATAGAGGGTGGGAGATTGTTCCAAAGTTTAGATATGGCACATGAAAATATGTCTTCTCCTGCTGAGTTTTTGGGTTTGATAACAGTGAGTTGATTTTTGTTGCTTGATCTTAGGGGCCTAGTGGAGTGATAGGGTTGGAGAAGGGTTTGAAGGGAAGGGATGTTATGGGGGTGGTTAATAAGTTTATGAGTGAGGGTGAGTTGATTAAAGTGAAGGAGTTGTGGGAGTTGTAGCCAGTTTAGTTATTTAAGGAAGATACAATGATGGCTGCAGTGGGAGGTTCCACTGGCAAATTTAGCAATTTTGTTGTAACAAGCATCCAGCTTGTGTAGGTCTGTCTGTCTAAGGTTGGTAGGTATGGGAGATGCATAGAGTAGGGTGGAGATTAGCTGGAAATTGGCTATGGAGATTCTAGCCGCCTTGGTTAGGAATTGGCATCTTCGATATAATGCACCAAATTTCTTGTGAACTTTTTTTATTGTGAGAGATATGTGGGTATCAAATCTAAGTTTGTTGTCTATTTCCACACCAAGTAATTTTGTGTGTTCTGATGGAGAGATGATGGTATTGTCTTTGGTGGGAATGTTGAAATGGGGGGGTGTTTTGGGTGGCTTTGGAAGGTTGGAACAGGAGAAGTTTTTTCTTACTTGGGTTGAATAGGAGCTGAGCATTGAATAGCCAGCTTTCTAGAGAAGAGAATGATTCCTGTTTGATTTGTTGCAGTTCTGGTAGAGTGGGGTAAAGCAGATGAGAGTAGAGTCATCTGCATACTGTATAAGAGCTGCTTGTTTGGTTGCAGTATGTAGGTTGTTAGTGAAAAGTGAGAA
>NC_056725.1:988824949-988932449 GCF_019279795.1 Protopterus annectens
TGACCAGATTAATATGTTGGCACTACATAATATAGGGTGGGGGGTGGTTCCACTGGTGTTTCCCTTCACATTCGTTATGAATGCTTTATTCTGACCATGTTTGTTCATTCATTCATTCATTCATTCATTCATTCATTCATTCATTCATTCATATATATATCTATCTATCTATATATATATATATATATATCTGTCTGTACATACACCTACACACCTATTTACATTTCCCATACAGCTGAATGTAAACCGTGCATCCCCGCTGCCTTTACCTCCCTATATCCGAATGATATTATTCTGGCAATCACTTATGACTTCACTACAGGTATTCAATAGTACTGTCAACAAATGTGTCAGTTGGATGGTGTACATATGTGTATGGACATCTCAAACACTCAGGGACTAATTTCAACAGGGACAAGGCAAAGACAAATCAGGGACAATCACAGACACTTCTACAATATTAGTACTATTAACTTGAAACGTGTTGACAGATTCAGAGCATATGTATTAATACTTATTTTCTGAAGTTAAAAGCGTCTATTACTCTTAATTATTGTCATTATTCATTCAAGTGTCATTCAATACCTTTCCTCCAAAGGTCACTGGTTTTATGAGTGATTAAGAGGCTGGCCAGTTATTGTGTGAATGCTCTGACCATTGGTAGGGTTGCCACATTTTCATATGTCCAGGATGGGATATATTCTGGACACAATGAACCGATTGTTAGGACACACTCTGTAGTTACAAAACCTCCAAAACCACAGAATAATAAACGCCAGATATTTAATGAAAAGCTTTCGGGTTAACACCCTTCATCAGTACATCAATTAAAACACTTTTTCAAAACTTTAAATAGAGGTAACATAAAATCACCTGATTCAGCCAGCCATACATAATTAGACCATAATTAAACATTTAAAACAGTTCTTAAAAGCATACACATACTTACAATATATCAGCGCTGCAAAACCAACTATACACAACAATACATTCCTATTATAAATAGCACATCCCAAAATGTGACATATTATTGTATTTAAAACATCTAGATTCAGAATCTTAACAGGGGTAATAAGTACAATGAATAAATGAATAGACATTATGAGGGGTTACTATATATTCTCTCTGTGTTTTTTAACTAATATTGGTTTTATACTAACCGTATTATTTAAACCTGGTAGTGAGTCTGCTTGTAATCTTGTTATCCACTCATACTCTCTCAGCTGAAGAATATTATTGATATCTCCTCCTCTTATATCTATATTCACTACACTAACACCCCTGAACTTAAAAATATGTTTATCATTATCCATTACATGTTTATATAAAGCATTAGTTAACACTTTTCTTTTTATTTCTGACTTATGTTCTATTATAAATTCCTTCAATTTCCTCATTGTCTTTCCGATGTAGAATGCTGTGCACAACGTGCAGGTTGCAAGATACACCAATCTAGATGTATTACAATTCACTGAACATTTGAAAGAATATTTCTCTTTTGAGATAGGGTGTACAAATTCTTCCTCTAAATCAAAAATATCTGTGCAGCAACTACAGTTATAACATTTCTCTGTTACCATTCTACATTGGTGAACTTTGTTTTTAGTTCTAAAATCCTTATAACATAGTTTCTGTTTAAGCGTCTCTTGATTCCTTTATGCAAATTTAGGTTTTAAGCCTATTAGGTCTTTTATTTCTGGTGTAGCCACCAATATTAACCAATTCTTTTCTATAATATTACATACTCCACTAGTATTCTCATTGAATGAAGTCACATATCTAATTATGTTCTTATCTTTATCTAAATTTTGTGTAGACATTCCTACATTCTGACTAAAAATAGGTTTATATTTATCCTTCCTTCCTATTTTAATCTCATTATAGATCGTGTTTACATAATTTATAAAATAACCACTTCTTACAAAATCCTGCCCCATTTCATCAATTTGAAGTTTAAAATTTTCATCTTCAGTATTCAATTTGCTGGCCCTTATAAAGTGTGCTTTGATAACTCCTTTAAACGTGTGTGGCGCGTGCATGCTATCCCTTCTAACATACCTACTGGCATTGATTTCTTTTTTAAAGATCATAGTTTCTATTCTATTTCCCTTCTTATAAATTTGAACATCTAGAAATACTATTCTCTCAGATGAAACAGCTTTTTTAAACTCCAAAAATTCTGTAGTATTATTTAAATATCCTACGTATTTTTCCAGTTCTTCATGAGTGCCATCCCATATGAGGAAACAATCATCCACAAACCTACTATAGAATTTTACTTTTTTTTTTTAATTCATTATAATTACTTAGAATAAATTGTTTTTCCCATTGATGTAGCACCAAGTTTGCATACGTGTTCGCTACTGGTGTCCCCATCGCTACTCCTGTCATCTGTAAGTACGGTACTTTATCAAAAATAAACACATTTTTAGTTAGCACTATTTCTAATAACGTACATATATTTTCTATCTCACGTGCTTGCATAACAGTTTCACTGCATAGAAAACTTTTTATTGCTTCCACACCATAACTATTAGGAATGACAGTGAATAGTGAGGTTATATCCAGTGTGACAAACATAAAATTACCATTGGTGTTCCTCTCATACACTTGCGTAATTCAATTAAAAAATGTGTGGTATCTTTCAAAATACTAGGACATTTAACCAAATATTTAGCTAATTTCATCTGTAAGTACTTCGATATAGGTTCTGTCACCCAACCTTTGCCTGAGACTATAGGCCTTAAAGGTGGAGCTATTAGGCATTTATGAATTTTGGGAATTCCATATATTTGTGGTATCTTTGGGCATGATACGGTGAAGTAGTTAAGAAGTTCTATAGCAATATCTTGATTAAGTTGCATGTCATAAATTGCCATATTAACATCTAATATACATTTTTTTATGTCTATAAATGTTATCTGTCTGAATGTTGAAGGGTCTGTTAAAAAAATTCTTAAATTTCTCCATGTATTTAATTCGATCCATTATTACTGCCACTCCACCTTTATCTGCCCGTTTAATTATTATGTTATCATCCCCTTTTAATTGTTTGTGAGCCTTGTATTCTTTATAAGTCAAATTATAGTGTTTCCTTCTATTATTCCTTGAATATAAGTGCCTAAGATCTTTCTCAACTATATTCAAAAAGGCTATTACAATTGGGCACATTTGTGGTATAAAAGTACTCAATTTTTTGCATTCAAAGGTTGTATCATTCATCTTCTTAAATGTCAGTTTGAGCGTTAAAGTCCTCGCAAATAGCTTAGCGTCTGTTATTGCATCAATCACATTATTATAAGCAGATGGTATAAACTTTAAACCTTTGCCCAACAGAGTCAGATGTTCATCTGTTAGGTTAAAATTTGACAAATTAACAGTACCTTTTATAAGTTTTACCGTCCTTATTAACGGCATGCTGTTTTGTTGGAGAGCGAGGGACATTCGCTCTTCCTCTTTATCCCTGGCGTTAGTTGCTGATTTTGCCTCTGCATCAAGCGGCCCTCTGTCGACCCTTTTTGTTGTACAATTACCTTTTCGGGTTGTTTTAGACGAATGGGTAAAAAAGACAATATCTCCATTTGCTTACTTTTCTCCTTCATCTCAGTTTGAGGGCATATTAATGTTTGATTTTCTGATGTTGATGTATTCCCTTCGTCGCCTAGGGGGCGTTCCCCTTCTAATGCCACAGTTTTTGATGATGATGGTCCTTGTTGAGTGGACGTAGTTTGCACTAAGCCCAGTGCACATCCATTCTGATTGGATGTTAAGTCAATTGGTGTTCAAGGAAGTTCGAACTCATCAAGCTGGTCCAAACCTTTAGACTTAATTTCTTTCTTCCTTACATTTATGGCATTATTATTCACATACTTCCGTTGGTTTTCTATTCTTGGCCAAGAAAAAAATATGGCCATTTTTGAAATCAGCTAAATCACGTTGTAATTTGTTTTTCTTTTTTAGCTCTAATCTCGCATCAAGGGCTTGTACACGATCCAAGAAAGATTGATAATGTACACTATAACAGTCAAATGTTGTCAAGCTGAGAATTTCATTCTCTAACTTATCTATTTCATCCATTAAATTTTTTTCTGAAGAAGCCTAAGGATTGTAGGTGAAAGCGCTTAACTCATACGGCTATTGTAATAGTAAACATTTATGTTATGCTTCAATAAACGTTCCTGTGGTCGTACCATACTGTGTTCCCTCTATTGTTATGAGAGAAGATAGCACAGTATTATTGTTTTACAATGCCAGTAGGTATGTTAGAAGGGATAGCATGCACGCGCCACACACGTTTAAAGGAGTTATCAAAGGACAATTTATAAGGGCCAGTAAATTGAATACTGAAGATGAGAATTTTGAACTTTAAATTGATGAAATGGGGCAGGATTTTGTAAGAAGTGGTTATTTTATAAATTATGTAGACACAATCTATAATGAGATTAAAATAGGAAGGAAGGATAAATATAAACCTATTTTTAGTCAGAATGTAGGAATGTCTACACAAAATTTAGATAAAGATAAGAACATAATTAGATATGTGACTTCATTCAATGAGAATACTAGTGGAGTATGTAATATTATAGAAAAGAATTGGTTAATATTGGTGGCTACACCAGAAATAAAAGACCTAATAGGCTTAAAACCTAAATTTGCATATAGGAATCCAGAGACGCTTAAACAGAAACTATGTTATAAGGATTTTAGAACTAAAAACAAAGTTCACCAATGTAGAATGGTAACAGAGAAATGTTATAACTGCAGTTGCTGCACAGATATTTTTGATTTAGAGGAAGAATTTGTACACCCTATCTCGAAAGAGAAATATTCTTTCAAATGTTCAGTGAATTGTAATACATCTAGATTGGTGTATCTTGCAACCTGCACGTTGTGCACAGCATTCTACATCGGAAAGACAATGAGGAAATTGAAGGTACGTATAATAGAACATAAGTCAGAAATAAAAAGAAAAGTGTTAACTAATGCTTTATATAAACATGTAATGGATAATGATAAACATATTTTTAAGTTCAGGGGTGTTAGTGTAGTGAATATAGATATAAGAGGAGGAGATATCAATAATATTCTTGAACTGAGAGAGTATGAGTGGATAACATGATTGCAAGCAGACTCACTACCAGGTTTAAATAATATGGTTAGTATAAAACCAATATTAGTTAAAAAACAAAGAGAGAATATATAGTAATCCCTCATAATGTCTATTTATTTATTCATTGTACTTATTACCCCTGTTAAGTTTCTGAATCTAGATGTTTTAAATACAATAATATGTCACATTTTGGGATGTGCTATTTATAATAGGAATGTATTGTTGTGTATAGTTGATTTTGCAGTGCTGATATATTGTAAGTATGTGTATGCTTTTAAGAACTGTTTTGAATGTTTAATTATGGTCTAATTATGTATGGCTGGCTGAATCAGGTGATTTTATGTGACCTCTATTTAAAGTTTTGAAAAAGCATTTTAATTGATGTACTGATGAAGGGTGTTAACCCGAAAGCTTTTCATTAAATATCTGGCATTTATTATTGTGTGGTTTTGGAGGTTTTATATATTCTGGACACACCAGATTGTTTAGGCCAACCCATACCCATGGTCAGTACAGGGTTTAGAATAGTAATTATTTTCCTTGATGAGAGCTTATTCCTATAGCACTATAGTTGCTTATTCTGTTTCTTGTACGAGTTATGTATTTTACATCCAGAAATAACTGTTTTAGGCAACTGTTGCATGAAATATGGTACATAGTTATTTCCTACAATCACAGGACATTTGCCATTGTATCATTCTTGGTCAGGACACACCTACCCAAACAGGGACTGTCCATCACAAAGTGAGACAGGAGGTACCCTGCTTACGTCAGCGCCTTAATCACCCTATATCCAAGTGCCACTATGCGACTGTGTGCAGTATATTTTCTCGATAATTCATGTGGGGAGACATGCATCACAGGCAGGTGTTTAATCCTGGGTAGTAGGTTCTGCATGACCAGCAGGAGGCTGAGCAGTCTTGTGAACCACTACTGCACATACAACTTTTGTCCAGATGTCTACAGGACTGGACATCGTATCGTGATACCAAGTCTGATGTTTACACAGGATACTTATCCCATGAGGGATATCCAAAAATTGAAGAAGCAAACGACCTTCGATTTTTTTGATCTTACAAAAATGTGATAGGGTTTTACATGCAAGGGATACATAGTTTGCAATCCTGACACTGCCTAGGGTGACACTGTCTACTACATATGAGTAGTGGTCACTATGTGCAGATATGGCTGCGCCTAGCTAGTAGCCCGAGTATGGCCTGATTTGGTGGATGTTCAGGAATGGGCGCGGGTTGTGTGGTGTTGCATTTGGATGGCTCAGTTCCATCCAGACCATTCTGTGGGTATGTGCTGGTGACGTTTCTGTACATGTGTATCGCACATTTTAATATTCATATGTTTGTGTGATTGTGTTCTACAGTATGGCCTGTCAGGTTGTATTGCGGATGTATATGTTTGTTCTTTGTGTTTCTTTCTGTTTCACCCACTGCTCCCTCATACACCTCCATTTCACCTATTGTGCATCCAACAGAGTCTCGCCTTTGCGGATTATTACATTACCCATCCCCCCACACCCATATTCCACACACTCCTTCCATCCCTTCTTTGGTTGATGGCCCATGGCACGGTCAAGGGAACACATTGCATACACTACATATCTCAGGTACCTGTATGGTTGTGAGGACTACCCTAGCATTTTTCACCTTCCACATGCTGTACATCACGCACATAGGTACACACAAATACTTATCTTTCATGACATGGTAGGTACACCAGGGTAATACCCATTCATCTTTGACACATCCCGACAAGAACAGCTTGGACCACAGGTGGGCAGATTTTGGCCGAATGCTTTGACCATTTGTATGGTTACCACCTTTTCATATGGCCAGGATGGGATATATTCCAGACACATATCAGATTCTACAGGACAACACATACCCACGGTCAGTACAAAGGATAATACTTGTGTTTTATGCCTACATGTTAGCTTATTGTTGCAGCAGTTTATATGCTCCTTCTGTTTCATTTACTTGCTTATTCTATTTCTTGTAGCATGTGGTATGTTACATACAGAAGTAACTATTGTATGAGACTATTACATGCGATGTGGGACATAATTATGTCATATGGTTACAGATTATTTTACATTTATAATGGTTTTGGTATGGACACAACTGCCCAGATGTGTACTGTCCCTCATAATGTGGGACAGGTGGTAACCCTGACCATTGGGCTAGACTTAGCTATTGGCGGCACGCTAACATGATGCGTTTCACTTCCACTTGGTATAACTATCAACACTGCATTAGAATACGGGCAGACAGTTTTAAGTGTCATTTGTTCGGGGGATGGAGACTTGATATTTGCTAACGTGCATTTGTGTTTGCTTCTTAATTTTGTGTTCGCAAGAACTGTCTTGCATGCTTTGCATACATTTCAGTATCCACGGACACTGACAGGTATGATTACTATTGCAGACAGACTGTAATATTCAACATTTTAGGTTGCACGTCAACAGCCAACATTTCCACACCTCCGTGCGGTGCTTCAACACGCCCCATACACTCACGCTCGTTTCCTATGCACATGGATGTGGCGGCAGCACGCATTCATTAATATGCATATGGCGCTACTGCGCTATCTGCATGCCGCACGGTCGGCGCAAGCCGAACTCCAGCCTTGCGCCGAGCTTCATGAATCCCGGGGTAGGTTTAAATTCAACAAAACTTCTAATGCTCTTGGCCTTCCTGTAAACAAAGGATGGGGCAGGATGTTAATCAGAAAAGGGTTTCCTGTGACAATGGCCCAGTTTTCTTCAGTAACATTTCTGATACTGTGATAATCCAAAGTGCATGTCAGGATGCAGCTATTTTTGTATTTGTTATTCTCTGTGGAATTTCTTAACATTCTCCTGCTGGAAAGGTTGAGTAGCAGTGCTTCAGTCCTTTTCAGTTCTATAATGGGTTCCAGGATGGTTTTTAACATCTGACTTTCATAGCCTCTTATACAGATAGAAGATATCCATTCTAATTTAACAATTGCTATTACCATAATTACAGTCTTCCTAACATATTTCTGTTACTATTTAATAAATATGTATCCAGTAATAACAAATAATTGCTGATTCCGGGTATTGAACCCACACAAACTTAAGCCTTGGTTCTAATTGCCTAATGGAAGGCAGCAGCAGTTATTGGGGAAGGCATGCATGGTTGAGATGAACGTTGAGGTATGCTTGCTTAAGACACTACTGCTTCAAGGAATGAAAATAGAGTTCTGCCTAGAATTTGTAACATAGTCATACTTACCTCATGCATCTCTGAGGTGAGTTCATCTCTCCTTGTGTGCCTCACAGTTTGCAACTGTACAATACAAAAAGAAAATAAACATATATGAAAGCATACCGAGTGCATAAGTTGGTTTGCTAGATCATTAATGGCATATCATAGATAGGTTATGGTTCATTTTACTTACACATCTTTGGGGTGCTCCTACTCCTAAATTCAGCCTCCCATCAGCTTAGGAATTCCTGCTTGCCCTTCTTAAGATCACTATAGTGATGACATCATTGTTCACAGTGCATGGAATGCCTAATGCATTGGAGACAGCCTTGGCTAAGTAATTCCAACTCTTAGCTTTAGTCTCAGACCCAGTATAATCCCCCTGCAGAGGTGTATGGCTGTAGTGCTTCACAATGAGTACTAAAAATATCCTGGATTCCTCAAAACCCCACCTGTGTGCAGTAAATTTAGCACCACTCTCACCCTCACCAACCATGTCTGCAAAAGACAAGGTGACAAAATATGTCAGAACTGGCACCCAAAGCAAATCTTGTGTGTTGTTGTTATTGCACAAAGATGCACAGCCCTGCCAACTGCATTTGCATAGCTGAAAGCAGATGGATTTCTTGGCAGATACGTTGGCACTACTTACATCATATAGCAGCAGAGGTGTGCAACATGGCTTTGAGAGATGCTACAAACTATTGACACAGGTTCTAATATTAAATAATGGAATGCTTTAAGGCATAGCCTTTAATACTTGTCTGGAAGGAGAAAGATGATGAATTTTGACATATTGTGATATTGGAGCTTACACAATGTTAAAATATTATTGTACCAGCTGGGAATCGAACCCATGGGATAAAGCATGAAAAAATTGAAACTTACTTTATTAACTGACATTGCCATAGGAGAACTACATTACTGGCATGGAAATTAGACATTTAGCAATTTCAGAATGAATGGAGATACACTTGAGAGAGGCTTGTATATGTGTAGTTTTAATTATGTCTGAGAATGCATCCCTAGGTAAAAGTCAGTATTTCTATTTCTAAATATATTTCAGATGAATGTGGTTGAATGTGCTGATGAATACAGTTTGGTTTATGTTACACACATACTTCACAAGACATAACTGTCCTAAACACATAGTTCTAAGAATACAGCGAGGATAACAATACTAAAAAACTACTAAACAAAACAACAAAAAATATTGTTTGCAGTCTACCACTCAGATTTTAAAATCATAATACTTTATTAAAAATAAAATAACTACAGAATTAAGCCCTTCCATCCTGTTAACATTAGACCTTCATCAGAATTCACCCTTTTCTTATAATTCCTACCCTTTTTATATAACAAAAAACAAAGTTCAATTAACACTATTAATGACATCATTAAGTACTTTAAAGGTATACAGCCTAAATCAATAACCTCAATATAAAAATTACAAAATGCGTTGTGAAAATGTTGTCATTTAAAAAACACCATTTCTTATATAAAATTTGATCTGTCAATGAACAATGTCTGTAGTGAAATATTCTCATTTATACATGGGACGTAAGACGCTTGTAGCTTCACTTGCCATTTTATTTTTGCTACTTCTAATTTAGACCTTAGGAACCCACCCCTGGGATTCCCTCTAACTCTCTCTGATATACCAAAACCAAATTTGGTAAAGTGAAGGCAAGACAAGGAGTGTTTATATAATGCATTATTTAAGTTCCCCTGGCTCATATGATAAAGGTGTTCATATATTCATTTCTTTAGGGTTATTTCTCTTTTCCCCACATAAAATACAGAACACCCCAAACATATAGCAAGGTACACCCCTCCTTTTGAATCACAATTATCTTTTTCTAACATTGCAATTGATTTTAAACTATTCTCTAAAATTATTTTATCCTTCAATAAAATATAAGAACATTGCCCACATCTTCCACACTGTGTAGTACCATTCTTCAAAAAACTCTTTAACCAGCCATTTGTGTTCCTATTTTAAAGCCTTCTTTTAAATTAAGACCTGTTTTATAAACAAACATTGGATTGCCTCCTAATATTTTATACATTTCAGGGTTCACTTTCTGTATGTTCCAGTTCTTTGAAATTATATTCTTAATTTCCTAGGATTGTAGACCATATTCAAAAACAAAAGCCTTCCTGAAATCTTCTATAACTTGCTCTTTAGTGTGGTCATCTAAACATACCCCCTAAAGGGATTTATATTTTTTACCCCATTGAGGCTGCAAATAACCAACTGTGATGGATAGCCACGAGCTAAATCTAATTTTGCCACTACATCTTCATAACTAGATGTCATTCTGGCAGCTCTAATATACTGCCCTTTTACAATGCTCTTTTTGAGATGATGGCTACAGAATTTTAAGTAAGAATTGCTAAAAGTGGGCTTTCTATATATTCTAGATTTAAAACCCTTTTCTGTATGCTGAACCAGTATGTCAAGATAACTAATTTCTCTAGTGTCAAAATTATGGGTGAACCTTAAAAATGGGGATGTATTATTAATGTATTCTAAGACTTGTTCAGCTTCTGTGGCTGTTCCCATCCATAAAATAAATATATAATCAAGGGATCTGACGCAACCCCCTTAATTTGTTTAAAATACTCACCATCAAAGTAAATGTAATTATAATCTAAAACCATTGCCAATAAATCATTAATTAAATTAGTTTTGTCATTATCAAATGTCATATACCTTACCATACTATTATAAAAGTTTTCTGTATCTTCCTCTTTAGGAATTGAAGTAAAGGGATCTATCACATCTATAGTCAAAAAGGAAATTTCTTTAGACCCAAGTTTGTCTTTTAGTTTTTCCAAAAAGTCCCAAGAATCAAATAAAAGATGATCAACCATAACAGAAATGGGTTTGAGCCATCTATCAATAAACATTCCTATGGGGTAAGTTTTAGACACCCTGCCAGAAACTATTGGCCTAAACGGTGGCTTTTGTAGATTCTTGTGGATCTTCAGGATACCAAATATAGTAGATACTAGTGGATTTTTGACACTTGGAAAATTGTATGTGTCTAAGAAGATTCTCTAGTCTAATAAAAATCCCTCTAAATATGAATGTATCCTCTGATAATTTATATTAATTTATATTAATTTAATTTTTAGATGCTGATGTGTAAATTTCTACATCTTTCAATAGTTCATAAATAGCTCTAGAATAATCTAGAGTATCAAATAAAACTATCCCCCCACCCTTATCAGGTTTCATAATACATCTAGTTTCATCTTTTCTTAATTTTTCAAATAAATATTCTCCCTTTTGTTTAAATGATTGTATTTCAAGCTTTTATTACTATACTCCACAAGTAAACTGTAAATATCTTTTATTACAGCTTTTTCCAACACATTAAGGATGTAGTGAAAAGGAAGATTAAACACACTTTTCTTTCTAATGTTGCTACCTATACTTCATCCTGAGTTGTTGTCCTTAGAATAGAAGGCCAAAAACATATAGTTGGCATATGTGATGAGTCATGATAATCTAACAAATGCATGGTACCCATAATACATATGCAAGTGAATTTTACATTACATATACTCACTGCCATGTCCAGGAAACTTGACACACATTAGCTTAAATTCATATGTGAAACATTAATGATAAAATGCTAAATAGCACAATTTAATTATGCAAGGATTACTGATAAATTACTTGCAAGAATCAGGTTTAACATTTTCATTTTTTTAGTGTTATACTCTTAATCAGAAGGTTGTGAGAAATGGGCTTCTTACACCATTTGTAAAGTAGCTTGCAGCTGGTTTCAAATCCTTATTCAATTGTACTCTTTATCTAAGGTCACTGCACTTACCCCTTATGCCACATAGACTGTTGTATGACAGGTAGAATTTCTCCACTTAGTGCTGTCCAGAGTGCTGAGGAAAGTTCACTATTGCTAGATGTGTTTGTACTGCTTAACACAGCCTAAAGTAAATTCTTCACTTTTTCCTGAGACAGTGGACCTCAGGCATTGACCGACTGAAAAATTATTAAAAAATAGATATATGATAGTGAAAAAAAAAAACAGAAAGTAAATGACATGCAATGAATGGATATATGTAGCAGTGACCAGTGGAAAAATTGCATTCAAGTAAAAATCCATCCTTCTCACATCACCTTGCAACATCAGACATCTAATTTGTGGAACACTATCAGACATGTAGTTAATAACAAATAAAGTGAAAGTGGACAGACAAATGATCACATGCAATTAGAAACTGGGACAGCAGTTGCTTTTTAAACAGCAATGCAATGTTATCATAAAATATAATGGAATATATATTCAGACAGATCTCTGTAAAATCATCACTTAAGTTGATTAGAACCATATATCAGATGTCATTTATAGCTAATCTCACTGCACGTATGCTTTGTGTATACAGAAAGTTACTAGTCAAGTATATTTTCTTCCACGAATATTCTCTAGAGTGTTGATGGCCACACAATGATGCCAGGCTGGTTTGCACTACATAATGCAGCCTAAACTTTTTTTTTTTACTTTTTTCCTTAAACTGTGAAAGTGAATTTTGCACTACTAAGTGGCATGCAGATGCAGAAGGCAATATTTATGAGAAACATTCAAGCATTTTTTTTGGGGAATAACTACTTGACACATGAAATGAATCACACTGTATATGTAGCAATGAACACAGCTACTACTGCATTTCAATGATACATTTGCTTTCTCAGATCTCATTGGCACTTTAGTACTATCATGGTACGTGTAATAATTTCATGACTTTAGCTGATGCCACAGGAAAGGAGAATGGCACAGGCAAAAACAGAAATTCTTTAATTGTTCAAACAGCACACACAATATTTTCACAATTTCAAATGACTTATCTGTCTGTTAGTTTTATTCAGTACTAATCTTACCTGAGTTTTCCACATCAACACATTCATACAACAAAATGAATGTCAAGATTTAGTATGAACTCTCTCAGTTAAATGATCTGGGGACATGTTTTGATCCCTGTATCATCTGTACTTTTTCCCTAAGCTTAACAGCTTTACACATTATGCCACAGAGATAGGACTGTGACAACTTTAATTTATTCACTCAGTACTGTTCTGATTGGTGAGGAAAATGCAACAATGCCAGTCTTCATTGCACTATTGATGGCAATCTAAATATATTTGTCAGTTTTTACCTTGGGCAGTGAAATGCAATTCGGTGCTTTTGACTGCTGCTAGTCAAGGGAGCAAAATCCCAAAGGGCACACAGATGATACAAGGAAAAAATTAATAAGGGTAGATCAAATACTTTATACGTACACTTCACATATTTAAGCAACTTTGTTATCTTGCAACAGGGACCTGTATGGATTTGAATCCTCAAACAAAAACATTAAAAAAATAACTTAACAGCATTCCCATATTTAACATAGATAAAGTCATGTGTTAGCAAGAGGAAAAAGAGTTTAGTTGTAATAATGATGTGACATTGTATCAAGTCACATTGAAAGTGCAACAGAAACACGTTAAAAGAGTTGCCCTTTCTCATTTGATAGTAAATGTGTGGATAATTGGGATATTGCAACATTTACTATACCCATGTAATCAGACAATATTAAACAAAGACTGCAAACATGGCATGGCTATCAGTTTCTTTCTGCATGGCACCTCACTCCCTTATCTATGCTTTGCAATAGCAAGCCTATCTCAGTTTTGCATATGCTATCTTTATCATTGCTTAAAGTATTCCCCTGAATATAAGCATTTCTTACCAGGGGCAGTAACTGTAGTTGTTGAAACCAGCATTTCAATGTTGGGTCTGTTGTTCTCCTAAATCACTCATTGTACTTTTGAGACTTTTTTGTAAGTCTCTTCTCCCTGTTACACCCTCAGTAAGTGTACATCAAAGAGGGGAGACTGTGAAAGCTGATTGTTCCTGCAGTTAGAGTAATCATAGACACATCCTAAACATTAACAGGAACACTTCTCAATGCTCATTTTTGCATTGCTAGGCTGTGTGGATGCAAGTGTCTAGGTCCTTATACCATGTTTACATTCCCTACACTTAGTGCAGATTGTGGTATTGAGGAATGCTAATGATTTAACACCTCATTTGCATACTCACAGGATTCACAGGGCTGACTCTACACTATATAAAGTTAGTCATGTAGCTAATGTCATTGCATCCTACTTGGGAGACTGCTTTGATCCAGACAGCTTGATACTGCTAAAAAAAACTTTTGGAGAAATATCTACTTTCTGTACTGCTATATTGTCAAGATATGTTGATAATGCTTTTAGTTTAACATTAAAAGGTGAATTCCACTGACCCCTGAAAAGCAGTTTTTATATTGTTTTTGTTCTATCCCATGTCATAGCCATTTTTACATTACAGAAACTATGCTACTGAATGCTATATGGTCAATTTTTTAGTTTGTATTTTACTTGATGTTTGCACAATTATTGTAGATGTGTGTATTCTAACTTTGTAGGAAGGTTTGGCATTTTACCTGTTTTAGCATAAAAAGAAATATGTGTTCTATTTGTGGATTTCTTCATGGCTGACCTCAACAACAGGGGATATAACAGTTATATTAGTTTGTATTACATTCTTTACTGGTACATTAATCATTATTCTTCATGCTGCAATGTATTACACAATTAAACCTGTGTTATCTCCTTTACAGAAGTGTTATAGATAGGTGTTGATATCTGATTCTCAAAAATTTACTGGAGGGTGTTCTAAACTGGTTGTAGTCATAGGGAGTAGTAACTTTTATATTGTTTATGTGCATGTTGGATTTGTGCAGTCACACATAAATGAGATGTCTGTGTTATTATACATGTAATGATATGAGTCTGTTTTCTGTTTCATTTCACACAGGGATGTGGCTCCAAAGAAAAAAATCTGTACTCCACAAGCCAGAAAATGTGGTCATTATCCAGGTCATACATTGCTATGGAGCTTTTCAGTTAGGGAGAGGTAGAGGTGACCAATCTTCCAGAGACAGGATATGGCAGCAGGTAGTTGATGACATTAATGCTGTCCGGGGGGAATGGGAGATTCTACTCCCAGATAGAACACTGAACAAGTGACATGATAACCTCTGCCTGCCATAGGGCAGCTGCAATTGCACAGAACAGGTAGCTATGGGTGGTGGTCCTGCTACCGAATCACCACCAACTGAAACAGAGGAATTCCTGTCTGAGATTTAGAAAGCTTGGCATAGGATTCCCACATAATTCTTGTCATTGATGCAGATGTAGACAAGAGACCCAAAGTGTCACAAGCAGACCTTCCAGGCATGTAAAATGCAAGTGTCATTGTTATATCTTATATGCATATATGTATAAAATGTCTGATATATTTTCTTGTTTCATTTGCATTATGATCCTTAGCAGAATTCTTTCCATTCCATTCCTCATATACAAACACTTTTGAATTGCTGGCTGCCAGTCCATCTGCACGTGGTAATCACACATTTGGTTACTGTTGCTACTGTATATAAGGTAGATTCTGGTCTATATGAGAGTAAAGCTTATGTTGCTTTAACTTCTGTTAAAGTTTAACATAACTTTCACATAAAGAAAATATGTGATCAATTTTATTCCCTCTTTTTTGTTTGTTGTGTTTATTGCTTGTTATCCTGGGTGATCCTAAGACAGGCACTGTGGAACTCCTACCACCTGATGTTAAGAGTACTGGTAGCCTCTGATGATAATGGTGATGGTGGTGGTGATGAAGAGGCATAGTCAGGGGATGCAGAGGGCCAGTGTGACACTAAGGTTTTGGATCCCACATCCTCTGCACATATTCTGGACATAGTCAGTATGCCTACCATACCCATGACACAGCAAACTCTGATATAAAACAGGTTGAAGTTGACACAGTTGATAAGGCTAATGTGGTTACTCCAGTTGCAGAGTCAGTTGCTTCTCCTGCTATCCATCATAGGGGCATGGTGCCACACAAAATGTTTTGGTAGGGGTATTCAGTGGAGGTCTGCTGTCTACTTTTCTCCTTATGCTGGTGTGTCCTTAGGTGCCATCAGATGTATGTATACTGCCAAGGTTGAGGCACAGTCAAGTTCCACCAGAACCTAAGAAGAAATAGTGCAACTATTAAACATTGTGTATTCTGACGTGAGTGACTCCTCGAACCATGTAGGCAACTCAGACTGAATGAATGATGCACTGCACTGGACAGTGCCTGTGATGGAATGTCTGTTTGGGAAGGGTGGGCATCCATGTAAAAAGAGAGATGCTACATCTTCTGCTGTTAGAAGAAGTGTCTATGCAAGATCCAGCTCCCATAGTGATATTACATACAATGTTCCATCAGTGATTGCAATGCCCACACCCAGATATAGTAGACCGGGTCTATATTATAACATCAAAGTCTTACAACTTCGAATGTTATAATATCGAACCCTATTCAGCAAACGCTGGAAATAGCAAAGCTGCAGAAAACTGAATACTTTCCTAGGGAAAGTATTCGGTGGGCCATTTCTGCAGCTTCGCTATTTCCTCGACTGTGGAGCGAAGGTTACGGATCGGGTTAAGGTAAGTGTGCGAATGAAGGTAAGTGTGTGATAGGGACCTTAGGGTTAGGGAGCGGGTAAGGTGAGTGTGCAATAGGGACTTTAGGGTTAGGGAGCGGGTAAGGTGAGTGTATGATAGGGACCTTAGGGTTAGGGAGCGGGTATGGTGAGTGTGCAACAGTTAGCGACCTTAGGGTTATGGTTGGGTTAAGGTAAATGGATAGCTAGTGGTGTATGTATGATTTAGTGTAGGATTTTGTGAAGTGTATGTGTGTGGATTATTTATTTTGGTGTGCTTGTTTTGTGTGTATGTTTGTCAGAACAGCAAATTTTTCCCTGGGAAAAAAATCGCTATTCTGACTGTTTGGTTTTCTGGTGTTTCGCTTTAATGGGTTCGATATTATAACAATCAAAGTTGTAAGACTTCGATGTTTTAATATAGACCCAGTAGACCATAGGATCATGGTTTTGAATGAGAGCTCATGCAGCAGACCACTCACATTCAGGTATCACTCAGACTTCTAGCCAGGGCTGAGGAAGTAGCAGTGTAACTCATGGCAGAGGTAGTTATTGTGGTCAGGGGCAATGATAATAAAGTGATTACCGTGCATGACTCACACCTGTCCAAAATGACAGAACATAGTGCTAGAACAGTGTTTGACTGTGCTCATGCAGATACACACACACGCACACACACACACACACACACACACACACACACACACACACACACACGCACACGCACGCACGCACACACACACACACACACACACACACACACACACACACACACACACACACACACACCCACACACACACACACACACACACACACACACACACACACACACACACACACATACACACACACAATAAAACAATTCAATTGCTCATACCATGTTACACACACATGCAAACAATCTAAACAGTACTACTGAATGATAAACATCCGCTGTTACTGGCCCTGAACACTGTATGCTTTAATAAATACAAATGTTTCTTACTCTCTCTCTCTCTCACACACACACACACACACACACACACACACACACACACACACACACACACACACACACACACACACACACACACACACACACACACACACACACACACACACACACACACACACACACACAGTCATGTCTTTGATGTCAGACTTACCCTACTACCTGCCCCCAGCCAGTACAAATGATGATGCTGCATGTCTTTGTGACTTAGGTTTGCATATATGCCTGATGCACACAGTAGATAGCTAACGTTTGCTTTTTCACAGACATGCATTTATCAATATGCATTACAGAAGAAAGGTTTTGATTTCTTGTTCATAATCATTTGTGAAGAATTGTGTCTATAATTGTTGAACCTCACTGTATTTCAGTTAGTATTGTCATAACGAGCACTAGAATCATTAGGTACTACAGTCTTGTTTCTTGGTATAGTTATGCAAATGAGGGTATCATTGACCTAATCCATGTTTTATAAATGATGGTCAGTTGTAATGCTTGATGCACACTGTTGCTTGTAATACATAAGTGAATATAGCAACAAAATCTGACAGAGGAGGTATTACCAGTATAACTGCACAACTCACAAAAATGCTCTGCTTAAGAGCATATACATATTTCCATATGAGAGTAATTAATTCTTTAACATATATATTTTTTCTTTACAGTTTCTGTACTTGGCTTGTCATTAGTTCAGGTACAAATTGTGTCCATAGGGTGTTGTCCCTATCTGATGCTATTAGAACACAGCAATTATATGGGTAAGTAAAGGCTCTGTTGTTTGAAAGGCATCAATGGTTCATATTTGTATGTGGGTGGGATCTTAAGATCTGAGCTAGGTAGTGAAGGTGTGTGCTATCATTTGCCTTTTAGCCAGAGCCAGGGCATACTGTGCACTCCTCCATCTACCAGAACAATCTGCAGCTGGCGTTTCTCCCTCAGACTCCTCATCTCTATTGGCTTCTGCCTCTGGCCCTAAATGTGGTCCTTGAAACTGTGGTGCAGCTCCTTAGTTTTCTTGTTGAAGCTGTTTCCAGAGTATTATATTGTGTAATGTGGCACAGACTGCAAATATGATGGCAAAGGTGCTTGGGTTGCACTGCAGTACACCTCCTGAGGTGTCTATGCACTGGAACCTTGACTTCAGCAATCCAAACACACATTCTACCATATTCACAGTTTGAGTGTGGCCTTGTTCTATCCTTGTTCAGTGGGGTTATGTGAGTTTCTCATGGGTGTCATTAGCCAGGGCTGTAGTCCTCAACTTGTATCCCCAATTAGATGACTTTGAGGAATGTCACCCTTAGCAAGCCTTTTGAATAGTACACAAATGTGCCATATGTGTGAGTTATGCAAACTGCCTGGGTTACCTGTACAGACATTGTAGATGATCCCTTGGGCATTTCAGACAACCTGATAATTTGTGGAATGGAAACCTTTTTTGTTGATGTGTCGCCTTCCCTGTTCCCCAGGTAGGGCTTTTATTTCTATGTGTATGCAGTCAATGGTTCCCAAAACATCACAGAAGTGTGCTACTGCATAAAATTCCTGCATTGTTCTTGCTCTTTCATATCTCTCATGTGGGGATTGACTCATACCTCTCAACTGTCCAAATTTCTGCCTCTTATTTTTGGTTTGTTCTTCATAAAATCTGTGGTGTTCTGTCAAATCACTGAGGACTGAAGTCTCTAAATATTAATATACATTTGAGATACAGAGTTCATATCCTTCAGAAAATGCGTGAGAACACAAATCGTGTTATTCTAGAAACTTTCTAAATTTATAAAAAACAGTATTTAAAAACTGTCCCTATTTTTGGGCCTTTGTCCCCACATTATTTTAGGCTTTGTTCAAATTTCTTGTGCAAAGAGGAGGAGAGGTGTGGGTTTGTGTTAAACAGATATGCTCCCTAGCATGTAGTAACATTGGATTTAAAAACTGATATAATATACTACAAATTGATGCCTGTGACATCCTAATACATCTCCTGTGGGTCTTTGGAGAGTACACGTAGCTAGCATATGCAAGATTAAACATATCTTTATTTCCACTGGAATGTGTTCTCTACGATTTTCCCTGGGGCCTGAGGTAGGGTGACAGAAGTTGGATATTTCCTCCAATTTTACCCTGTCCACCCTGGATCTCTCAACAATTTCTGCTTCATGCAGCCCATTATAAGTCAAACAGGGTCTAAACATCCTTCTTCTTCTTGCCCAAGGTCTGGCAGCAGCAGCAACAGTAACAGTAGCAGCGACAGCCACACCTTAACAGCAGCAGCAACAACCCCTAACATTTTTTGTAATTGTAATCATGCCTGGATTCCAAAGAGTTTTGGTTTATAAGACAAAAGCCTACACAGAGTACTTGATTGCTTTATAACTTCCTGAATAGCTCCACCATTGGATTGGTTAATTAGCATGTACCTAGGCTCTTTATGCTTTCATTAGTATATTCTGCTCTTTATTTGTGTTTGTCGACTCTAGACTTTGTGTAGAGCCACTTAATGAATACCAAATAGCACTCTGTTATGTATCTGCTCATGAATCCAGCCCACACAGACAGAAATGATATGCACACCACAAGTACATTAGTAATCCCAAACAGTGAGGACATACTTAAATTAAATAATAATCCCAGTATAGACATTATAAAGCAATAATGAATCCTCCATGGAAGGAAAGGCCTTATATTGCTCCAAGGTGGACTGTTTTCTCAATAATACATCTTGTCAGGCATTTTTATTTGTTCAAATACAAAGAGAGATAGATAGATAGACTGATAGATTTTCTTTAAGCTTTTAAGCATCATGATACATGATACCAATGTATGATCAGCATGTCAATATCAATACATTTCATCTTGAGGCAGCTTACCAGCGGCTATACTTAGAAATATAGTAGAAAGGAATTGCAAGATGAAGTGGAAGTACAAGATATTTTACAGTATATTCGACATATCACAGTTGTCAGTCAGTACAAGATATTTGATTATGGGATGCATTTTCATCTGGTTCTGTTTAATGGCATTTTCAAAAATATGCTTAGGAAAATGTGACTCCTTATTTTCCTTATGTAAAATATTTTATTATTCAAAAATAATGAATAACTGAAAAAAAGAATAAAATGCAAGCAGATGCAATTACTTTATTAAAATGTCGCTCGCAAATACGCCTTACAATATGAATAGCTCATATGCTGAACATTTCAATATGAGTTATTTAGTAATGGAGAGAAAAGAGAAAAAAATGTTATGACTAATCCTGACTACAGCTATCAGGAAAATGGATTCTTTGTGCTGCCCTCCAGTCCTACTCAAGAGGAGATTAGCTTTTTTCCAGATGTGATGTCACTCAGGGAGCTCTGTGCAGGCAGTAACTATCCCAACCCCCACACTCTACAATGATTCACCATCTGCATTATATAAGCAGAAATCCTTTGCACTTGTAAAGGTACAACATTTTAATGTTCTGTTTCAAGGCTCAGTCTATCTCTTTCTCTTGCTCTGTGTCTGTCGCCCTCTAAGAAAATTGGCTGCAAACCTGCTGATCTTCAGTTAAGATTAATTAGAACAGGAATTGCAGGGCTATTAGCTAAATCATAAAGGTGGAATCATTTGTTAGGATAGTAATAAAATATATAGCCATTAATGATATTCACATTGAAGAAATTCTAATTATAAAAAACAGTAATGCCATGGCCTTTTTCTATTTAATTTGCTTCCTGTTGCTTAGTTTTCAATAAAATAATGACATTGTCTATGCATGAAAAAGATCTGCACATTGTTCCATAAAAGTATAGTGTAGACAAAGCAGAAACACACTATGGTAATAAATGAGTGGAGAAAATGCATTGATTCAGTTGATATCTGTAGCTGTTTCATAATTTTCTAGTGTTCTTCGTTGGCTAGTAAGACAGTTAACCAATTAATTCAATGCTAATAATGATTACAAAGCAGCTGTTGCCTCAGTATGCTTACTCTATAAATTGATCACTAATTGTGTTGTGAAACAGCAGACTTATTTCTGTAATGAAATACTAAAGGGTGCAATACAATAAGTTCTGCAGTTCTGACTGTACTCCTGCTGTCAAACTGACAACTCTGTAGTGCTCCAACATTGCTTACTGCACAGAAGTCTTATAATGTGGATATCATTTCCACCCTAATCTTGGCCAGGACAGATATGATTCACATGTGGCATGCTGGCTAGAGATTTCATGCATTTAAAATAAATGGTATATATGTCCCAACCCTTTTTTGGCTTCTTTTTTTTCATCTAAATCATTCAGCACACATGGCTGACTTTCTAGGATGAAAAGATAAACATTTTCACATAGAGTGAGTGCCAATCTTGTTTTCTTACATACCTTTAAATGACTGAGCTGTAATCTGCTCCCTTTCTCGTCCCTTTTTTTGCTAAATGTGTCTTTTTGCCTAGTATTTTATTCATGTGCCTGTATTTCTTTTCATGCTGACTTAGTCTCTTGCCCATGTTTACTTTATCATCTTTAATTAACATGTTGCCAGCATACCTCAATTATCTAGGGAATGCACAAACAACCCTAGTAAATCTCAAAAAGGAAATGGAGTCAGATCTCAATGAGTCTATGAAGTATAAACAATGTCCATCCTGCATTCTGTGATGCAACATATTACCTCAAATCACTCAGTACTTACAGTAGTATAAATTCATAATCACCTAAACAGTTCCATATCATTACACATTAAAGTATTAAAGCAAAAACAAATCATGTGAATGGAAATGATTACAATGATGCAATACTGTAAAATGCCTGCTTAAACAAGGGATTCATACAAAAATAGCAAATGTTAATCACATAAGCAGAAAGATATGTACACAAATTAAAAAAGCAATTATTTTATGACTGAATTTTATTCACCTTTAAATGGAAATATTAAGTTATTCCTTAAAAAAAGTATGTGGCAATTGACAAAGCAATTCAGTTAAACCAAATTTGCCAGTAAAATTATTTCCAATAGTAATGTCCATACAGGGTCACTTTTTAGTGATGTCACACTCTAGAGAATGTGGCTCCAGATCTGTGCACCACATCCTTGAACTTAGATTCCTCATTCCAGTGCTGGCACATTGAATGATGGTAGCACCTGTGAAGTCTCATGGCTGAGCTCCAAGCTGGTCTGGCAAGGAGACCACGGTAATGCTCTACTTTCTTAGAGATTAGAACTTAGTTAAGATCAAGTCCTGTGTCCATGGGTCTGACTGGAAGAAAATTGATATCTGGCAGGAGTTGAGTGAGCACCTGTCAACCTTGACAGCAATCACATGCTCTGGCCCACTGTAACACAGGTACAATGATATACAGAAGTATAGGCCTGGCCAACTGTCTGATTGAGCGAACCAGGTGACAGCAAGAAGGCCAGAGTTGTATAATAAATGTTTTAAATCATGTCAAAGATAGGTTTAAAATGCATAATATTTAAATGCTGCATAACTGAAAGTATATGCTAGAAGAAATGTCTGTGCAACTGCAAATATGTATCTAAAAGTAATTATAATGCATGAGGAAATATAAACATATCTGTATACAGAAATGTAACTGTATACAAATATGGACTATTTGTGTGATGACATATTTTTGTGTATAAATACACATATATAAGTGTGAGTAAAGAAATAAATGTAACTATGCATATATACATCTGTAAAATACAGATTTACATCAGCATGAGTATACTTACTATTATCTTTGCTCCTGTATATAAATGCATGTATTTCTGCGCAAAAAACATATTTGCATTGCCACATAATTTCACTTACAGTAGGTTAGAACATTATTTATTTAAGATTTGTTTACCAGGAAAGTCCGACTTGGAACAAGTCAATTTTCAGTGGAGGCCTGGGGAGAAATGCTCTAGACCCAAGTCTTTGCAACATGGGAGGAAACCCACACAGACAGAGGGAGGACATGCAGACTCTGCACAGAAGGCACCCAAGCTGAGAATCAAACCAGAAAACCTTTTGTCATGGGACAACAATGCAAACTGCTGCACTGCTGTACTGTCAGTTAGTTAGTTATTACTTTTACTAGTAACAATTTGAAGACTTTAGGGGCCAGAAAACACTTATTAGTATGATAGATATACAAGACAGTCATTTCTTCCACAGTACTGAGTGCACATTCAGGATGACTTAACTTAGTCAGATACCATACCCTAGCCAAAATGGAAGTTGGGAGAGGGGGGGTTGTAGTTAAAGTATCAAGTGAATGACCGGCGCATAGCTTAATGAGAGATGACCAGTTGTATTACATTTATTTAAATTTTTACACAATTACCATATATGCTTACAGTTATTAAATGGCAAATTATCAAAGCAAACATAGATAAGTACTAGGCTAGCTGCCTCTGAAGACCATTTTAAGCCAAACCAATTTCCCCTTGGGTGCTTGAATTAACCTATGTTATTTGGTGCTAGACTGGTCTTGCCCATCCCATGGTCAATAATTATATATTACCCCTAGGTAGAATAATTGTGATCATACCATAGATAATTTGAGAGAGCCCATGCTTGGAATAAAGCATTTAGGCGGTGCCTCTGTCCATTAGTAGTACAGTGTGCAGTTCTAGGTTTAATTTTCTATTACTCATCTATAGATCCAACTTGCATTTGAATATAGACAGGATTCAACTTTGTTTTATGTTGATGGGGAGTCAATTCCAAAGCAGTGGTATCCTTGCAAAATAAGCCTGTCCCTTCAAACCTTTCTGTTGATGTTGCAGAAGAGGTTTGCATCCCTTGACTCAGAATATCTGATGCTATTTGACTTACTGATGTGCAGTAGGTCCATCAGTATTGGGTCTGAGGATGCATTTTATGCCAGCTACTGGTCATCTCTTAGCAATCTGTTGGATACAGAGTATAGTGACAGGACATTGAGGTGGTCCATGTAGGTTCATAGGTTCATAGGTTATTACTAGGATAATGACCACTAGGGCCTTTATAAGCCTAGCCATACACCCCAACTCAATTTTGGTCTCAAGTACCCTAAGTATCTATTAAAAGGGGAGTACATTAGTAAGGAGGTAGCTAAGGGACTTGTGGGGAGAATGTTAATTGGAGAGCATTATACTTACTGACAGCCTTTGTCCATCAGAGACTTGGTAACCAGACCAAGGGTGAATTTATGATTTCCCACCCAATGAAAAAGGTTTCATTTGAATAGGGTTAGGGATAAACTCTGCTTCAAATGGATGGGCAATCTATTTCATAACAGATCCACTTACTTAAAGATTCTCAGAAAAAAAAATTCATCCTGAAAAGACGACTCAGTCAACACAACCTAAATAACAAACTCGTATAACTTTTCACTGCATTTTGTACTCCCAAAGCAATAAAACAAATATTCTAATACTGTCTTCTAACCTTATTCTTCTTCCCTTTCCATCATTCTAACTATTAACTGTGCTAGTTCTCTGACTTTAGGCTACCCTCCGTTACTCCATGCTCATTTCCCATTCTTGTCTGACTGCAACAGGTTGAAATATGATACCATGTCCTATTTTGTCCTTTCAGCTTCATACCAGTCTGACATCAGAGTGGTACACAGAAGGTTGTCTTTTGGGGGGTTAGGAGTGAGGAGGCAAATGGTGTACATGTTTGATGGTAGCCTAATTTGATATATGACTGTGGCTATTTCTGCTTTGACTTTCATCTCAGTCTAACAGCAGCTCTATAATTAGATCATTTGGCACGCTGTTGATGCAAAGTTGAAGATCAAGAGAGGAAAAAAAGGATCTTTCTAAAGATGAAGACTGAAATATGCTCTGTTGTATTCTTGTAACTGCAGCCAGCTGCTTGCTGCAACTGTAGCATGCAGCCTGCTAAAGTTACAACCACACAGTCACAAAATGAGCACTACTACCATGATCATAAATGCAGTATCAGCATTTATTTGTGAAGTCAAAAAAATAATTCCAATATTGCACTTATATACATAAGCACCTGTTGATCATGCCACCCAATGACTTGTGCCATGGATAACCAAGTCGAACCAAGTTATATATGCTGCCCTCTTCATGAAGCCTGATTTTCTTAATTGCGTGCATGTGCATGCTTATCATTTAAAATCAGTTAGTGTGATGCACCAAAGTTTTCTGATTGTCTTTGAGAAACAAAAATCATAGTCATTTTCTTTTCAGCTACATAGTACAAGACACTCTCTTTTAATATTAATGATAAATGCATTGAAAATATATTGCATTATCAGTGCTTAAAGGTTTACTTGAAGTTGTTGCTACAACTATATAGCCATATTTGCTAACTATTTAGTATAATTTTCAGTTTTAATTGTACTTATTTTTGCCAGAAAATCAATGTGAAATTTTGATTACTTTCCATCCTGACTATTGTATCAATGTGCTTCTTGCACATGCATGCAAGCCAATTAAAAAGTAATACTGAAATTACAATAGTCTGGGTGGAAAACATATTTTTTCAGGGATAAGAAGCTTGGCTATCAGACCATTCTTCTTAGTAACTGATTTACCTTGCTTATTTGTTTTCTGTTCATACCCCTTTCTCTTTCTTTCTTTCTAGAAGCAGATCTATTCAAGTTTTATCTTTACAATAGGATTTCCCCCTTTTCACTCTGTTCTCAGCTTCACATATGACATATTTTTGTGACAACAGATTACTGTTATTTTTCCCTTAATTTTGATAGCATCCTCATAGCTGTAATTTGAGACAGCATATGGTTTCTGTTGTGAATTTTCAACATATAACTGGTCATAATAGCTCGGTAAAATGTACAAGACTTTTGTGGTTCCTGAAGGAGTTGTAGACCTGGCATTATTTCATGAAATCCATCTTCAGCAAGAAGCACATAACATACTACTTACGTTTGACATAATCATTATAGATATTGTGATCTTTCTTGAAGAGCAAACAAGAAGGCATTTGCAGTACAAAACAAAGAAAAGATTCACTGAGTTCTTGACTTTTCAGTCTGCAAGATTTGGGAGCCACTGCTGAAGATTAAATATGACCTATATAAAAGAAATTGTGTATACTGTCTTATGTGTATTTATGATTTATTAGAGAATATAACACTGAGAAGAGGTTTCTAGACCTCTGGCATTTACTAAAGGCACTACTTCTTCTATGTAAATTTTAATTACTTAGCATTCAGCTAGATACTTCTTCCCTTAACCTAATTCCCAAACCTGTCCTTTCACATCTGAGTATAAATTAATTTTGGAGACACCCAGAGCCGTGTGGAAATAAAGGAGCAGGAAGTGCATGCATTTTGAAAGACTTGTACAATTTCAGAAATTGCATCTAGACTGCATTAACCCATAATATTGGGATTTCTTGAGCTTAGTTAGGAGTCAGTGGTGCATTATTATTTTTTTTTAACTTTTCTAACTCCATACTATACATTATATTCAAATGCAATCCTCATGCATGGGTCACCATATCTAATCAGTGGTTAGATTATTTTATTCCCTCTGTCCCTATCCTCCTCCTTGGTTCCCTTTGGGTTCATCATTTCCTTCATCTAAGTATGATTTTCACTATTGGAGTTTTCTAATACCTCTTTCCATTATGTTTTCATCCTGTTACTTTCTTACTTTGTTCTACTCAGATTCTGACATCTTCTCCTCGTGTTCAGGAACCTCTTGCATAATTCATACTACTGTACTGATTTTGAGTGATGATGGTTTTAATTTTAGTACTTGGCAGTCTAATAATGCTCATTCCCCTTTCTTTCTTTTTTCTTTCTTTCTTTCTTTCTTTCTTTCTTTCTTTCTTTCTTTCTTTCTTTCTTTCTTTCTTTCTTTCTTTCTTTCTTTCTTTCTTTCAGATGCTGTCCTCTTTCTTTATGGCCCATATGCAGAATTACCAAATTTATTTGTTCCCATTTGAAATATACCTCCACAAATCTTCTGTCCCACCTTCAGACATCTTGTGTCAACCCGTAGTCCTAGAACAGTAGCTTTATTCCTGCTACTTCTCCTGACACCTTCAGCATTGACTGTCTTTCTTTCTGTCTTTGTTTAGCAATCTTTTGGTGTCAGATACCATCAGTGCAGTTGCTCATGCTCAGATATCCTGATCTGTGTACTCTCTGCATGTGCCTCATTGCTTGAGGTTATATAGCCCTAGTTTTAATACCTTCCTTCTCTCTATAAATGAGCATGTGCTAATGAAAATGTATTTTTCTTCAATGGTAAGTGTTATTTACAGATGAGGGGTATTGCAATGGGGCTTCTTTTGCCCCCATATATGTAGATCTTTTCATGGGTTATGTTGAAGATTTCATGATCTATGATAGAAGTCATAACATTTCATTGAGGAAGTCGACATTTGGAGAAGGTTCCTGACTGACTGCTGGATGGTTTGGAAATCTGATGTTGCATATTTGGGATAATTTGTGCAATATCTCAACAAAAACAAATGGGGTATTCACTTCACAGTTTTGATAGGAAATGTATTTCTTTTTTGGATGTGATGATCAATAAACAGGAATATGGTACCCTTCAGAGCACAGTGTATAGGAAGCCGTTTCATTCTAACTCCCTTTTACTTGCATCCAGCTGTCATCCAAGACACATTGTTAAAAATATTCCTAAATCCCAATATATGAGGATTAGACGCATTTGCTTCAGAGAAGTTGATTTTGTATAATTTAATGATGATTTAACAAGGAGGTTTATTAAACAGAGATACTTGGTCAAAAATTTAATCCAAACCAGTGATACAGTTGGTAAGATCCCCAGAAAGGAAATGCTTAGTTACCAGAGCCATAAGTCCAACAGTGGATCCAAAATCAGATTCACGACTACATTTGGTAGGAATACTAAACTGTTGACTAATTTAATCCAACAACATTGGGATATTTTGTTATCAAATGAATATTTGGGTGAAATATTGGATATTAGGTGTGCCTTTTACTTTCATAGGGGTGTCACTTTAGGTGGACACCTCAATTTTATAAAAAACACCCAATTTCCAATATGAAAAATCCAACGTACATTGGATGGCACTAGATTATTTGGATATTTCCCTTGTGAACGTTGTAGTTTTTGTAGATATGTTCTTAAAACGAAGGAATTTACAACTGAAAATACCAAACGTATTTTTGAGATTCAGACGTTTGCTAATTGTAGTAGTAACTGGGTAGTGTATTTAGCTGTTTGCAACTGTTCTGCATTTTATATTGGCCAAATGTCTAGATCTCTAAAACTGCATATTTCGGAACATCTGAGTAATATTAGGAATAAAGGTATTACCAATGCACTGTATAAACACACTCTTGTTCATAATATGGTCATTTTTCATTTTACTATTATTGATAAGGTTGGTAGTCAAAGATTCAATAAAACTAACTGGCATGAATTTTTAAATAAAAAGGAAAAAGCATGGATCATTAGACTGGGGGGGGGGGCGGGGGTTATTCCCACCTGGCCTGAATGAACATTTGTAAAGATTTATGATTATTATTCAGTATGGTGTGTACAACATATATTTTATGTATTGTTACCTTTTTGGATCATTTTTTATTAATAGGTATGTTCATTCTTTATATTAAGGGTATTGTAATAATTAGGCTAGTTAACTATTAGGGATTTTGTATTGGTTGTAAGGGTGATTATCATTGTATAAAAGGGAACACCTTTGGGTGTTGGATCACACTGATAAATGCTTTTGGGCCAAAACCAATCTGCATGAAGATTTAAGGAAGATTTAAAAAGGTTTTTGCTTTCTAATATGCACTAAAATGGACTAAGACCAAGATTTAATAAAGTCTTTGATTCTCTGTGTGGTGCTGGCTGTTTTCTGTATTTGAATTTTCTTCTGCTGGTATCCTTGAACTCCCTTCCATCTCTCCTCCTTTTCCCAATTATGTCTCATATTCTCCTCTTTGACCTTGTCCCTTCTTTACCTTAATGCTTCATAGATCTTGGTTCATTGCATCCCTAACCTCTTCTATTTCTTCCAGAGTGCCAGTGCTATCCTGTTTTCTTGTGTCCTTTCTTCTTTCCTGTTCATGTCTCCTGTCACCATTTCTATATTTTTGAGGTCTACTAGAGTACCAAGTAGTTCCACCATTGGGCATCTTGTATTTCTTTCTTAACTCTTCCATTGTTTTAAATTTCTCCCTGACATCATTTCATCTTTATACCATTTTTTCTATTTGGCTGTTACTCTTATCCTCCAGATGTCTTCATTTTTTCCATGTCTTTGCACCTCATCCTTCTGTTCCCAATATTTTTGGATATTTCCTTCATCCCAATTCTTTTAGTTCTGCTTTAATCATGTCCTTTAGTAATCTTCTCCACATCTCTCTCTTCCTTACGTTGTTTTGATTAATCTCTTAATCCTGGACCCTCATTAAATGAGATTTGTCAAAGGAAGGGCCTGCTTGTTTGCTCTCATTAATTTTTTGGAAAAAGTAAGCTAGTGCATGATGGTTATGCAGTACATATAACATATCTGATCGGGTCTATGTCATAAAACCGAAAATGCAAACTCTCGAACACTTACATGAATGAATAATCATAAACTCTAAATTGGTATAGTGGGGGGCTGTGACCCCCACACCTCCCACTAAATATATATTCCTACTCCGAGATCGTACTTCAGTGAGGAAAGGGCAAATATTCCAATCTTCAGTGTACTGCAATCCAAAATACCATTTTTGAGTTTATGATTATTTGCTTGTGTGAGCATTCGAGACTTTACGTTTTCATCATTCTAAAGTAGACCCTATCTGATCCTGGTTAAGGCCGTTGGCACTATCTTTCATGCAGGCATTATTGACAGACTTGGAAATCCGAATACAAATCCTCATGTTTTGTGGTGTTATCTGAAGGAACACATGTTTAGAACTGCAGGTGCCACTTCTGAAAACAAACAACTTACCAGTGATGTACTACAGGGCTAAGCTTCGGACCCAATCCTATTTAGCATTTATTTTTTAGACTTTCATGCCAACACTCCTGGCCTATGGTTATCTACGTTTGCAGATGACAGTAAATTGGATTCTATTTGATTATACACTGTCTCAAAGTTAGCCCAACATTGATTAGACTATGTTAGCAATGGGTACAAAATTAAATGTGAAGAAATGTGGTTTCTTTCATTTTGTCAAACAGAAATTTCTACACGCCGTATAGGTAACACACCCGTCCAATCAGACACTTTTGCATGGGTTCTAGGCACTTTTTCCTTTAATATTTGACCATCATGTCTCTCCCAGTAGTTCAAAATATCTTCTGTCTGTCTCATCTCGTTTCCAAAGGCATTTCAACTAAATCCTAAGAAGTCTTCATTTGCCTTTACATTACCTCATATGAGCCATTATTGAACATAATACACCTTTTGCCATTTATTTTTCTAAACATATCACTCAAATTGAGAAACCTCAAGCATTCATAACTAAAAAGATCATTGGCCTCAAAAATCTTAGTTATGAGGACAGAGTGGCAGCCCTTACTCTGTACCAAATCTCTTAAAGAGTCCAACAAGGGGGTTTGTGTCTCGTCTTTTCGGTCTTGCAGGTCCAGCTAACTTTCAGTTCCTATTACTTCACAGAACAAATTGTCCCTCAATTACACAACTAAATGAACTATATAAGATACATTGGAGTGATAAGATTCATATCTCAAAGTATCCATCTCCTCAGGAACAAAATTCCACTGCATGTCAAGCACAGAAGCACCCTTGCCACCTTTAAGGGAAACCTACATAATTGGATGAGCATTCTCAAATTCTCCTGGGGTCTTTCTTGCTTTGCCCTCCTTGAGGCTGGATGGAATGTTTGGACTTTTGAATAGGGTTTTATGGCTCATTTTGTAATGATCCATAGCCCAGTTGTATGAACCATCTACCTCCTTATCTTCTATTTCTAGACAGTGAATGATGTTACATGTATTCTGGAATATGAGGGAACTGGCAGACCCATTTTCATATTCACTTTCATTCTCATTTTTGTCGTTCTCATTCTTTACCCTTGCCTTTATCGGCCCACTCCTCTATGTTACTTTTTATC
This sequence comes from Protopterus annectens, assembly GCF_019279795.1. Classification (NCBI taxonomy): domain Eukaryota; kingdom Metazoa; phylum Chordata; order Ceratodontiformes; family Protopteridae; genus Protopterus; species Protopterus annectens. Next base: position 988,856,871 of record NC_056725.1, read on the forward strand.
ATTTGTGGTGCCTTTTGTCCTTAGTATCTATTGATATTTGCACAGTAGGTAAAGGATTATTGGTAGTATCTTCATTCTTGCTGCATTTATTCTAACAAGCAATGCATAGGTCTGTGCCCCCACTCTTTGAAGAGTATCCATTACTTTATTTCCAACATCTTCACAGTTTTTTCTGTATTGTCTGCCTCTCAGCTTGTTAATCCAGTTTGTCATGACATTTCATACTATCAAGTGTCCACTCCTTTATTTGTCCATGTGTTGTTTCCTTCCATTTATAGCAAGCTTACCTCCACCCTGTTCTCACTGCTTTTCTTTTCCAGCAGTCTTACTGTAAGTCTGTATGGGGATCTCTTCATTTATTTACATTAGATTATCCTTCCTGAAGAACCTGCCTAAACTAAACTAATGGCCTGTACTGAAGTGTTTCTTGGCAAGTTACATTCTCCTCTCAGTTAGATACCTTCCCTCTATATGTCCAGCCACCCACCCTCTTTTATTCCTTTTGTAGTTTTTGTCTAATCTTTTGTTATATTCCCTTTAAACATACGACCTGCCTTTTTCCACTTTGTGGTGATATAGCAGTTCTCATGTTATCTACATTCTTTGTTTTTGTCTCTACCTAGTTAGCAAAAAAGATCTTGTAGAATCCTTAACCATCCATGATTGGTACATATATGTTTCTTACTGCCCACCTTTGTCTCCAGGATGATACAGCTACCTATTCCACTTGTTATCACTTTGTGATTGTTTGAAGACCTTTACAAAATACAGTTGTTGCTTCCCTCTTTCCTCCCCCTCGTTTTTGCAGTAATGACACAGTATCTTCTCCACATCTCAGATTATCAATTATAGAATGATGTGTCACCCCATCCTCTTTAGTTTTTCTTGCATTCTCCTTCTTCTGATAGAATTTGAAGAACCTTCAATGTTCTAATTAGTTGATTGCATTTTTCTTGCTTTTTTTTCCCACCTGTCCCTGTTTTTCCATTTGCCGCCATCTTCCATAACCCTTTCTTTGGACTTACTCTATCAGCTGAACATTGTTCAGGGTTCAAGGGTTGGGGGGGTTGGAATACTGGTTATGATGTTTACCTTATAGACATAACCTACAGGGATTGATTCTCACCTTTGGTCACTGCTTGATTATTGGCTAGATAAATAATACTCTGCAATCTGATTGCCTAGCATTTACCTTTGAACCTAGTGTGCTCTTTGGTAGCTGCATTTTAGCTCTTGAATGTGCATGAGTATGCCCTAGACATGGACCTTTTTAGGCATTCTTTTATTCCCATCCAGTGGAGCTCACACTAATGCATTGCATGCCAACCCATTATTGATACTGCATTCTTTTTATATTACAGCTTTCTAATTCATTAGTCACCCCTCCCCACTCTTGGTCACTTGTGCGATGCACCAGCTACATTTGTGTGACAGTCCAACATTTTTTTTTCAGTTTTACACCAATTCAGAGTGCTTCTGTTACACTCCATTCCTTTATGTCTCTGTATTGTTCTTTATATTACGTTTACCCGTTTCTCCCAAAAAATTCCCTTTCATGCCCCCAAGTTGATAGATCAGCAGTTATTACTATTTTTTATAAGACTCAGTCATTAAACGTATGTTTACTTCAGTCTATTGTACAACCTTAAATAGTTATGAAAAATATATTGTTGAGCTAGGAGGCTCCCACTTATGCCCACTTTGACTGCATTATCTATCACTGCCTTGGGAATTTATTCATTTCCTCCAGTTGTTATAATGCTTTGATGTTATGTTCCCTGTGGTATGATTCACAAAGAAATGATATTTTTCATTTAATACATCCTCTTTGCCCTGTTCACCATTACCTGCATTTTTGTGTCCATTCCTTCCACTTATGAATTGCTTCTCTCTTTCTGTGGCCACTTTCATTCCTTCTATAGTCCTGCCTTCCATGTTTTTGAATCTGCCATCTATCATAAATGCTTATGTGCAACTTATTGAGTCCCTCATTTGTCCAGTATTTCACTTCCAAATTGCCCTAACCATTTGATGCACCATCCTCCCATCTTCTTAGAGCTTTCTCTTGTGTGTCTCTGCTTCATCTTCTTTTTCTGTGTTTGTGCCTAAATCTCTCCCTTGGGAGAGGTTTGTCATTCTTTTCAACCTCTAATATAACTCTTTCTCTTGTACATCCTCCACCATCTTGTCCCTTTTCTCATCTCCTTGTGGTTGCCTATATGATTTGCCTATTTCCTGTACTTCCATGTCTTGTTTTCTTTCCTGTTAGGGTTTCCATCATCTGCTATTGCACATCATCAAGGTGTCTCAGTGTTATCTTCCCTACATCTGAAGTTCCCCTTCCTGCTGCACTTCCAGAATTCCAGAACTGCAGTGTATTTCAAACATTCAACTGTTCCTTTTATTCTTAATTAATTCCTCCAGCATGACTTTTCATCTCTTACAGAGTGTTTTTGAGCAATCGTTGACGAGCTTTATGGACATCCCTGCAAATAGGATGCCTCTATATCATATTATCATACGATGTAAATAGCAAATGCTATTTCATTGTACTGATAATATCGAAACAACAAAATATCGAACAAACGGAACAGCAAATTTTTTCCCAGGGGAAAAAAATTGCTGCTCAGTAAAAAAAATAAACTTAAACACAAATTTAATTGGGGGGCTGTGCCCGCTACACCCCCCCCTACTTAAATATATCAACTACGATATCGCACCATAGTGGAGGAAATGGCAAAGTCCTGAAGACTGCCCACTGAATTATTTCCCTGGGAAAAAATTTGATGCTCTGTGACTTCGCTATTTTGCCATTTCGACAGTATCGGATTGACTAAATAGCATTCACTATTTAGTCCATTCGATAGCATCATATAGACCCACTAGGATACCTTTAAGAATGGGATTCATAAACATTCACCTTTTTGTTCTAAGCAAATTTTCGTGCTCAGCCATATGCATGGTGGATGCGATTCAGAAGACCCATCCACATATTGTTGCCAGACAAAAAGCATGGCTGGCCATGTTATATACTAATGACTGTATAATGAAGCAATGAGCATACAAATGATGCAAAAAAACAAAACAAAACAGTAATGCGATTCAGAAATGTTTATATGTTGTACAGCAGCACTGCACCCACGATAAATGTGTACACAACTAGATTGCTCATTTTCAGGCAGTGTAAGATAAACAATGGTAGGAGTTGTAAATTTTTATCCAAAAGAGGATCTTGTAGCTGCTGCTGCAGCAGATGGTGTGTGACATTACCTGAGGAGCAGGATTTTCCAACCATGCTTATCTTTTATGTCCTCCATGATAGCAAAATAGTGGACTCCTACCATGTGGACAGGAGCACCATACAATAAATAGTGCTGAACCCTTCAACAGTCCATGGTTGTTCAGGATTACCCATCCCAACGGATACTAAGGTATGTGTTGCTTTATGTATTTTAGTTACAGGCACATTTCAATAATCTGCTGGGGACACAGTGGGGTATCACAAGTATCTACTTCCAGAATACTCCACCATTTCCTCAATGACATGCTTCAGCATGTTGGGGAACATATGTGGTTCCCATTTACCAAACAGGAGAGAACAAGCACCATGTAGGGTTTCTACTTTATAGATACCCAATAAACAGAGCCAGTTCCACAAGTTGGTGAAAAGAACAACTGACAACCAAAAGAAGCCAACTCAGATGAAGTGCTTTGTATTATATGGATGAAAGCATTCAATAAATTACATCTGGTTCAATTTTTGCCTTGATTGAGTTGACTTCTCCCACTCCCCTGAGGAACTTGGGCCATAGAATCTACCCACATTACAATAAAGAGCACACCTGGTGAACTGGATAGGAAATACATAAACCATAGAAGGAATAATTCCATTAAATCTTAGATGGTCTGTAATGCACAAGGTATCGCCTACAATGCATTTATGGTCCACCCATGCAGCTTCCACAGCTTATGACTTATAACAACATTTTTCAAGGAGCGACTTCTCTCAGAATCATTTTGTGGGTAACTCTGGATTTGCCCTGGAACCCTAGTTAATGCTACCAGTTCAAAATCCATATAACCTGACTGACTGCAGTTACAAAAAAGCCCTATGTAAAACTTTGAACATGAGAACTGCTCTGACAAGGCTTGTCCTAAGTGTGCCATGACCATGGCTCAGTATCATTGTGCTGCTTGACCATAGCTGATGTATGCTAGAGGATGTGCCAACATCACAATGACCATGACCATGGGGGTGGCCTCCCCTGGGTATAAACACATCCACAACTGATGCTGCTGTGCAAGTCCTAGCTCTGTGGAAGTGGGATCTTGCTTTATCGCTACCGAGGCTAACACCCATGGCCATAGAAGATTATTAGCCATGAAGATGGCCCCTCACCCTGACAGATGTCCTAGAGAAGACAGTGCACATTTCAATGAATTATTGAGGCTACACAATGAATCACATATACTAATTCTACACTTCCATATGTCAGCATGCACAGTCTGGATCACCCTTACCACCTCCTCTGCCAAGGCTCTCGTGAAACTCAACTCTGTCTGCACAATGGACCTGCACATATATTAGGTGACAGTTAATCATGCAGCAACCTGAGGGGATGGTGGGAACTGTATCTTTGGTGAGCACTGATACCAACCCCCTTTGCGATCCCTCCTGCCTGCATTGACTGCCAGCAGATTAAGACATGTCTATACAGGGGGAAACCACACTACCCTGATCTGTTGTGTCCCCATTAACATATACACTCCCAGATGGTAGTGTGTCCTGGTTATGTGCAGACATAGAATTTGTGTCCATACTATTAGGAGTAGATGTGGGTGTCTAACCCACACTGTGCCAATGCATCCCCATCATCATTATCAGAGGATAAAGAGCTCCCAGAGTACTGGTGCCAGAAAGTGATTCACAGGTAAATACACAATATCAAACATATCTAGTGTAAGTACAATTTAGGATCAAAACTACGCATTCTACTTATATCCTTAAAACTCTAAAGAATATGATAGCTAGTTAGAACCCTGCCCATACCTTGTGCAGATGCATGTTGCATCTGGATGTTAGAGTTAACTATATGACATGAGTGAGAGATGGAGTCTATACTTTATTGTGACTAACAGTTAAGGCAGGGACATATTGCGATAGTAAGATTACATAACTGGAGCATCCTCAGAGGAAATTCTCTGTGGCCTTTCCAGCTCTGCCTTGACATCCATCACTGCACTGCTCTGTGGAATTCTGTGGAGGTGGTGTTGATGTTAATTGAGGCAAGGAACTCTTCTATCTCCATAATTAGTGGTTCATTAGATGCCCCATCTCCCATCATCCTCTGTTTCCATGCAATGGTCTCTGCTGTCTAGGTGGTAGCACAGATCATACCATTCACTTGGGTGCTGACCATATCATAATTATGACACTACAAACCAAACCATGGACATTGTTGACAATTTTCCATCACACATGGACACTGAAGGTGTTGTTTGATGCATGCTCTGAAAAAATCCATCGACTATGGTGATGTACTGCCTCTAGTACCACCTCAGTTTTAGCCTCTGCGAACCTTACTTTGTAAATGGATGTGCCTTTGTCAACCTGTTTCCTAGGTATAGCTGTGTGTGTATGGAAAACCCTTGAATTAACAGCTATGGTCCTTCATGTATATTATAAAATACTGACATATTTTGAGTATAGTAATAACCCATCTGTCTCATTTTATGTGGGCCTGAGAGTAAAATACCTGCATCCAATAACCAATATTTGAATGTAAGCCAATGCCTAGTGTCCTATTCACACCCCCCCAAAAAAAACACTTGAGTCTTCAGTTAAACTAAACAAGCACTTAACCTTCCAAGCACATGCCATTACGCCAATTTTTGTAGAAAAGATATATATATATATATTGTAGTCAAATATGTTTTCACTCACACAGCACATGTTTGACACCCCTTGGTTTGCCAAAACCTGCTCTAAGATGCTTTCATGCTGCAATGACAAAACCCACCAGGAATGTAACACACAAAAGAGCAGCCTTCTACAAATATGTATTGTATTAAACTAACATGTACTTTATGTAAAAAGCAGCTTCTTAACTGTCAGTACATGACTATGCTAATTAGGACTCATCTAATTACTGTTTCTGAACAGCTCAATTTGTGTGATGAGCAAGCATGATAAACATTGTGATAAGTTCTACACAATGTTGTCCACACATCTGAACACCTGCCATGAGCTCTGCATGCAGACACACACACACACACACACACACACACACACACACACACACACACACACACACACACAAATGCACGCACGCACACACACACACATACACACACACACACACACACACACACACACACACACACACACACACACACACACACACACACAAAGCCCAGGATACAGGGCTAGGGAATCTGTCCTGCTCATAACTCTCAAATATACCTTATTATGAGTAATATTCCTCAATTTAAGTTTTAAAGTATCATGAATCCCACAGTTCCACACTAAAAGTTTCTGTCAAGCATTCATGCACTAGAAATGATTTCAAACTGATATTCATACTAAATTACACAGAATAATATGATTTCCTTGAAAGGATATGTTGTAACTACAACTTGGTATGTTAACCATGCTGTGAGTTTCCCAGCTGAACTTGTTAGCAAGCTGTTGGTAAGTGTTCCACAAGTTTCCCATGTATTTAGCATTATGGCAGGTGGGATTCCACAGATTATAGATGGAAGGTTGAGACCAGTGGTCATGCTTTCTTTAACCACCTAAAGAAAGAGTCACTGTTGATCATATATTCTCATCACCAATCAGAGGAATGGGCTGCCTTGTTTCACACCGTAAAGTGCCATTTGAACTACAACAATATGGTACCTATATTTTATTATTTTATTATTTTCTCATCCCTCTCGCAAATGAGAAACCCATTGGTGACTGCCAGGGTGTGATAGCTGCAACATGAGAAATCATTTGGGAACTAATTCCCAGGCATTTCTTTTTGTCATATTTGAAGGATGGATACCTTTGGTTGGCAAAGGTAAGGTAGTGCTCAGTTTAGAGCATAGGTGGTATGTGGAGGAGTTCTCAAGATTTCTCTGGACATTTTCATTAAAAAATACATCTGCAGGTTCCTGCAGAAAGACTATACTGGGATTCAGTACAAGGATGGTGCCTGTAATATTTTGACCAAGACCATCATCCATGCTTCTGGCATCCCACACATGAGGCAACAGTGCCACCACCATTATAGTGACCTGAAATGATACAAGCCTGAGCTCCTTAGTTGATGGGAGGCTGAAGTTCAGGTATACTCACCACCACAGTACTCCAAGTATAATATAATTTAATTGTCCACACTCCCTGCCAATGCATGGTGCCATATATTTTTCATTCTACTTTCTCTGTATCTCTAGCCCATGCAGACATTGAAAAGAACCAGAAGATGCAATGGGAGTAACTGGAGTGCTTAAGAGTGTACCTGGGTAAGTATGAAAGGTAGCAATTACAAATAATAATAAATTCCGTTTAAACAGCCAGACAATATAATTCATTGCTGGTATTAATTTGACTGTAAATAGATAGAATATTGTTTCTGCATGTAACCCCCTGCATAGCGGGAGAAGCATCTCATTATCTAAGGTCTATCTGCACTGAAGTTGTTAGAATAGCTGTGGATTCAATCCCTACCCCCACCATCCCACCCAAAACATACAAATAATTGCTGTTTTCTTGGCCTAGTTTTAACTGTCAAAATATTTAGAGTTATACAATTTTAAGTAAAACACTTAAAATGTTAATATAAGTGCATCTGTCCTATGATGAAAAGATTATTTTCCTTCAATGTATTTTATAAATAGGAAGAAATAATTAAAGGTGGAATTTCCTTATTTTGTATAGCTCTTCCCCAGCCCTCTTTGTCCATACCCTTTCTCTCGCTCCCTTTTTTTTTATTTTCATGTTTCTCCATCTCTGTTACTATTACATGCACCATCACAGAGATCTGGACCAACCACACTGGCAAGGTCTGTTATCCCCTCACCGGTGGCAACACCACCCCTAGCATAGACACCCATCCCTTATGGGTCCCAGGATAACAGAGTTGCCCCCACAACTCCTGCACTACGTGCCCCACCTGTGTCAGGTAGCTCTACCCTAGACAATGGCGAAGTGTTACGCACTGGAGGCAGTGCTAATGGAGGTGGCAATTTTGTTACCCTTCTGGAACTGTGGAGGAGTTATTGGACAGAAGGTTGGATGCCTGTATCAGCCATACTAAGACTATTTTCCATCAACTTGTTGAGCCAATTCCCTGCCCAGCACTACTTACAGTTACTGAAGCAAGGCCCAGTAGTGACAGATCCCAAGGTGTTAAGCAATTTCACACTGTGTCAAAGCTGGGAGACAGTGCATCTTCCAACATGCAGCCATATCCCCAAATGAGTTGTTCCCCTCCTTTTTGTGTCTATAGTCATCCCTGTTATGTTATAAATGTCACCCTTTACCATTGTCTGTTCTCTATTTGTCTTATCCCATCATGTATGTTAAGTTTTTTTATGGTGTGTGTTGTGGGCAGAGAGCAGTGTATCAAATGTCAATATATATATATATATATATATATATATATATATATATATATATGTATGTATATGTGTGTGTGTGTGTGTGTGTGTGTGTGTGTGTGTGTAATGTGTGACTAAACCAGAATGTTTACATAGCTTCAGTGTACTTATGAAATGATTACTAATGCATTGTTTGGAATATTGTGTTATGATGTTCATAGGTTCATAGGATGTTACTGGGCTATTGAGCCAAGGGTCATTACAAGCTTAGCCATTAAATCCCAATATAATACAAGATGAAAGATATCATCTATGCCCAAGGTTTTTCTAGCAAGGAATACCCATGTCCAGGACAGAAGCCAGGACAACTCCTGGCAGAAGTTTACAGTTTCCCATCTAGATTTCCAGGTTACACTTAATCAGGGTCATGGAGGTGCTCTACTTGATATGGATTGGAAGCCTATTCCAGAGGAGTGGCAACCTGTGAGAAATGTATCTGTCTCTCCAGCAGGTCCTGTTTATGTTGCAGGCTAGATTGAGGTCCCTGGAATGGGTGACTCTAGTCCCATTTAACTTACAGATGTGCAGCATTTCCATTAGATTTAGGTCAGAGATAGCCCTTTAAACTAGACAAAAGTTGTTTCTAAGTAGCCTGTAAGCTACTGAGTACAGTGTCAGTGACTTCACTCTGTCCATATAAGACATGTGCTGGAGACCCTGAATTTTCTGAGAAATCTCTGAGGTCTCTCAATTTTCTGCAGGTGTCTGGTACGGTGCATACCAAAGGGAGCATTATATTCAATAATAGGTCTGCTGAAGGATGAGTACAGGGGAGTTCTAACCTCTTTTGATCTTGAGGTGATGCCTTTGTTAATCAGGTAAGCAATGTAAAATGCCTTCCTCACCACAGGAGATACATGGTAGTCAAAGTTGAGGTCACATTCAACTTGTGTTCCCAAGTTTCTCACTACTAATTGGTACTGAGGGAATTATTGTTTATTTTATAATCAGCAGGGACATTGTTTTTACTGAAGGGAATGATGATGCATTTTTTAGTGTTTAGTTTAAGAACATGGATTTGGCACCAATCATTGATCTGTATAAGCCCCTTTTAAAGTACTGGACATCACAAGGGATTCAATAATAGCACCTAATTTTCAGTCATCTGCAAACTTGGTTAGCCACAGCCCCACCATTTTGGCCTAGACTTCTGAAAAGTATATGCTAAATAGGAGGTGGCCCAACAATGACACTTGTGGGACCCCATTGGTGACAGATCTGCTGGTAGACGTAAAGTCTTCCACTTTGACTGAATGTTGTTAATCTGTGAGCCAGTTTCCATCCCACCTGACAACATAGGGGTTGATATTCAACGGGATTAGTTTGTCAATGATGCCCGAATGTGGCATAGTGTCAAACGCCTTGGCCAAGATAAGATAGGCTGTGTGCATGGTTTTATCCTCATCTGTGGCTCTGGTCACATTCTCAAAGAAGTCCACCAGGTTTATCAGGCATGAACTGCCCTTGACAAAACCGAACTGGGACAGATCCAGGGTTTGAAGGTCACCTATATCCTTATTTATGAGGTCCATGATGATTTTTTCCATTGCCTTACAGATGATTCTGATTAAACGTATGGGTCTGTAGTCACCCATGTCTGTTGCCGAGGGAGGGGAAATAACACTCACTATTTTCTGTTCAGTGGGGCAAAGCCAGTTCTCAGGCAGTGGTCAAACAGAGTGCCTAATGCAGTAGCTAGCTCTTGTTTTAAAACATTAAGAACACAGCCATGATATGCCATTTGGTCCCTTGGAGACTGTGCTCTTAGTCTTGGAGAGAGCATTGATGACTTGCTCTTTGGAGATGAAGGGAGGAGGAGATGATGAAGACATGGTTTGTGATATGCTTGGGGGGGGGGGGATTTTCACCAAACCTGTTTGCAATTTCTGCAGGGTCAGTGTGTGTGATGCCATCCACAATTAGTTCAGCACACATATGAGTCCTACCTCTGAGGTTGCAGACATAGCTGAAGAAAGCCTTATGGTTATCCTTGGCTATGGTTGCTAAATTTTTCTCATAGTTGCTCTTTGAAGATATTATGAGTTGTCTTATTTGCTTGTTTAGGCTGAGGAGGATCTCACTTTTGTATTTTTATACAGTAGCTTCTTTCACTTGTTGTATAATTTATTAATGCTAGACATCCAGCAGAATGGTTTGTTTTTTCTTGAGAATCTTGCTTTAATCCTATCTGGCATGGCTGTGAGTATACATTTGAGTAGGTGGTTATACAGGGCATCAGTGTATACCTTTGTATAGCCAGGAATGCCAACTGTGGAAATTGGAGCTTGGAAACCGATTATACCTTCCCTTAGGAAGGTATAGTTAGCTTTGTTGATGTTTTTTCAGCATGACTTCTCCTTTGGGGAGTTCTGATACTATTGCCACTTTAAAAATGACTGATTTATGGTTGGATTTAACCAGTGCAGGCCCTACTCTTGAGGCATTGCATCAGTCACTCATATCGGTGAGGACTAGGTCTAGAATATTAGAGCCCCTTGTAGGCTGGTGCAATATCTGTTCCAGGGCATTTGAGTTAACAAAGTTCGGGAACTTTTGTGGGAGTGAGTTTGGGCTCATATAAGGTCCCCAATTAAAGAAAGGATAGTTGAAATTACCCATGACTAGGGTTTTAGGTTGTACTTTAATTGTCCCAAGTAGGTCTAAATAAGCTGTGTGCAGATCTTGGTTCATGGAAGGGGACCTGTAATCGATGATGACTAAGGGGTGATCTTACCCACAGTAATTTGGACTTGGAGTAGCTCCATAGAGTTTTCTTGTCTAACCAGTCTACAGGTGTAATTATCTTTAATAAAGATACATGCTCCACCTCCTTTAGTTCTCACACCTTCAATTTGCAGTCTGAAAGTGTGGAAGGCACTGCAGCCTTTAGCCAGGTTTCTGTGACTGCACAGATGTCAATATCTTCCAGGGAGAGGAGTGCTTCCAGAGAGTGCAGTTTCTGATTTAAACTCCTAGAATTTACCAACATGACCCGTAGTTTCTTTGTGTCTGATATTTTCATGTTGGGTAATTTTGTTGTTGTGACCTTGCCTAAAAAAGGCATTATGGGGGAGGCAAGTGCCTTAGCCAGCAATCAAAAGCCTAGAGGTGCCAGATGAAGGGCAGCATGGTCTATCCACCATGTTGGCCCAGATTGACAGGAACTGGATCTACCTAGAATAACAGCAGAAACTAAGCCAATTATTGAAGTAAATCATTTTCTATTTCTATTAAGGTGTCATTCCAGGCAAGGGTAAAATGATTCTCAAAGCTAGGGACATATCCTCCTAAGACACATTCTGAGAGCTCAGTCATGTCTCTCTTCATATAGTCCAGAGAGGTGCATCTCAAATCATTCACACCAACATGAACTATAACAGAGTCATAACAGTATTTACTGTTGAGAGACTTGATCTATTGAAACCTTGTATCAGACAGGCAGCTGACACTAACCTTGTCCTTGTTCAACTTGGTGAGTGGGGCATTTGTATGTCTCATTATAGAGTCACATATAACTAAAACACTTGGAATAGTTGTGCATTGCCTTAAGGGCTTATTTGGTGAGACACAGTTGCTAATGATATTATGTGTATTGGATGCTTTGGGTGTTGTGTTAGGTGTAACATGTTTGTGTTTTTGAGGTCTCTGGTGTTTAGATAGGTTTCTGGAGAGTAGCTCTGCATATGAAGGTTTATGTGTTTGGTGCATATTATGAATAGGAGCCATGGTGTGTGAGCTGATAACCTCTTTAGTGTTGCTGTTCTGGACACAAGAGAGCAGTGATTCCAGGTTATTAGTGTAGAAGCATTTCTCGCAAATTGTACTTGAGTGATTTAGGAGTAAGGGGTTGTCAGTGCACATGGGGCAGTTGCTACACTGCCTCAAAAACCCATGTCCACCAGGCTGACAGGAGAAACAGAGGGAAACTGCCAGTCTAGTGCACATGAGGCAGTTGCTACACTGCCTCAAAAACCCATGTCCACCAGGCTGACAGGAGAAACAAAGGGAAACTGCCAGTCTATAATGCAAGGGTTGAACCTGGTATCTCAGCAGATAAGGAGAAAAAGATAGAGGTTTCAGGAAGGGAGCTATTTTATGGTGATTAATCTATGGGGGGTACAGTAGGAGGTCTAATAAAAGAGAGAATCTATAGTGTTTGATGTTGATTGGTAAGAGGTAAAATGTCTGCTGGGTGGTTCACCAAAGAGCTGAGAGTTATTCAAGAGTTGCTGTGCAGGATAGCAGCAGCTTTTAAGGGAAAATACTTCTATTGGTGCTTTTGCATCTATAACTGCCAAGAGTTGCCACTTCTGCACAGTGGTGCTCGATGGTGCACTACTTGCAAGCAAGATCAAACCAGTTAATACAAAGTAACCAATGAAAAATCAGACTGTTGAGTGAAATAGCTCAAACCGAGCCCTGAACTAGTAACCTTTAATTAGGTAGTCCTATTGTAAGCTCTTGCCATGTAGCCACGGTGGTGCAGTGGTAGCATTGTCACCACACAGCAAGAGGTTCTCCCGTTCAATTCTCAGCTGGTGCACCTTCTGTGTGGAGTCTGCATGTCCTCCCCGCGGTCAAGTGGCATTTAAAAGACATGCATAGGGCATGCCTTCATTAAAGGTTGGCATCAAGCTAGCACCGTAAAAATCTACTACTAATCATTAGTGGACCAGAGTTCTGCTGTGGTGACCCCTAACTGGGAAAAGCCGAAAGAAGAATAACAACTGTACACTCCTGGCACAAGGGTATAGTGAGGCTTCTACAAGAAAGATGTCCGGATTTTTAGTGCTCAGTTTGCAAACAGAACTGAATTCAGTTGGCCAGAATCCAGTCTATACTACGGCAAACAAAAGTGCAATGGAATAACAGAAAAAAGCGGGATATATTGTTTTTATTAAATAAGCAGCAGTGTAAAAAGCAGCACAGTTTTTCTTGAATTGATAATAGCAACAGAATAAAACAGCAGAAACAGTTGGTGTGAAATTCAAAGTGCAACAAATGCAAAGCTGTTGTAAATTCTGTAAATTCTGTAAATGTTCCACATTTCACTGATTATATTAATATTAATATATTTCAATGATATATTAACTATTATTCACTACTTGTAGTGTGACAGCTTCATTAACTCTACTTATTAATATACTACTGTGGAGACCCCTGACGACTTTGAGCCAGATTCAATAAATCTACATTAAGTGTACACTCATTGTGCACAATATGTATTCAAGAACACCCCTACCACATTTTTTGTGCTTTCTAGTCACTCAGTAAGATTACACTAAGTATACATGTAGTCTACACTTTGTGCTAACCTTTATGAATCCTTGTTAATATTTAAAGCTGCAAGAAAATCAGTAGAAAAACGAATATTTGGAAGATGAAGGTGTAGTTGTGCTTGTGCTGCCTGTTCGTTGTTGAATCCCGTTTTTTTTTTTTCTTGATATAGTCTGCCAATGGTATACTGGATAATGCACTGCTATGGAGAATATAACTATCAAAGGCACGGGCTACAGTTCATGAGTTTTATCATTACCTGTCACCAACATCCTTCCTGCTCTATCCCTATTTCATCTTTGGCTCTGTCTTACAAATATAGCTATAGTGCTCTAGCATGACATTTCATCCTAACTATCACATGTATCAGATCTCACACCTGCAAAGAAGGTTATAAAATTAAAATATTCCTTCTGTGTTCAACCATTCTGTGAGAGTTGTCAGAGAGCAACTTTGCGACCCATACACAGGAAATCATAAATGACAGTTCTCATCCTATGACAAAAAGGGAGACAATTTATTTGGCTGCACTAATTGTTTGGTAACTATCACTCAACTAAGCTTACCCTTGAGATGAGACAGAAAGTAATAATGATATAAGTATAACTTTTTGTTATTAGTTTGACTGTAACAACATCCATGTCTTATAGCACTCCTGATTTGATGTTTACCTTGTCAGTCAGTTATGTGGAGGATTTTGATTCCCTGGTTAGTGGAATCTGTTTAACAATGGTCATTTTTCAGTTTTCTACAGTGTTATAGCACTCCATTCAAATGTATGCTTTCTGACAGCTGTGTAAGCTCTACTGTGGCATCAGTAGCTACTACACAGGTCAAGAGAATGGAATATGTTTAGATAGGCAGGGAGATAGGCAGTCCATGTTGTATCAGTGTGAAGTGCAATGTGTATCCTGCAATCTTAACTTAGTGAACAAATATGAAGAAAGGGATACTATGTGTATGTGACAGTTTGACAGTGATGTGTAAATTGAATGGAGGGTTTTTATTCCCCTGAGAACTCTACTGTGTTTATCATTCACCATTTTTAGTCTCTCACACTGCTGGTAACATCCATTCATAAATTTGCTTTCTGCCAACTGTTGTGTAAGATTTTCTGTGCATGAGCTATGCAGGCAGGGAGTCAAATATATTGAGATGTACATTACATCAGAATGAAAAGTAATGCACATTCTGCAATAATGACTTACAAAACAAATATGTCATAAGGTATACTACTTAGATGCAACAGTTTGACATGGATGTTTAAATCGGACAGAGGATTTTGATCCCAGAGTGCTGTGCTCTGTTTAACCTTGCTCAGTTTCAGACTCACACATTATTTGTAACATCCTTTCAAATGTGTGCTTTTTGCCAGCTGTTGTGGCAAAACAAACCATATGAAACTAATTAGCATTCAGCAGGTAGCAGTGCCAGCACTTATCCCTCACTTCCCCTTTTATTTTGCAGCATGCATGAGGTTGCAGCCTGTTGTGTAGCATTTTACACACATTTTAGTTACCCTTGTTTAGTTGGTGAGAACTCAACATCTAGACCATTCTTCCCTATCTAAGGTGCCTTGGAGGAAATATTCCCATTTCACTATGAGTGATAATGTCATTGTCTCTGCAGATTTCTGAGTAGCCTTGTATAGGTGGCTAACATAACAACTGTTCTAGAAATGAGTACATATTTTTGTATATGACACTATATATGTTCTTTACTGTATATATTTTTTCTTTTTTTATCTTGTTGAGTGGTTTTATATATGTACAAGAATGTCTTTGAACTTTAAATTTGAGGGTGTGTGAAGTGACATGTTTAATTATTGGGCTTATATAAACCTGTGTTAGCATGTGTCTATATACTCTGAAGACGTCTGCTTACTATCCAGATGAAAGTGCTAAGTATTGGATTAAATATTTGCATTTTATACTTCTTCGGTTCCTGTTGCCTTTTATGTTATCTGTGGAAGTGGAATTATTTTGCTGCTGTGTCTTGTCTTCTTAATTTTATTATTCTCTTATCCCAGCCTATCTTTAACCTGAGTTTGTTTGATGGATCCTTCCGTCCTTTTCTTCTCTATAATACTTTTGATCTGCAGATACTGCCATCAAGGTATGTCCACCACAGGAAACTTCTTTCCTAACTCTTAACAGAGATAGAAGTTGGATGTTTACTTCCCCTACTAACTAACTGACAAGCAAATGCTGACCTTGACCAAAGAAGGCCACCAGATGAGTTTACCTTCAATAATTGCTTCCCTATTATGCCATAAACATGCATATTTTGAGAACCTGCATTTACTCTCTCCCTTTCTCCAACTATCTTAAATGTACCAATTATCCATTCCTACCAGATCCCAGATTTTTCAGGAGCGTGATTTTATTGCAGAAAAAAAAAAAAACACTCCTCCCTTAATTTTAATTTTGAAATTTCAGAGTTTCCCATATTCCAGGGTTGACCTCTCTTGGTCCAAGGGTAAAATGTCCTATAATTCTGTAAGCATAAAAGTGTAGGAACCCAAATCCCCCATGATTCTTTGCCAAGGATGATTTTGTCCTATGAATTTTGTGGAGGGATTCTTTCCATGGGAAATTCCCCATTTTTTGACACTATAATGAAAAAGAAGCAAAAGTTACACTTGGTAAATGCCTGAGAAGAAACAGAGTTTTGGAAAGGCTGAATAATTTTGACTGCTTGTATTCTCTGCAGAAGGACAAAGGTTGTTTTTGTAGAGTTAGGATATGTTTCATAACAGTGGTAGTGTTGCACTCTATTATTTATCACATGTTCAACTGCATTGCTATGCTGATAAACTTATTTGCTCTCAAACAATAGGAACTCCACTATCCTTTTTAACTGTTCCTGTGTAAGTACATTAAAAGGAAACCATACTTTTTTTGTTGATTAAAGTACAATCCTGAGTATCACAACATTTCCCAAACACAGTTGAACTGAGTTGCTGAGGCCTTTCATCCAAATTACACAGTTATTTGCAAACCAGGTGGTCACACAAAACTCTAAGCCTGTCAATTCAATACTAAATTCCCAAAAAATTGTATTTTCAAATGCAACCTAGGGTGGTGACACTCATGGCGTGTACTCTTTGCAGATATCAACATGCTGAGAACAAATTTGATTAGAGAATATTTTTGCAGATGGGCTGGTGTACAAGAGTTGACACTGTAATATAAACATCACCAGGAGCTCCATAAACTCTAACATTGCCTATAAAACATTACACTGTATTGAGTGGAAGGTCTTAGTAAAGTCAAATAAAATGGCTGCACTCAGCATTGGTCAATCTTTGAGGTTATGCAGCATGTTGCACCAGTACTGCATTAAGTATTTTATAAAGACCAATTGGTTCATGCAAACAACCAAACGAATGTGGAAAAATCTATATATACGACAAAACATCCAGAATACAAAGGAAACCAAATTTATTAAAACCTCTAGTGCCTCAGCAACACTGCCTTGAAAGGAGTAGAAACTTACATCTTTGAATGCTGTGTTGCCGAAGCACTAGAGGTTTTAATAAACTAATTGGTTTCTGCCTGCTACTCTGGGGATAATTATCTCTATTCCACTGACCAAGACTTTTGCATAGATTTTAATATCAGATTGCAGAAGAGAAATACAGTGATAACTACTAGGGTGGAGGTGGTCTTTGTCAGGCTTATTTATCCTAATCACTTCAACTCTAGTTGCCAAGGATTCAACTGTTTACTCACAATACACTGACTGAAAAAAGCCAGCAGCAGGCTGACCAGGTGCATCCTAAAAGTTTTATATATGTTTAAAGTAAATCCATGTAAACCAGAATGCCCCTTCCCAAGTAAATACATACATAATGACTTTTTCCACTTCTAGCTTCTGTCATTACAGAACTTTGTAATAATTTTGGCAATTTGATAGCCTTAGCCCAGTGGAACAACTCATATGCTTTCATCTAGAACCCTCAGTTCTTTCTTCGGTGCTCTGATCTCCCCATCAAGTTTTCATTCTTAAAAGCCCCCTCTTTATGACATTTTTTGTTTAGGTCAGGCATTTGACTGATGGATCTCACATGGTCAATGGACAATTTCCTTATCTGTTTACTGAAAGACAATATTCTCTGCCCATTACATCTTAAAAAATAATAATAAATAAATAAATAAACATTCACTCCCTTTGCCCATTTGAGATTTCCAAAATTCTTCAATCCACAATTGCAGCTCTGTTTTAAACCTAGTGTTCATTAGAAATAAAGGATCCAGTCTCCATTGTACTCTGGACCTAAACCCGACTTAGGGGGTCTAAGTTTAGGATCACCACTTCATGGTCTGATAAGGGTCCGGTTATGATTTCCACCCAATTTCCACTCATTTAGTGTGTAACATCTGCAATGATTAATCGCATGCCCAGTCTACTGGTCAACTCTCCACTAGGTGAAAAAAGTATGCTTCTTCTCTGCTGGATGCTGAACCCTCCAAATATCTGCAAGATTTAAACTGGCCAGCAGTGCCTGTAATATGATAGACACTTTTGGTTATATATTCCTTCCTGCCAGATCTGCATTCTAATCTGGATCTATATATATAGTGTTAATTCACCTCCAATGAGCAGAAATCTAGTGACATGTGGGCCTAGGCTGAGAACTTATCCAAACTGTTGTGGCAGTTACACCTAATCTATTTTGGGCCATAAAGTTTACATGGATAATTTTGCCCATAGGGGAATTAATTTTCAACATGACCCATCTTTTTAGCTCATCTATTGCAACCTGTATAACTTGCCAGCCCAAGTTATTGTTTAAAAAGTGTTGCCACCTCTCTTTTAGATGTTAAATCTCAGCTAAGGTATTTGTTTCCCTCCCACTTTTTCATAAATCCTTTGCACCATTTTTTTTTATTTTAAATTCTTGCAACATGACAATGCCAGGGGAATGATTTATGTACTAGTTCAAAAGTGAAATAGCTGTAATGGTCATGGATGTCCCCTTAACATTCCAGATGATACATGCCACCAAATTGTCTATAGACTGCAACTCCGCTCTTCAATTGGTAAAACCCATCGGTGCATCAACTTTGTGTACAACCTTCACTCCACTGACATGCAGAAAGTCTTTGATACAGTAATAAGTAATGCTACAGGTTCAAAAAAGTTTTCTCCAAATTAAGGTCTATTGTCTTCTAACAATGGAGTAGGTAGACTTGGATTTCTGCAGCTATATAACTAAATGTCTCAGCAAGTTAAACTTGCTCCCAAATAAGCCCCAGCCCCAGAAGAACAGAGTCCATTTAAATCCCTCAAAAAAAAGCTTAAACAGTAAATTTAACTTCCTAAGCAATACAGTATAAATGATGAGAGAAGGTAAACCAGAGCAGTAAACTTGTATTACTACAATCTGAGCACTTGGTACAGTATTAGCACAGTTACTATCCATTAGAAAATGGGCAACATGTACATGAATACACTGATCGGAGAATCAATGTTCTCCAGCAGGGTATTAATGTACAAGTAATGCCAGGTGAAAAACGAGTCCGCCGCTTCATGCTGCTGTGGAGCTTGGACTGGAAAAAATAACAGCCACCATTATTTTACACTCGTTAAGCAGTGGTTCTACTTTTTAGCAAACGTAAAATGTACAAAAAAAGAAAGAGAGAGAGACTGTGTGTGTGTGTGTGTGTGTGTGTGTGTGTGTGTGTGTGTGTGTGTGTGTGTGTGTGTGTGTGTGCATGTGTGTGTGTGTGTGTGTGTGTGTGAGATTGAGAGAGTTGGAGAGAAAGTGAGAGTGATTGTGCGTCACTGAATGTGTGTATGAATGCAAAGAAGACTGTGTATGTGTGAGTGATTGAGAAAGAGTGAGACTGATCTTGTGCGAGTGAATGTGTACATAAATGCAGAGGAGACTGTGTGTATATGTACATGTGTGTGGAAGCAGAAGAGACTGTGTATGTGTGTATGAGAGAGAGAGAGAGAATGGGCTCTATGTAAAATTGTTGTGTTTTGCTTATTTATTTTTTAAGCACTATTTTATTTATTTTATGTATTTTTGATGTAAAATACTTCCTCCAACACCATTAGCATATACTACAGCAAGTTTAAAACATTAGGTGGAGGAACTATTTTTCATTAAAAATATGTAAAAAAAAAAAAAATCTAGTATTTAAAAAAATAAATAAGCAAGTAAAACACAACAACCTTAGAGCAAGGCCATTCTCTAAGTGCAATAATGCCCTCCAGGGTGTGTGTTAATGTGTAATCAATGCCTTTCCAGGGGTTTAGAGGCCCTCCACCTGCCATGTTGGGTGTCATAACACCCCTGGGTGGGCGATGATTACTCATTAACACACACCCTGTCAGGTATTATTGTTTGTGTATCTAACGGCTCTAATGACCCACCACAGTGTAACGTTTCAAATGTCCTGTAGTATCACTGAGTCATTTGTCCATTGATTAGCAACAAGAAAAA
This sequence comes from Protopterus annectens, assembly GCF_019279795.1. Taxonomy (NCBI): domain Eukaryota; kingdom Metazoa; phylum Chordata; order Ceratodontiformes; family Protopteridae; genus Protopterus; species Protopterus annectens. The sequence goes on from NC_056725.1 coordinate 988,877,251, forward strand.
TCTACTGTAAAGCATTGTAATCAGAAGATTAAAAACTAATCAATATTATTGAGCATCATGCCTTCCTGATAAGTAAAGATGGAGGGAAACAGCAGCCCCTCATGACATTCTTCACTTACTGGCTTGAGTATTAAAGCTTAGCAAATGGGTCCTAGAGCCCCCTGTCTGGTCTAAACTGGTCTAGGTCATATTAACTACATAAGCAATGGTTCAAATCCATTCATGTGTGTTTCTCTTTTCATGCTACCATGTGTTCAAATCCCCTGACAGTGTACAATCCTACCATACATGTGAAGATTTTATGGGGAGTGATTAGCACTTTCTAAAATAATGCATTTCTTAATTGTTTTGAGATATGGGCTCCTATCCCACCTCCAACCTTCTCATTCCATATTTGCTCACCTTGTGCTATACCCTCTGCTTCTTTCAACTTTTTCCAATTTCCAAGCTATGTTATGCTCATAAGATAGAAAGAAGCACCAAACACATGACAGGAATGAGCATATAATTCCACTAGATAAATCCATTGATGTTTCAGCGTTCTTATGCAATGATTCTTACAGTGTCAATACACTGGTTAGGAGTTTCAAATTCTCTGGAGACTGGATGTTGTTTTATAATTGTTCTATTTGCAATCTGCAGATGTAGATTTCCAGGATATACATATGTTTTATGATTCAGTTCCCCCTCCAACTGCTGCAGTGGCTTCCCGTGCTAATACACCATGATGGATCTTTCATCTGAAGAAATTATGGGTTCACTTCCCTTGAGGGCTATTTTGTATTTTTGCCATCCATCTACACGTGGATTCCATTTAACAGATGCCATTGTTTTATGATTCCTAGTATCTAACTGCTGCAGTGGCTACTGTGGATATACTGGTATGGGGAGTTAATTACTGGATGGACTCCCCTCTAACATATATTCCTTTTTTAATGACATTCAAGGTATAGTGCAGGTCCATTGCTAACACTCTGATGTTTTCAGGACTACTGCAGGTTGGTATATCACATTATGTTACCGTATCCCTCTTTTTCAGGTATATTTTTCACGTTCCTCAAAACTGACATATTTGCCATGGCACCTTCATCACTCTCCCTTTCCAAAAATTAGCTTTGCTCCTTAACCTCATCAGCAATATATGTTGTTCATTGTGTGGATTGTGTTATTATAGTGTATCCTCTACTTCACCCTCAGCGATCAATGGCACTTTCCTCTGAATTCCACATTTTTTTCATGTGTGTGTGTGTGTGTGTGTGTGTGTGTGTGTGTGTCTGTGTGTGTGTATATATATATATATATATATATACATATATATATATATATATATATATATATATATATCTTTTTTTTTTGTATTTATTTATATATATATACATATATATATATATATATATATATATATATAGATTTACTTTCAAATTTTGAAATACCAAAATGTCAAACTGGAAAATCTTGAGACTAGAAACTGGAAAGTTCACAACACTGAAATTTTAAAACATTAAGGTTTATTTTAGAGAATACTACTATAACTAGCAAACAGAAACACTTTACATAAGCTTCTATCGCTTTAAATATTCTCAAAACAAATGTAACCAACATGGCACAAATCACATACAACATTCCAGGAGCTGTAGTAAACTTTTATGGGACTGAGTTACCTCTACACATAAGTAAGTGCACTTACGCGAAAGTTCACTTAAATATACCAACTCTGAGATTGCACTACAGAGCGGAAGATGGAAATCTTTCCATTCCACACTGTACAGAGATGCCCGTTCCGCATGGTCAACATTTCAAACTTCGACCATATGGTCTCAGCCATATGTACACACACACACACACACACACACATATATATATATATATATATATATATATATATATATATATATATATATACATATCTACATATCTACTTTACATGGTCAACATTTCACAAAGCCGAAGACCATATGGCCGAGACCATATGATCAACTTTTGAAATGTTGATCACATAAAAAAAAAGAAAAAAACACAAGAATAACTAACCTAAACACTGGTAGCAGGGGTTAAGCCCCTCTGCAGCCCTCCTGGGGGGTCCACCCCCGCACACACCCTGAAACGTAAATATACCAACTCCAAAATCGCACTGCAGTTCAGAAGATATAAATCTTTCCATTACGCACTGAACGGAGATGCCCGTTCCGCATGGTCAACATTTCAAAAGTCGATCATATGGTCTCAGCCATATGGTCTTCAGCTTTCTGAAATGTCTACCATTTGTATATCTACATATATATATATATATATATATATATATATATATATATATATATATATATATATATACAGCTATTCACAGACTAGCTTTTATAAGATACTAACTGCAATACTGCATAGCATTAACAATAAATTTTGTAAGTGCAGTCATTAACTTTGACATACCATTGATACCATTGGTATTTAATTCATTTTAGGACACAATAATGCCTTACAGCATATCTGGTTGTGGCAAAGGTGTACATATTTTCTTCTCATATTGGTTTATGCACTGAAACAAAAAACTAGTGTGGCATGCCATTGATCTAATTATCACTTTTTATCTTCCCATTTCCCTGTATTTTTATATTTTTTGTTGTATATATATATATATATATATATATATATATATATATATATATATATATATATATATATATATATATATATATTTCCCTGGACATAAAGCCACAGAAAAAACCCTTATTGAGAACTTTAATAAAAAAGAACAGGATTGAGCGCTTTCATAAGACTGTAACACAACGTCATCAGAATCCTGGATTTTTTCTGTAGCTTTTTGTCCAGAGGAATTGTATTTCATTTGGTTATTGGTTTGCTCTTGTCTGCACACACACACACACACACACACACACACACACACACACATATATATATATATATATATATATATATATATATATTAGATTGCTGCTGAAATACTGGACCATTAGTACAGGGAACTAGACCAAGCACTAGTTTGGCCTGCCATACCTCCACTGGTGGCTGCAGTGACACCAACACCAAAGGCAAGAAATATACCCAGCAAATCTAGATTGCATTCTGACAGAGTTGCTTTCATAGCTCCTGCCCTACCTGCTCCAACTGCATTAGGGAGCTCTGCCATAGCTGCTGGTGCAGTGGTATCCTCCAGGAGTAGTATTAGCAGTGGGGGTGATTTTATCACCAACCAGGAGCTGATAGGACTGGAGAAGGGCATAAAGGAGATGAGTACCAGTGCCTGAACTAGCAGGGTTGAAAAGGTCCTGCATCTTATTTCCAGAATGATGCCATGTCCAGCACTGATGCAGGCAACTGAAAGAAGAGACAGTGATTGCAGTTCTAAGGATGAGGACTACATCCTCACTGTTCTCAAGCTGGACATGGACGCACCTTCTGTGTCCCTTACCTGTTACCAAACATGGTGTCCCCCCCATTATATTGTGTCCATCACTATCCTGTTGGTCTTTTATGTCCTTTATGTCTGCATTTGCTACCTAACATACCCTACGTACCTGACACTCTCATTCTTAAGCACCTTTTCCAACATTCCTCTCTCTCAAAAAAAATGGCACCTGCCACACCAAAAGTAGGCAAATTAGGCCTGTATACACTCTAAAATCCCTTTTATTGTGTGTACTGCTCTACATTTATGTTGTGAAGAAGTGGATAGCTAAGTACTGTTCTGCAAATTCCTGTATTTTTCCCCTGTGTCCTTCACTCCACTATTTTACAATTGTGATTGTTATTGCCACCTTATACTGTGAAGCAGGTACATGCCATGTATATGAATGACAGTATATTCATGTTGCATAGAAATATGTAATTACATGGGACAAGTACAGTGCAGTTACAATGGCCTTTCCAGACCCATGCATTTGTCCCAAAGCCTGTTATGCACAGTAACCGGTGTTCCATACAGTGAAGTTTTAATACATATAAATGTACATTTTCACATCATTGAAAACAAACTTTTCCTGTGTAGCTTGTGATTCATACTGTGTTTTCTTCATTGTGTAAAAATTTGGTAGGTGGTTCAAAACTGATAGTGGTGAACTTGTGCATGTATGAGTGTGTGTGTGTGTGTGTGTGTGTGTGTGTGTGTGTGTGTGTGTGTGTGTGTGTGTGTGTGTGTGTGTGTGTGTGTGTGTGTGTGTGTGTGTGTGTGTGTGTGTGTGTGTGTGTGTGTGTGTGTGTGTGGTGCCTCTGTCATGAAAATAATTCCTCAACAACAGGTATTCTGTTCCCACCTCCATTCAGGAGAAGAAACTAATTTTTGACACAACTACCTCTGCACATTATTCCATTTTTACCACATACATCTTGTCTACAACACACTGATGAGATCATCTTGTCAAAAGTTCACTCTCTCCCCTTAAGAGTCAGACTTGTACTGTGGCACTTGTAACGAATACCATGTATTATAGGTGTGTAATTAGGCAAGTAGAAGGTTCAGCTCTCACAGTGGTGTACTTGTGTGCATGGCTTCAATGTTAGGTAGGTATAGCTTTCTGAGTGTATCAACTTCCTCTGAGAAGAAGAATTTAACCGGGACTGGACTCTTCCATCCAGTTTTATTACAAATATCTTCTCTGCAGCACAGTGATGAGGTCAACCTTTCATAAGTGCAGTCTCTCCCCTTACAAGTCAGACTACTCTTGTGGCATTTACAGCTAACATTGTGTTCTTAAATTGTGTAATTACATAATAAAGTGGTTCACATCTCACAGTGATGAACTTGTGTGTGTGGCTACAATGTCAGGTAGGTATAGCTTCCTGAACAGACTTGCTTTATCAACTTCCATTCCAAGGAAGAATTTAAGGTGGGAGAGGACTCCCCCATCCACGTCTGCAACTTTTACCACAGACATCTACTCTGCAACACACTGATGAGGTCATCATTTCATAAGTGCACTCTCTCACAATAGAAGTTAGAGTTCTCCTTTGGCACTTGTGACTAATACTGTATGCTATAGATTTTATAACTAGATAGGAAGGAAGTTCAAATCTCATTTCCAATCTCACAGTGATAAACTTGTGTCTATGGGTTCAATGTCAAGTAGGTAGAGATTCCTGTACAGACACGCTATATCTACTTCCACTCAGACAAGGAATTGAACCTGAGAAAGGGGCCCCACCTCCCCATATCCCCCATTTAACACAGATATATTCTTTGCAACACACTAATAGGTCATCCTTTCATAAGTGTACTCTTTCACTACAAAAGTCAGACTTTTTCTGTGGCACTTGTGGCTAATACTGTGTTCTCTAGGTTCAGTAACTAGATAGGTAGTGGGGTTAAATCTGATAATGGTGAACTTGTGTGTGAGGGTTGTGGCATAAGTGTCATGTACACATAGCTTCTTCAACAGTTGTGCTGTATGTACTGCCACACAGGAGAAGCATTTATACTAGGAGAGGAATCCTCCCATCCCCTTATCACACTTGAACCACAAATATCTTCTCTGCATCACAGATGAGGTGATGAAGTCATCGTTTCATAACTGCACTCTCTCTCACTATAAAAGTCAGACTTATCCTGTGGTGCTGGAGTGTAAAACCATGTTCTCTATGTTCTGTAGTCAGTAAGGTGAGGGATTCAAATCCAATTTTACTTAAATAACTGAACTGTGTGTACTGTCATGTACAATTGCCTCCATGACAACACCCTCTTATGTAAGTTTCTGCTTATGAGACATACTTTCACTGGCAGAGGGCCCTATAAATTTCTATTACCCCAGAAAACACCTACTTTTGGAAACACACTGGTTACAGCATGCCTTCTAAAATTAGCTACATTCCAGTTGTAGGATTACTTATCTTGTATTACATAATAGCAATTTTGTCTCCAATAGCTAAAATCATGGAGCAGTGTATTCACAAGCAACTCCTAAACTACCTAACCCTTAACAGTCTTTTGTCTAATTCCCAACATGGTTTTAGCCCCTACCATAGTACAACCACTGCCCTCCTCTCCTTTGTTGACTCAGTCAATAACAACCATAATAATAAATTAATATCCTCTGCTTTCTTTCTTGACCTATCGAAAGCCTTTGACATGGTCAATCACCAGCTTCTGCTCCACACCCTGGAAAGCTTACATCTCGACAACCTAGCCCTAAGTTGGTTCAATGCTTACCTCACTGGTAGGCAACAAGCTGTCCAGTGGCAAAACAGGCTATCTGACCTGCTTCCTAACACCATTGGCGTCCCTCAGGGCTCTATTCTTGGTCCCCTTCTTTTCTCCGTCTTCATAAATGATCTTCACTCAGTCATACCCAAAGCCACCTGCATCCAATATGCAGATGACTCCACCCTGATCTGTTCTGACGTCTCTCTCCCGAAACTCCAAGCAAAAACCCAACACTGTTTTGCTATAGTGGAAAAATGGTTCTCTGAATTGAAACTCATACTTAATCCAACAAAAACCAAGCTGCTGCTATTTTTCCCCTCTGTATCCACTCCCCTTGGAAAAGAACTTCCAATTCCTAACAATACGACCTTCCATGTGGAATCCACCAATGGCACCATCATAGAGCCTGTCTCCAACACCAAACTATTAGGTGTCACTATCGACCACAAGCTTAAATTTGATATGCACATTAGCCAAACCATTAAGACAGTAAACAAGAAACTCGGCTCTATGTACAGAATAAAGAACTTTTTAACCCCTCATGCCAAACTAACCATTGCTCGCACTCATCTCCTTTCCACCCTCTTGTATGCCTCCCCAGTACTTTCTTTCCTCAATAAGCGAGAGCTCAATATGTTCTCTGTTGCCTATAATCACATTGCCAGATTTATAACAGGAACACCTTATCGTACTCTCCATTGCCTTAACCTAAAGAAACTTGGCTGGTTGGAACTGCCCGATCTTCTCAAACTCAACCAACTTACTGAAGCTTTTAAAATAATCAACCAACCGGATAGAACCCCCTCACTGAGCAACATACTAACCCCCTACTCCAACCTAAACTGCCTTCGATCATCAAATAGTGTTCAGATACAAACCATTAAATCTAAGAATTCGGGTGGTGATGCTCTCTATGCCAACTCCATCGGAAAACCTTGGAATTCCCTTCCAAATAACCTAAGACTTATGACCTCGCTTAATCAATTCAAAAATAATCTCAAAGAATTCCTTAAGTCACACTGGTTATGCCCTTGTCCTAAACCAGACTAAACCCAAAAATCTAATACCACCTTAGTCTCATCCCCATTTCAGAGATTATAATCTCAACCTCTTGGCTTCACAATGTAACCATGTTTTAGACTCTCTCCATACTATGCGAATGTTAAATAATTAGCATGTATAGCCTGCTGTTTGCTTTTATGCTTATGTTAATGCTATTTTCTTCTGCATGTAAATGTATTGTTGTTTGCTTTTATGCTTATGTTAATGTCTATTTTCTTCTGCATGGAAATGTTTTGTTGTCTTCTCATTATGTTGGAGCTTTTCTCCCCGGGCCTCTACTGAAAAAGGACATGTATCCAGCTAGACTAGCCCGGTCAACAAATGTAAAATAAATAAATAATAAATAAATAAATAATAGGTAGAAGGTTTAAATCCAGCTACTTTTTCTATGTTTGTTGTGCTGTGTAGAAAAGTCTTCTGATGCATATAAGATGTACAGCTGTGTGTTGTTACCATGCTCTTCAATTACCTTTTTTCCATTTTAGAGGAACATCACTGAATTAAAGAATGGTGATGTCATCTATTCAAATTTACATTTTCACGACTGCAAACCAAAATCTTGTGGGGCACATGCAATTCAGCCAGTGTTCTGTACTTTGTGATTTTAGGTGGTCAGTTCAAATCCAGTCATTACTCCTTAGACTCATTTGCATCAGTATGACTGTGAATATGCATGTAGGTAACAATGTTGTCACTTGAGGCTGTGGACATATATAACTGTGTGTTCCTTTTACAAGAATATCTTCTCATTTTTTTTAACAAATAAGCTTTATTGGATAAGGTTGATGCTATTGGATTAAATTTGGGTTACCTAGGAGAAGCATTAAGGCTTTTCTTGTGGCATGATGAAATGAGACAATGTTCTGCATGCTGATGCCTTAGTAAGGCATGTGTTCAAATCCATGATTATCAACACATTGTGCATAATGCCATTCTGACATCATAGTCATGACTACCTTATGCATCATGGGTGTTTGGGTATACCTAGCAGCAGGTGCTGTTGTGTTAGAAATTGACATATAACAACAGTATTTTCAAGAAAGTACTGGCACATATATATCCCTTCCAGCAATAACATGATGTCATGGCTTCAAATACCCAAATATCTCACAATATTAGCAACACTTGAACCATGGTATATTGATTCTTCACAATATCTTGTAGCTTCTGTCGTCACTTAGTTAGGTGTTCAAAATCCACATTGAGTGACTGTTTCCTGATGCTGGTATGCATGAATGATATCCACAGCTGTTATAGCGGTTACAATAAAGTGGAAAAAAGCACCCCATCCCTTGCATCTGATATAGATTTATTGGAATACAACCTTATGTTGTAATTACTTTGCATTTTGCATAGGTGGAGTCTAACAGCTGCTTTAAGACTTCCACTGTCATGCATGTCATGGTATTTGTCAGTGGTCTTACATAGCTTAATGTTCAATTCCAGAACAGGGCAAGAGTACATGAATGCACTGATATTACACTGCAGGATGTTATTATTATCAAGTTTTACTTTTGAGGAAGAACTATAACAGTTGTTCTGTGAATGTCATGGTGTGAGTGCTCCTGTGGCACATGCATTAAGCAAGGACTTGTATAGCATATCTACAGCGATAGAGTGTGGTTCAATTCTGGGACAGTGTGTATAAAAAAACAACAGAAAAAGCTTCCTTGGACAAGAAATATTGATATTTTACTGCTCACAGTTGTGTGAATACTAACATAGTCATCTGCATGTCATCATTTAGACAAAATAATATTGTACAAATTATCATCAAATGTCCTTTCTTACTTCACAGATCAGTTTCAATTATTTGTGACAAGCTCCACTGCTATGTCATTTTGCAGATGCAACCAACACACAGCACTGTACAGTATGTAGTATGATTGGCAGGGGATGAATCTGGTAAGGTGTGCCTGTCAGATAACTGTGTCAAACAGGAGGGGCTTAGGCAAAGGAAGTATGTATGGCACTGTCTGAGGACCACATTTTTAAGGCATCTCCCACCAAGGTAGGGGATCCACACTCATTACAATAGGAAAGTGCTGTAAGCCATTCAAGTGTGTTTGACATGACATGCACATTATACCTATATCTGTGGCATCAAATGCTGATACCCATTTTTCTGATATCTGTCATGTCATGTGTTAGAGTCTGGCAAGATGCAAATGTTGAGTATGTCATTGATTGCTCACAGGCATTACTTAATTTCCAACTAATAATGCTATGTCTTCATCAAAACATTTATGAATAAAGATAATTATTTTCTTCACACTGCAGAGCTTTATAGGACATGATGACTTACATATAATGTCTTATTGTATGGCATTATGCATAATCATCATAAATTGTGATTAGGCCTGTGTTAGGACACTTTCTTGTCTGTTTGCCTGTTATGGCAGTGTCCACCATAATTTCTTGTGAACACGTCCAGTATGATTATGTAATAGATGAACACCATCTATGAATGGAGACTGAAATGTCATCAGATCTGTGTTGTCATTTGTCATTTGTATTTTTCAGCATTATTATACAACTTTTTAGGATGTACATGAATATACAATACATGCTTGTCCAATACATGTTTCAAGGTAATATAGCCCCTTTCTATAGTTGCCAAATGGCAACAAATTGCAAAACATATGCCTTTTTGACGTGTATGACACAACAGCTGTAGGGCTAATTTCTTTGTGTTATACATGATGAAGTGAAGAATACAGTGGCACTGTCGATTATCACACAAAAATTCCCTTTATATACGTCATATTAAATAACTGCAGTATATGTGAATAGCCTCTAAAGTATCTACTGTCCTTGCTAACTGCTGTCTCAGCTCAGCATGTCATCAACATTAATATCACATTTACTCCCTCTTATTACAATGTAGCTTTATTTCCCTTTCGCATCCTTTGTTAGCATGTGCATTTTTAGAGATGTGTATTGGTCCAGAATTATAAGCATGATTAATTATTAATGATTAATTATTATTACGCAAGTATGGCGGTATTTATGTTTAAAATGTTTTTGTGACATAATTACATATTTGACTGTATTATCCAAGTACATTTTCTACATTTACCCTCCCCTCTTACTTATGTCTGCATATTCTTTGTACATTGTTCCCAGTTAACATCCCCTGCATCTTTTACATTTATTTATTTTATTTTACATTTGTTTACTGGGAAAGTCCAACTGGAACAGAGCCCATTTTCAGAGGAGGTCCAGGGAGAAGTGCTCCAGACACATCTTTGGAATGTGGGAAGAAACCAGTGCACACAGAGGAAGCCCACACAAATGCATGGAGGACAGGAAGACTCCACACAGAGGGCACCCCAGTTGAGAATGGAACTGGAGAACCTCTTGCTGTGAGACGAAAATGCTAACCGCTGCAGCACTGCACTGCCCATCTTAACTGTTGGAATCCACTTGTCCCTTACTTCATGTAGGCTGTCCACACATGCTCCCATAATAGGTTTGCTTACAGGCAACCCATTATGTTTACATTATGTGCTCATGCTTCCTGCACCTTTTCGTGGTCACCAGCACTTCTAGCCACAAAAAGGTGCTACTAATTACATAAGCACAATGAGCAGCATGCATATTCCGTGAGTGCTGCTGCTCATCGAACTAATGTGCTTGCATTGTGTAGGCTAGACAATTGTTAATGAATCCCAGGGCAAGTTTTAAAATATATAAACATTCCTAGCAGGTTTTGAAACTGATACAGTCTAACCTATGAAACCACACTATTTCTTGAATATCTGTATATACCATATATAATATGCTTATTTATTTCAGTAACAACTAATACAATATATAATATACATATATCAAAGCCAAAAAGTGCATGATTAATTTGCAACATTATCTACTTAACCTATTTAGTCCCTAATGGTTAACATAAATAGAACAACCAGGTTGCTCATACCAATGCAAAGGCAATATGTGACCATGTCCTTACCTACTTTTGTCTCTTCATTCTGTTAGCCTGTTTAAAAAACAACACTTAAATATTTATTCATATATAAACACACACACACACGTAGATATATGTATATATATATATATATATATATATATATATATATGTGTGTGTGTGTGTGTGTGTGTGTGTGTGTGTGTGCGTGTGTGTGTGTGTGTGTGTGTGTGTATGTGTGTGTGTGTGTGTGTGTGTGTGTGTGTGTGTGTGTGTGTGTGTGTGTGTGTGTGTGTGTGTGTGTGTGTGTGTACATAGGTCCTGCACCATTCCCTTTTTTCAAATCTTTTTTTTTTTTTTTTTTTTTTTTGTGACTTGCGACTCAGAAATTTCTTTCAATTTATTGATGAAACATTCTCATGTCTATCACTTCTGGGCATTCCCACAACATATGTGACATACCTGCAACCCCGCCCTCACATCTCCAGCATGTTCAATAACCCAGCCTTCATTACAATTGCCTGTGCTGGGTTTCTGAACCCTAGATGTAGTTCTTCAATCTGCTAGTCCCTGACCACCTAACCAAATCAGATACTGCCAACCCTGCAAAAAACTTCTTCCTACTCTGTAGGAGAATAATGTGACTTATCTTAATCTGAGCATCTCTACATCTTGCCTGTACTGTTGCCACCTAACAGAACATTAATTTCCCACAACTAACTCCCCGACCCTCTCATCTTTCTGTAGACTTCTCATATCTGAAAGGTTGTCCTAAATACACCTATACACTCCCTTCAAGGTTAATAATCTCTTATTCCCTACCCACAACTGTTCAGATCTTAGCTATTCTAATCATAGTAGGTGCTAACTTTCCCTGAAATTCTACAAGGACAAAAACACAAACAAAAAAAAACATACACTTGGGTCTCACATTATTGTTCAGGCAGGCAAAGTCTTGCCATGCCTTGACTGCCCTCTGTCTCCACTTCTTCCAAAAACAAGCTACCATACACTCTGACAGCTGGATACAAATACTAATCTGAATAGGGCTTCTTCTAATTGGATCTCCATTCAAGCCACATATTTTCCAAAATTCATCAAGCATATCTTCAGGCGTACAGCTCCAACAATCTCTTTCTGATCCCGCCTCATCTATTTTTCTGTCTCCACGTGTATATTCATTTCTCCTTCTTCCTTTTTTTCATTATTTCAACATGTAACAAGACAAAGGTACTCCGAAAATCTCCAGATAGGTCTGGTATCCTATGTCTGACACACAGTGTGTTTGGACTAATGAGAATCAGCATAAAGGATTAGTCTGGATAAAATCATTTTAGCCATTAGATCTAAAAGACTCTCCCTATATTGATCTCCCTGTAGGAGGAATAAAGATGCCTTGTTGATGTTTCAAGACATTTATTCAGTTAAGCAGATACATGGGCAAGTATAGGTAGATAGATGTCCCAGGAAGTCTTTGGTATGTCTCTGGGACTTCCAGGGAGGAGGGCCATTACTCAAACCACCATGCCAAGGCTAGAGCTCTTCTATCTTTGCTGATTTCTACTACACACCACTTTCAGACTTCCACACCCCTGCAGCAGACTCCTTCTGGCATCCCTCGTCACTTACATCTCTCCAGCAGACTGCTTAAACATGTCAAGTCAATGGTGCTCTTGTGTCCTTCAGCGCACTGACCCTCCAATTCTACCCAACCCCATGGAACTTCACTAGGCTGCCAAGGGGCAGATCAGATTCTCCAGACTTTTGTGGATGGGATTTTGTATCCTGTATGCACAGGGAACTACATTTGGGCGAGTACCACTCAACCTCTCTTACCCAGGTTGGAGGTCTCCTAGGCTGGTCAATTTCTGCCACATGCTTTCTTCCAGACTTCTTCTGGGGATGACATTTGACCTCTCCCCTTACCCAGTTGGGACATCTCCTTGGCCATCCAATTTCTGTGGCACTTTGCCTTATAGATTTCCACTGGAGAAGACCCCACCTCCAAGTTCCTATTTTGACCAAGACTGGAGCCCTCACGTACTGGCTGTTGTCTCCTCTTAGGGTCCCTGCCACCTCCATGTCTCCTGCAAACTGTTTAAACATTTTAGATCATACATTCCCTCAAGACTCTCAGAGGACTGTCTCTCTGATTCTGCATGACCTCATCTAACTCTCTTTGGCTGCAGGGCCTCAAATTTGCTCTCATTTAGACTTCATGATACCTACTCTCCCTTTTGCACTTCATCTAGAGATTTGAAAATCAGTGGGCTAATTGCAATGGGACCCTGCATCCCCACTCCAATCACACCACACCTGCAATTTGCTCCACCCGGAAGTGAGGGTTCGACAAATGTGCAGCACTTGACCCCTCCTGTTGCATGCTCTCTGTGGTCTGTGGTGATGCCCATCATAGGACAGAATCCATGTCATCTGAGTAGTAGCTGGCCAAAGAGAGACCCTAGGCCAGCCCCTAGTCTGTGATAGCCCAAAACCCCTATCTGTGCAGCACTAGGGGCTGGAAGGCCCAAATTCAAGCCTTAGATCCACATGTTTGTCTTTGACCAACCTTCAGCCATGGCTGAGACCTCTGCCTGCCTGTCCCTGGGTGTGAAATGGTTAGACATTCCTATCTCCCGCACTTTAACTCTTGAGAGGCTTAGATTCAAGATTCAAGTACAAGAGATGTGGTGAAGACTATAGTCCATACAGGAGATTGCACCATCAGGGAGCTCATGGCCAGTCGTTCTGTGTCCTGTATCACCCCCCTTAACTGGACCGTCCATCTGCCATACAGTGCATATAAAAAGTGTACACACTGCTGTTAAAATGCCAGGTTTTTGTGATTTAAAAAAAACAGAGACCACAATAAATAATTTCAAAACTTTTTCCACCTTTAATGTGACCTATAACGTGTACAATTCAACTGAAAAATAAATCTGTTTGAGGAAAAAATATAAAAAAATAAAACATGTACAATAAGCTGGTTGCATAAGTGTGCACACTCTTAAACTAATATTTTGTTGTGTGTGCACACCCTTAATCTAATACTTTGTTGAAGCACCTTTTGATTTAATTACAGCATTCAGTCTTCTTGGGTACACACCTGCCATCAATTAAAGAGACTGTGATTAACCCCAAATAAAGTTCAGCTGTCCTAGTATGATTTTCCTGATATTTACTCAGTTGTCTGCTACAGCACAAGCCATGGTCCACAAAGAGCTTACAAATCATCAAAGGGATCTCATTGTTGAAAGGTATCAGTTAGGAGAAAGATACAAAAAAATTTCCACAGCATTGGATATACCATGAAACACAGGGAAGACAGTCATCAAAAAGTGGCAAAAATATAGGACAACAGTGATGTTGCAAAGAACTGGATGTCCCCCCAAAATTGATGAAAAGACAAGATGAAAACTGGTCAGGGAGGCTGCCAAGAGACCTACAGAAACACTGAAGGAGCTGCTGGAATTTCTGGCAAGTACTAGCTGTGTACTACATGTGACAACAATCTCCCGTATTCTCCATATGTCTGGACTATGGGGAAGGGTTGCAAGACGGAAGCCTTTTCTTACACAGAAAAACATCTAGGCCTGGCTACAATTTGCCAAACAATGCATCAAGTCTCCAAAAAGCATGTGGGTAAATGTGTTATGGTCTGATGAGACCAGGGCTGAAGATTTTGGCCACAATTCCAAAAGGTACGTTTGGTACAAAAACAACACTTTACATTACCAAAAGAACACCACCCCTATTGTGAAGCATGGTGGCAGCAGTATCATGCTTTGGGGTTGCTTTTCTTCAGTTGGAACTGCAGCTTTAGTCAAGGTGGAAGGAATTATGAACAGTTCCAAATACCAGTCACTTTTGGGCCAAAACCTTCAGGCATCTGCTAGAAAACTGAAGATGAAGAGAAATTTCACCTTTCAAGACAACAATGACCCCAAGCATACAGTAAGCGTTCATAGTTAATTCATGTTCTGATCCTTTGATGTGAGCTCTTCTTATCATTGTGAAGCACAATTCACCAAGCATTGGATTGTTCACCCATTAAAAGGGAATATGAGCTGGGTTTAGACCATCATGAGAGAGGTGAATTTTACCCTACTGGTGATGTGTTGTTGCAACAGTAATTCTGCTCAGTATGAGAGGAAATGCTGATGTATGTGCTTGGCTTTGTGTAAAGCTACCATTTGTGGGATTATGACTGAATGCCTCTAAGTCAGAATTCCACCTGAACATAATGATGCTGCAGCACTGTGGATCTGTAGTTGGCCTGGGATAGCTGGCTGCAGGGTTGGTGAGCAATACCATGTTCTGGGTCATTTTTTTTATGTAGCAGAGCAGCAAAAAGCTGTGATCTATTAAAGGTCAGCCCTCAAGTCAAGCTTTTGTCTTAGGAGGAGGAACGGGGTCTGTGTCCTTGTGGGGAGGGAGGGCTTGTCTTCATGTCATTTACCTGCCATGTGTCCCTAACTCACTGTCATCTGCCATTCAGATCACTGGTGACACTTTGATCTACAGTGGATACAAAAAGTGTACACACCCCTGTTAAAATGCCAGGTTTTTGTGATATAAAAAAATTAGACCACAATAAATAGTTTCAAAACTTTTCCCACCTTTAATGTGACCTATAACCTGTACAATTCAATTGAAAAACAAACAAATCTGTTAAGAGAAAAAAATATAAAAAAATAAAAAAATTACAATAAGCTGGTTGCATAAGTGTGCACACCCTTAAACTAATAGTTTGTTGAAGCACCTTTTGATTTAATTACAACATTCATCTTCTTGTGTAGAAGTCTATCAGCATGGCACATTTTGACTTGGCAATATTTGCCTACTCTTCATTGCAAAAGTGCTCCAAATCTCTTGTGCACAGCCCTCTGCAGGTCACCCCACAGATTTCTATTGGATTTAGGTCTGGGCTCTGACTGGGCCATTCCAAAACTCTAATTTTCTTCTGGTGAAGCCATTATTTTGTTGATGTGGATGCACAGTAGATACCACATGTTAGTCATCCCTGTGTTGACTTTTCTGACACCTACTGCTTAAAACTGAAAAAGCTAGAAGGATCATTTGGCCCCATTTTCATGCTCAAAATTTAGATCAAGTGAGCTTTTTCACTTCTGTTCCATGGTAGGTTTCTGTCCTCCCTGAGCTTGCCTTAGAACAGCTGTGTAACTTAACAGGTATACAGCTCCAGCCAAAGTCCCCACATAACACTGCCCCTGGCACAGGTTTAGTCTAGACACATACACCATGGGATCAACATACCACAGGCTCCTGTAGGCAGTGGAAGATGGCTGCCTGACACCACCCAGGGCATAGGAATATCCTGACACTCTTCTTAGGAGGGAACCAACTGTTAAACCATGAATAATCTCTAGGAGCAGGCCAGATGTATGACATCACCCTCCAAATGGGGTATTAAAAGGGCCCAGAAGTGAGCCCTGCATGGCATGGACAAACTTCCCAGATCAGATGATGAGGGGGCAAAGGCTTCTCTGCCTCCTTACCCCTGGAGGCCAGAGGCTTTTTTGACCATGTCTAACCTTTAAAAGGTCAGGGGGCCCAAACCAGGCTGCCATGACTCCCCAGCTGGACCCTCAAGGGGACTCTCCCACAGGTGATTGAAGGCTGAATGACCCTTAGACAGGTTTAGCCATAGAGGTAATCGAGGGCTGCAAAGTGCATTTGCATTGTCGATGATTAATGTGTCCTGCAATTCACATTAGTTCTTGCAGCTAAGTGTATTCTTCATCTATGCATAAGCTGAGTGATTTATTGTTGTTCTTTTATTTTCCTCACTTTCACCACCCCAGTCACTACAAGGTGCATGGTGCATCAGCTTCAGCACAGCTGCCTATAGACAAGGTGCATCAAAAGAAGCAGAGGAGTTTTCACAGGAGTCATCATGGGTGCCCTGCCTGAGGTTACTGACTCCACACCACAAGATGGCAGGGTATTCTGCAGTGGCTGGGGAGGTCATCCTGTTTGGCCAGAGGGTGTAGCAGCACTGACCATTTGGTCTTTAAACAGACGCTTCACAGAAAGCAAGGCATTCTCACATGTACCGGAGAATGGGATCAAGGGAAAGGGCACTAGTACTACTGGGGTCATCCCACACAGGGAATAGAGTAGAGAAGGTGCATTCCATGCTGAAATGGCAACCATTTTCCCCATTGGACGTCACCCCTTGGTACATGGTAGATAGCACCATGAAATGGGAATCCCCTCCATCTTCTTCCCCTCATTGCAAGGCTGTGGAGATGCACTGAGCACAGCTGTATCCCACACTTGCCCTCACCATTGTCATCCCTTCCTCCCCTCTTGTTTCATTGGGAAAAAGCAAAGGGAGAGTGTGGGCCAACAGCTTCATGGGATAGGGGTAGAGGGGTGGTACTCTGCTGACTGCCAGCAGTCTATGGCCAAATTCAGTGGAAGGGGCTGCCAGGTTCACCCAGGAAGTCACAGGCTCAATCCTACTGGCCTTGTCTGGGGAAGTGCAGGACAAGAGAGAAGAGAGGCATCCCTGGGGATGGAACTATCTCAGAACAACATTATTAATGATCCTTCCACAGGTTCACCTATGGAAACCTTGTAATGACATTCACTTCCTCTAGATAGTCAAATTTTATTGCCTTCTCAGTGCACCATCAGGGCATGAACAACTCCAGATGGACTGATCTGAAGAACTCACTAAACCATCCAATCGGTAGTAGGGATGGGCAATATGTACAAAGGGAAGAGACTTAAAAATTTGAGCTTCTGATTCACACTAACTGGGAATTCCTCTTTCATAGCGAATAGTTACAACCTCTGGTAACTTTTAAGAATGGGTTTCAGCGGGTTACCTAGACCTGTCTGCCAAGGGTCGACACTCCTTATTCATTCAGAGTAGCACACATGCAGCCCCTGACATTTAAGGGCATCACAGACCTAAGAAGTTTGAGACAACAGCACAAGGCCACATAGCTAGTTATCATGGTGGAGTTTTATTT
Organism: Protopterus annectens; assembly: GCF_019279795.1. NCBI lineage: Eukaryota > Metazoa > Chordata > Ceratodontiformes > Protopteridae > Protopterus > Protopterus annectens. The sequence goes on from NC_056725.1 coordinate 988,895,384, forward strand.
GTTATTGGAATTAAACATACAAATCGCTCCACCAAGTAATAAAGACCATGCACCACTACATCAAGAATCAAGACAGAACCATCAGTCTATCAATCCTTTCCATATCCAGGCTAGGTGAGTTTTCTCATGCTGAGTTAAATTAAGCCACAAGCACCAATCTTAATGGTGCCGTTCAATCAATTACTTTAAGTTTCAGCTTTGCAACCATAGCCACCCAGAAACAAAGACTTTGCTTTCCTGGAAGCTCCCTGGTGGGTCATGGGAATAATGCCACCAGATTGCTAGTTGGCATCGTTTATGGTCTGAACTATTAATGATGGTATCTGATCACCTTTGAACCTTAGACTTTCATTCTTGATTAATAAAATCATTCTTGGAAAATGCTTCCAGTTTTGTTCATCTTGTGCCAGTCTAAGAATTTCAACACTAGTGGCACTATAGGATTACATCCAGCTGTCCCTCTTAATCATGTTCTCAGTTTCAAAAGTCAACAAAATAGAACAGGAGTCCTATTTCATTGGTACTAGCTGAAGAATTCAAGTGACTGGTCTGCTTTGTGAGCACTCTACTTTTTTCAAAATAAACACCTTGCGCCCCAGGGACATTAAGTTAAGAGCATTGAGGGAGGACAAAAAAGCAGTGGCTGAGACAGGCAGTAGCTCATCTTGTAGAAGACTGCCTGCTGTATCTCAGTATCGAACTGTGAGCTTTTTAACTCAGCAACTTCAATATGCACTACCGGAGCTGGAATTACTCTGGCTTCTGCCACCAGACTTGCCCTGCAATAGATTCTCATTTAAGGATTTAAGGTTTACTTATTCCAGTTATAGGGCCATGAAAAAGTCCTGCATTGCTATTTTTCATCACTACCTCCCCAATCTGGGAGTGAATAATTTGCGTGACTGCTGACTTCCTTGGATTTGATAGCCATTCCTTTCCTCCTCTCTGGAATCAACTACTGATTTCCTGTTACCTTTTGTCACCATGGTAGGCACAGAACATATATCCCCCATTCAAATTTCACCACTGAAAGTTGACAGGGCAGGCAATTGAATGTCTTGTCACCACCAAGATGGAATGTGATCACCCTGAGATTCTCTAGAGTCACCAAGCTGCCAGGCCAAAGCCTGTATTGGGTTTGATCTGAGAAATGCATGCATCCCTAGAGGTCAGTACTTGTCTGCAAGTATTAGCTCTACAATTATCACATTTGACACATAGCAATGGAGCAATCAAAGGAACCATAACTGATTTAATGAGCCATTCACAGTTTCACTGTACCACCTGTTTGAGCAGAGACTTACAAGGCTTAATCTTTGAGACAAGCTTATACTATTAGCATGATCAACCAGAAATAAGTACCTCAGCAGGTAGGCAAAGGAGGGACTGGAGCCCAGACATCTGCTACTGATGGGTCCATCACATCATGGAAGGGGCACCCCAGGTTCTGGTAGGAAGCAGGCCACATACCCCTGAGAGCTATGAGGTGACTGTCACACAGTTGAACCTTACAGAACATAGTGGCCCAGAGAGTGAACCTCCTGCACACAAGGCAGCTACCATTGAGAGGCAGGCTGATGGACATGGTTTGGTACACCCCAGTACATGACAGCTCCCATTTACTAGAGCCCAGGATTGACAATCTTGCCTTGAGTGCTTGATGAATGTGGAATACTCCACACTCTGACCTACAGATTAATCCCTGGATATAGAAGCCTAACCCATGTGTGGTGACCTAGAGAGCCACACCATGGGTGACCCTCCCCTAGTGGGAGGCAGTCAAGCTGATTGATCAAAGTGTGGTGGGAACAAGAAGAACAGGGCCTGCGGGAGGCACGATGACCATGCAGAGATGACTGCACATGGACTACCGGCAACAGATGGAACCAGTGAGGCCCAAGTGAGACACCTTAACTCTGAACAGAGACTGGCATCAGGGATGACCAGGTAACAGACTTAATGTCTGACAGATGAGCCACACCACCCATCATGCCACAGCTCCTGCAGACTGCCAAATTGTGCGAGATCACTCTAGCCTTTGGAAACTTCAGGGGCAGAGAAAGACACATGTGGACTGACCACTTGGAATTGCCCTTGGCCCTGGATGGGCCGATCTGTTTTCATCCATACTACCATTGTCATGCACTTGTGGGACAAAGAACAGCAATGATGGGTGGAAAGAGTGAAGCCCAAGCAGGCATCTTGACCCCATATAGAGACCCAAGAGATGACCATCTAGAGTTGGGACTAGTCTCTGACAGAAGCAACACACCACCCATCTTCTCAGGGCTCCTGTAGGCTGCCTAATTGTACTGGATCACACATGACATTGGACCCTAAAGGGGCACAAATTTGCCAAATGTGACTGACCCTATGGAACTCTCCTCATCCACTGCGGGGTTTATCTATTTTCATCCAGAATTCCAAATCTCTGCTATTACTGACATTCAACTTTATATGGAACTTAGTCAGGTTTTGGGAATGGCAGCCTGAGGCCCAAGGCTGTTGCTCTTCAGCGGCCTACCCCAGTGTCAGATCACGTCTGCCCTTGATGCTTTCTGGAATGGACATTCTGGTTCCAGCTAGCCTTGTAAAACTACACTTAGCCATGGAGAGGCAGAACCTTTCTCACAGAGACTTCCAAGGAGGGGACATTGCTTCCTGCAAACTCTGTAGATTTCTGTCAGGGAGCACCACTCACCCCCCTCCCTTACCCAGGATCGAACTCTTTAGGGCTAGCTGCATTTTGTCACATACTTCTTCCAGACTTCCATCAGGAAAGACTCCCTCTGAGTTGCCATTTCAACAGGGCCAAAAGCCCTCATGCCTTTACTGCTGGCTCATGCTAGTGATCCCTCCACTTGCATCTCTTCTGCAGAGTGTCTAACTGTGTTAGATCATGTGTGCCCTTGGGTCCCACAGAGGAATGGTTCTTTGATTCCCACCAACACTGTGGAACTCCCGTCATCTGTGGATAGCCATATCCATTCTCATACAGATATCAGAATATTCCGTATTAGTGATCCAGAGCCTTTGGGACATTTTGTCATTTTTTTGGACCAGCGGCATGAGGTCCAGGACTCTCGCTCTCCTGCAGACTTCCCCAAGTGTCAGGTCACGTGTGTCCCTTGGTCCTCTGAGGAACCAACACTCTGACTCTGCCTAGCTCTGTGGAAGTCCCCTCGGCCATCAAGGGGCAGATCCATTCTTATCTGGACTTCTGAGAAGGGGACTTGGTCTCTGGCACATACTGGGAACTTCCAGAGAAGGGGCCAACCTGCTCACCCTCCTTACCCAGTAGAGATCTTTCATGGGCTAGCCACTTCCTACTCCATGCTCCCTTTCAGGCTTCCATCAAGGAAGATACCTTCAGTGCTGCCATTTCAGCACAGCCAGAAGCTCTCTGTCCCTGGCTGCAGTCCACTGATAAGGTCCTTTCCACCTCCATGTCTCCTGCATGCTGCCTAATCCTTTTTGATCATGCATACCCATGAGACTGTTTGGGTGGCCAACCCCCTGATTTTGCCTGACGTCATGGAACTTCCCTTGGCCATGTAGGGGCAGATTTGTTCTCATCTGAATTTCCGAACCACCTCAACTGCTAATACCCTGCGCACTTACCATTTTACACTGGGCTCATTGAACTCTACACATGAGCTTTTATGTTGTTGTCAGTGTTTTGTCAGGTTTTCTCATGAGTTTAAGTCAGTATGAAAACGCTTCACCTTGACCCTGTGATTTCGCCATTTACATTATATGAGTAGGAAACCTGCATGTGTAACATTCTTTGAAATCATTCTCATTTTTTTTTTGTTTTGTTTTGTTTTGTTCATGGATTCAATCACAAGGACACCAGGTAAGAGTTCTAGAGGCTTGCATCAAACTTTCAGTGCTTTTGTATATTGCACTTTTCTATGAGTTTTCCTATGAATTATCACAATCCATGGTTGTACATGTCTCCCAAATATGCAACAAACTCTAGAAGATTTAGGATTTTTGTCTGGAAATGTTTACATAGATATTTTTATACCCCAAGTAGAATCCAGAGACTTTTTCCTCAGGCAGACAGCAACTATTAGAGGTGTGAAGGGGAAGAAAGAGGTAGTTGGGAACATATTGTCTGGGAGTATAGTGGGCTGGCAGACTTTAAGGATTCCCTGTGAGATGCACTGTCGAGATGCTGTGCGGGCAGATTGGTCTAACTAGGGAGATGATTTTTCTATGCTAGGATACACAATCAGAATTGCCTAGACATGGTAAGGCCTTGCTGTGTCTAATAATCATGGCTGCTAAAAAATATATTACTAGAAAATGGAAAAAAACAACTATACTGGAAGTAGTGAATATAGTAACAGAGATAAAGCAACTGGAATTAAGATCTTTAAAAGGTGATGGAGCAAACTACATAGAGAAAAATGGGAATTGTGGGAACAATACACACAAGGGAGGAATGAGGTTTAAAAGGCAGCAGGACTTAAATTAGATATGTAATTTTTGAGTGAGAAAAATTGGGTATATTATAAGTGATGTATAATGTTTGCAACTGGGAGTGTGTCAATATAGTTTGTGATGTAAAATACGTGTAACTAGGATTGTGTCGGCGTGGTTTGGTTTCATTTATATAAATGTATGACTGCCTATGTAGTAAGTGATGGTTTAATAAAGATGTTTCTTGTTGAAATAAAAGGCAGGAATTGAATAATTTATGTAATATTACTTAGGTTATATGATATATAGCAATATATGTGAAGCATTTGTTATGTTAATATATTCTGATTATTTCTATATGAATGCAAATTTGCCTGTGCCACAAATGATAAATAAAAGTGTTTGAAAAAAAAATACATGGTTGTACTTCTTTTGCCACATGATGATTTGCAGATTTCCAATCTTGCTGGAACTTCAGCACCACAATACTGTGGCTCTCCACTGCCTCTAAGGTACACATGCAGAATTAATTTACCAGGTCTCCTGAAGAGCATTATTTAATTTTTTTTTTTTTTTTACTTTATCCTCTTAGAAAGCCATAGTCACAGTCCTGCAAGGTTGAGTGTAAATGACAAGTCTCTTTTTTTTTCCTTTTTATTCTTTTTTTCCCTTTTTTATTTTATTTTTTATTTATTTTATTTATTTATTTTTTAATTTTATTTTACATTTGTTAACCAGGCTGGTTCAACTGGATATTGAGTCAATTTTCAGTGGAGGCCCGGGGAGAAAAGCTTCAAAAATACTTTCATTTATAAACAGAATTACAGAGAGTAACATTTTAGTTAATGAGCATTTAAAGTGTCAAATTCTGTCAGGAGCAAAAGTTAGGACATTAACATACTAACAGTCAATTTACTTGTGGACTTTTACACCCTAAGCAAGGACTGAGGAGAAGGCCTGTTAGAGAGTGCTGCCACTACAAGAAGATAGTGATACAGCTGCCTTGTCATTTGAGGGATGTACATACCTTCACAAGAAACAGCACATCCTCCATCATGTCAGCAGTACCTGACAGAGAGACAAGAGATGGAGAAATAGAAAAACATGCTGATGGTTGACCTGCAGTGCAGCTTTAAAGACGTGAGCCAACATTTTCATGATGATGCATCCTAACCATCTTCAAGCAGTGATTTACTGCTGATTTACAGAGACAAACATGCAATCCCCTTTCAGGAACATTGGAACATATGTTGATATGTTAGTTCACACATCAGAGTCCAACTACACAGGTGAAGAAACCTTGCACATTTACAAGACTGTCTACAGACTTTAGAAGTTTAAAAATTGACAAAGGTGTTGCAGATATTCATAGGAAAATAATTACTTTTCTCTGGAAGTCCTTGATAAGTTCAATAAATTTCTTAAGGGACACTTGGATACCATAGGCAGAATCCTCGGGGCATAATCCTGGCACTATAATTTGCCATATCCAGTTTCTGATTAAATTTGTGAAGCTTATTGATATCATGGACTTTGTCCTTGACTGTCGGTGTGATGTTGATGACCTCATTAAGGTTATGCCCTCTGAAAGGCACCACTGAAAACATCAATAAAGGAATGAAGGCTTGAGGTACAGATGAGAGACTCAGTAAGGCACATATCCCCTAAAGCACCATCACTTTACAAAGCCAGCACCATTCCAAAGAAGAAAAGGAAAAGATAATTCATGAATTCACCACAGCAACAAAACCATAAGACCAGGGTCACATAATGGCAAGAAACCATCGCATACTGCTGCTAACATTCCAAAATGCACAGAGATCTAGTGCCATATGCAATATGACTATAGGGGGCCCTACATAGTAAATCTAGTAGCGGACAATTTTAGCTCAGACTTTATTTCCCTCTCCCCTCCAGTACTAACAGATTATGTTTCCCACACATATACCCCCCATTCAAATTTCACAAGAGCAAGTTCTTAAGGTGCTATCTAAGGCCAAACACACTGCATCTTTGGGGGCAGATAACATACCAGGCTTCCTACTGGTCAGCCTGAAACATGATGTGTCTGTTCTCTTACAGAAACTATTTAGTATCAGCCTCAAAATAGGATTTGTTCTAGATGAATGGAGAACAGCAACAGCCATTCTCTTGCACAAACTTGGGGCTTCAATGGACCTGGGTAATTATAGTTCCATAAGCCTGCCCAGCCTCATATGTAAGGCCACAGAAAGAATCATTATGGAATTAACATATAAGGGTATAGGTCACGTACAGACTCTTAAACCAACCCAGTTCAGATTCATCAAGGGCAGATCCCCCGACTTAACCTGGTCTAAATCTTTGAAAATGCTCCTGAAGCAATGGATGAGTGCAAAACAGTGGACACATTATATCTAGACCTTACAAATGCATTCAACACCACCAACTCTTAACTGTCATAGATAAACGCTTCCAGCTAAATGTCACTCCCCATGTAATTCATTGGATAGCAATTTTTTTCACAAATAGAACCCAGGAAGTTAGGGCAGCCAGCTATGCCTCCTACAAAAGATCTGTGACTGGTGGTGTACCCTAGAGTTCAGTCCTTGGGTCACTCCTCTTTGGCATTTACTTCTGAGAGGTCAAAGCTAATGTTAATGTTTTATGGCTGATGAAGTCTGTAGATGACTGCAAACTTGGTCCCATCATACACTCCCCAGAGGACACCAAGATCCTCTAGGCATGCCTGTATCAAACATATAGCTGATGTCAAAGTCATAGTCTAAAACTAAATGCCAAAAAGTGTGTAATGATATCCTTTGGTAAGTTTGACTTCCTTTGGAACTATCACATTAACAACACACCTATGAAAATGTATCTCATAGTTAGGGATCTGAGAATCTATGTTGACAACAAACAGTCCATTGATCACCTTGTGTACACTTTTGTGAGAAAGTCCTTTTTCATTTCATAGCTTATATCTGCAGGTATTGTGTCCAGATCCAGGGATGCACTATCATACTGACTGCTGAAAGGTGATCTCTGCCATGTGTATTGTACTTCAAAAGACCCTCTTGCATCAGACATATCACATATTCCAAGTACAATGATATTATAAACATCCACTCAAGGGGGTCTCAATTGCAAAATAAATGTTCTAGGGACAGGCCTATAGCACAATGAATCTCATTCATTCATTCATTCACTCTACATAAAGCATAGTACTTATGTTAATCAACTCACATATAATTTGGACAAACGGATGGGTAAAAGCAAATTCACTGCTGGTTTAGAACCCCTTAGCCCTCATGGATTTAGGAGACATGTAAATTTCCCAACACATCCTTGTTTGGCCTATCTCTGGATTATTTGTGAAGCAGAGCCCTGCCCTGACTATTTTCAAGCACAATCTGGACCAATGGATGGGAAATCATGAATTCTACTCCTGTGGTGGTGCCCATGTCCCTTATGGACAGATGCAGTCTATAAAAAGTGTCAAAACCCAATTTACTGACCCTTGTTATCTTTCCCCAGGGATAGAAAATTGGGTAAAATATGTGTAAAACTGGCTAGGTATGTAAGGGCTCTTAAGCTATTAGCCTAGTAATCTCTTATGAACCTATAAACCTATAAAATATAAAGGCTAAAAACTACAATTGGAACATAAGGTTAGGCTTCTTAAGACCCACATAGATCAGTAGCCTTGTAAGTACCTATGAACCTAAATATATACTCAACATTACTTCTGTCTGCTGTCCATGTGACAGTTTTGAATGTCTTACAACTCTAATAAAAGTAAACCACTACACATTCCTGCACATTTAACCCTCTCACTTGTAGAGTACAGAGAATTATGAACAGGTTTCTACAATTATAACCCACTAAATATTTGTTCTAAAAAGGGAGGCTGATATTCACCTATTGAGCTTCACTCTCAGAATTAATTTCTTACATCCATTTCTCTAACAGATTACATGTGGGTTTTCATCAGAAACCTGATAATGATCATCTATATAACACATAGCGATGTTAAAGATAGTCAGACAGTTTTCAGTATACATTGTTAAATGGTTCAGTTGCTTGTTTTATAATCATGACTTTGTCAAGTAAAAAGAGAAACACACACAACTCAGTAGTAGGTACATACAAGGCACCATCTAGCATTTCACCTGATGCATAACACACAACAAATAAAATATAAACATGCCGGATGGGCAATGATGACATTCTGATGATAGATATCCTATGCAGGTGAACTAGACTAAATTAGTTTAGAAGGGCATATATGCGATTATCAATAGTGAAATTTAACAACCATATAAACTGCCTTTTCAGGTACATCCTCCCTGGTTGGGGAACATGCCATTTGATGTAAAGCGGAACCTGTATTATAAAATTTCATACAGAGAACGATATGTGTGTATACTCTAAAGTCATAACAGGAGGCAGAGGTACACAGCAGGTATGGATCAGTCTAACAGGATGTGCAGACTTATGACAAACAGTGCACACATTGTGCAGATGTATCTTTTTAGGGAGCAAGACAACATTAACATCATAGACCACAGGTGTGCTAAACAGTGTTGCACTATAGCAAAGATTTGAACAATATTACCAAGTCTGTCTGTGTATGAAGATTCATGGCCCATATTTCACAAAAAATGCATCTGTAGGTTAAAATGGCACACAAACAATAAACTGTGAGTATACTCCAGGGTCATAAAAGTAGGCACACTAACATGATATGTGCTGCTGTTACTCTGGTGTTGGCAGGGCTATACAATTGAAAAATGCAATATCACACAAGTTGCTGACAGTGCTATACAAGTACAGCGTCAGAAGCATAACACACTATTACACTTGCATTGTGCATCCTTGTCCTCATTAGGTGTGCTGTCATGTCCATGGTGTAGTTCTGCTGCTGTAATATAAATACTGCATTAAGGTAAGAATTGTGGATTAATGCCTTCAGTGAGAATTGGTGTATGCTGCAGTGATTATGAACTTTGGATATATCCACATCCTTGAACACCTGCCTCAATACCTCCCCGTGTTATATGATGATCCTGTCCAGTGTTATGATGGGAGCCAGGATCATTGTTATCTCATCTGGGGGAAGCAATCATCTCCAATGACATTCCACACCCACTCAAAATGGTGAAGTCTGTTGGCTGCATGGAGGATCATATCAGAGCAACATCACTAGCAGGCCTCTCTGAATCTATTTTGTCCACCCACGGCATTTATCATGTGTGTCAGATCCCTCTACAAGTGATTTCCCTATACAATATTGCCTGTCTGGTCAAGCAGGTTATGGCCATGTGCAGATTATTTATAATTTAATTTTCTTGATTTTAAAATTGCCTCTCCTATTGGGTTTTAACATGTGGAAGGCAGGGTGATAAACATATCTTAGAGTGTATATAGGGGCTCACATATTGGCATGACAATGTTAAAAGCATATGTCAAATGAATGCTTCACTTCTCATTTACAGTGCACAGCTATGCAAAACAATCCATGTCACATATACCACAATCGGAATGAACATTAAAAACACATCTGATCTATATATCCTAACCCCATCAGCATAGTTATCAATCCATTTAACAAGTTTGCACAGGTCATATATGTAGAGGTGGGATTTGAACCCATGATAGTGGATATTATGAAAATAAGGGCAAAACAAATAACCCATGTTATACAACTCCAATACTACAAATTGCCACTGTTACATGCACATCTGAACACATCTACCAATTCTACCTCAAAGATTTATGATGTATCACAGATATTATGGCAGTCAGTGACAGACAGAATCACAAAGCATGACCCCCATAGTATAGTACAAAACACATCTACTGATATTTATACAGAAACAAGGCATTAAAACATCAGCATATGGAAATAATGTGGTATGCAGTCATGATGATTGCAAGAAACAATTTAAATGCTAAGCCATCTTAATTTTGCCTATATCCCTTTTAATGTAACCACAACTGCTGCTATATGATTAAGCATCAGAGTACCTGTTCAGTGACTGATTTACATGCAACTTACAGACAACCCACAAGACATCAGTCTGCAAAAACATATGTCAGACAGGTTATTCTGCAATAACTATAGGTATTTGTTGATTCCATTCAAAAATATAGTTCACTGGGGGATTGTTTGTTTTTAGCCATACAACTGCATCTGGGGAAAACCTCTTTGATAGTGATAGGCACGTACTCATGCGCATGCATATTACTGAGATCTAACCTCATCCTTTATGTAACAGTTAGACTATAATACAGACAATTTTGAACAAAATATGAGTGAAAACAAGTCTCAATATTTTTAAACAGCAAAATGTAAACAGGTATGTGATAATTGCACTGCATTCCACCACAACAATACACTTAGCAATTAGGTGGAATATTACCTTTGGAAACTAGCTGTCATTTCTATCCCAGAGTGAGGTTAGCTAAGTGCACATAACTTTTAAATACCAGTTGTGCCATACATAATTAATGACATTTATTAGCATTCAATATTTTGGTGTGCCATTAGCCAATGTCCAAGTAAGTTTTCAAATCTCAGTGCATTAACCAAGAGCTCTGTGTTAGTGTACAGTGCTCAGTGCAACTACCTATTAGGTATCAGCAGTGATTAATATCTGTAACATGTACCCAATGCCCTCCAATAGTCTGCCACCATTCTATATGTGCCAACTTTAAAATGTAATATTGGTACAAATTCTTAACATACCATTGCGACCTATGAACAGAGTGGGACCTCAGCAGTTTTTGAAGGTGTCTATAGAAGAGTTCCAGAAACATACTGAGGATGTTAACTAATAAGAATGTTCAGTGAGTTCAGGCATGAACTGGACAGATGAGGAAATGATGCAGATACTCACTGCCTATGCTGGATGTGAACAGAGGATATGAGCACGCACCAAGAACTTTGGATAAACATCTGGAAATGGATTGCAAGGGAGTACTATGGATGAACTGAGATTTACTAGACTGGCTTACAGGTCTGCCACTGCTATGAGGCCTTACATCAGAGAGACACAGGATCTTTGCTGGAGGGTGATAAGAGGTCCAATGTCAGCCACCTGATGCCTATAATAAGTTACATACTTCACATCTTAATACCTACATTATCATATTTGATTGTGGTAAGTGTATGTGTTTATGTAATGCATTGCATATCAAGTGTATTCCATGATTATCTGTATCAACAATAAAAAATTATATGGAAGAATAATGTGTTATAATCATTAAAGTTAACATTCACATATCGATGCATTCTAAAGTAATCCACAACTATTCTGGGACAGTGTAAACATTATGCATATTATGGGTATATATTCAGTCATTGAATAAGAGATACATGGAACCTTTGTTCATCGAATTAAAACATTGAACGTTCAATTCAGCAAACATTCAGTCATTGAATATTTTACCGAGGGAGCGTCGTTGGTTGGCCAGCATTAGGAAAATTGTTCTTTTCTCCACTGTAGTGCACTCTCTGAGTTGGTATATATAAGTATGGGGCTGTGGGGGGCAAAGTCCCCACATTGGGGGTGTGTGGGGTGCATAGCCCCCCCAGTTGGGTGGGAGTGATATGCTGCAGTGTGTGTTTTGGTATACATGTTGGTCCACTGTTTCTTTTCCCTAGGTAAAATATTTGATGACTGAACATTCGCTGAATTGAACATTTAGTATTTTACGTTTGATGAACAGGCATTCGATGTATTTCTTATTTGATGACTGAACATAGATCCATCTATATGTATATGTATATGTATATATATATATATATATATATATATATATATATATATATATATATATATATATATACATATATATATCAAACATATTATTATTATTACTACAATTCCATAATATCTACTTTAAAAATATCCAAAAAGCTGTGATGTCCCATAGCTCAACTAGTTAAACAATTTAACAAAGTGAATGTTGTATGCCTATATGTGAGTCTCCAGGTGCATCTGCAATTACCTCCTACTGATGCCTGTAGGTGTCAAGTTTTGCTTGTTCATATTTACATCAATAATCCCAAAACCATGCTATGTAGAAGGTTTTAAAAAAAATCATCTTAAAGCTTACACAATGGAAAACTCAACTGCATTAATAGTTGACCTCTGTCTAGTGCAGGTAAAGAGATATTAACTGTTGTTTCTATTACATCGTTTCATATATATATATATATATATATATATATATATATATATATGTGTGTGTGTGTGTGCGTGCGTGCATGTGTATGTATGTATATATAATTTTCACATTTTTTTAAATATCTCAATAACCACGTAACACAGACAGAACTCCTTAGCCTCATATGAAAACTCTCAGCTAGATGAATAAAATGTTACTGACAGTATGTGTGTAACTTGAGTGTTTGCTGAGATATTGTAAGTTGTTTACAAAAAAAAAAATGTATCTGTTTCACTGTATTTGTGTTTTTTCCTACTTTATTTTGCTTTTGCATCATCTTAAAAGTACTCAATTGTACTTATTACTGCTTGGTGTAACTCATTCTAAGCCTTTTAGTTTAAGCACTTGGGCTTCAGACCAGTTGTTTTATATTAAGAAGGTTTGTGGTCTACACTGTAATGGCAGAACAGGTAGCTTACATCATTCTAAGTTGGGAACTGCTGATTGAGGGCTCAGTGCCTGTTATTCTAAAAGTGTATTAATTCTGGTTTAAGCACTTGGGCTTCAAGCCAGTTATTTTACATTAAGAGGGTCCATGGTCTGCACTCTTGTGGGAGGAGAGGCTGGACTCTGCCCTTCTGAGCTGGGAATTTCTGGTTAAAGGCTTATAGTGCCTGCATATTTGAAGTGCTTCTTACTGAAATTGGTACACCTTGTTTGCTGTAGCATAGACTAGATCCAGGCCTGCTGAATCTAGCTTTGTTTGTATGCTTGTTGTTGTTTGCTTGTTATTCCCCTGAAACGCTAATTCCACCTAAAATGCGGCTTTTCAGCACTTCTGTGGATCCCTAGTGATATCTGCATTGCTTACTGTACTTATTTCCTTGTTTCACTGGAAAGAAAGTTACTGTTTGTCGTTTTTGCATTTAAGTTACCTGTAACACATTGCATTTAAGTTACCTGGCACTTGCTCACTAAAGCAATTATATAAGTCAGCACTACAAAATTTAAAAGCACTACACCCTCACAAACTCCCCTTGAGTACCTTGTTCCCCATTGGCCCTTTTTTTTCAATTATAAAGGAATTCCCAATACTATTCTAGCATGTCCAAAGGTCAGTTGTCAATCTCCTCTCTGGTCCAGCTGGTGAATCTGGGAATCTTGAGGCAATGTTACAACTGCCTCATGTACACAGACAACCCTCTCCTCCTCCCAACAAATTCCAACACATGTGAGAGATGCAACCATATAGCCAAACTGGAGGCTAAGCTCTCTCAACTCAGTACCGGCGTAAACAGTCAGGAGGAGATGGAAACCACACTCACTACAATTCCAGTCTCATATAGACCTACCACGACAGCAAACCAAATACATAAACACACAAAAACATACTCGGAGGCTCTAAATAAAAATCTGCCTAAGCAGCAGAGACCTCCAAAGCAGACACCCAAGCAACCGCTACACCAAAACAAAACACGTGCAACACATAGCTCACAAATCCAGTATGCTGAACAGTCACAGCCCTTAAGGCTAAACAACACACCAAATACACTTGTAATAGGTGACTCTATCGTCAGGCACACTGCCGTCCCGCTCATCAGGCTGAACAAGGAGAAGGTCACGGTGAGCTGCCTGTCGGGCGCTAGGATCCACCACATAACACAAGCACTCAGGTCACTCCAAGGCAAGTACAAATATGACTCAGTCATTGTCCATGCTGGTGTGAATGACCTGAGACGTACCTCCCTGGACTACATGAAAAGAGACATAGAGGAGCTCTCTGAGCATGTAGCCCAAGCCGGTATGACCCTGACCTTGAGTAGCATCTTACCCTCACCAAGAATGATCCCACAATATGAAGACAAGATGATCAATTTCAACATTTGACTTAAGTATTGGTGTCATTCAAAGGGGATCCAATGCCTGTCAGTCTGGGATGACATGCTCGACAAGCCACGATGCTTCACTAGGGACGGCTTGCACCTGTCACCCCTGGGCTTTCGGATATTGGCAAAGGCTCTTGCTACCCCCCTAGTGCCTTTTTTTAGGCAAGGCTCAAAAGACAAACCCACCTCCATAGGTATCACAAGGGATAAGAAACTAAGAGTAATGCTACTCAATGCTAGAAGTCTAAACCTCAAGATGCACGCACTTGAAACTCTCCTTAGCATGGAGAACATCGATATCTGTGCAGTAACAGAAACCTGGTTCAAGGCTCCCGAGAGCACCCCAGCACTACCAGGTTATACCTCATACCATGCTTTTCGGCCCCAAAACTTGGACCAAACCACAAAAGGAGGGGGAGTATCAATATTCATCAAAGATACCCACACCTCCAGGTTGGTGGCACAGCACGAAGCATCAGAGACTATCCATGTGCAACTAACAGTGGGTAAAACTGCCTTCCAGTTTATAGCCTGCTACAGACCACCCTCCCAAACCCAGGAACCCCACTCGGCCTTCATGAGAACACTGAAAAATATGAAGGTCTCTCCAAACACCATTATATTGGGCGACTTCAACTACCCAAACATAGACCGGGAGCATTACTCAAGCTCCAACACCCTAACCCAAAGGATCCTAGAATTTATAAACTCAAATGCTATGGAACAACTTGTTACCACTCCCACAAGAGGTGAAAACATACTGTACCTGATCATCACCAACATGGGGACTCTATGCTCCAGACCAGAAGTGTATCCCTCACTGGTAAGATCAGACCATAAACTAATCTCACTGGATATTCACATCCCAACCCCACTCCCTGCCCAGAAAACCACAGTGAAAAACTTCTCTAAAGCAAATTTCACACTCCTCAAAACCGAGGTGGAATCCATCAAAGCCGCTGGGCCTGTTGAAAATACGGTCCAGACCGCAGAATCCTTTATAAATGCATTCTATGAACACCTTCAGGAATGCATGGATCATGCAATCCCAAATAAAACCAAGACCCAATCCTCCAAAGGCAGACGTCCTGTCTGGTGGATGTCAGCCATAAACAAACTACAATAGAAGGAGGAAGCTACTACATGATAGAGCAAAATCCCAAAAAGGGAAGGCATCTCTGATCAGTATAAGCAAAAAACTACGGGCACTAATAAAATCGTCTAAGGCCAGCCTAGAGAGAAAAATTGCACAGGACACTAAGGAAAATCACAAGGCTTTCTTTAGTTATGTTAGGAACCTGGGTGGGAATTCCCAGATATGCTCAGAATTAGTCCAAAATGACAAAAAATACACCGAACCCAGAGACATTGCCAACATCCTAGCTGACAGGTTCAGCGCAAACTTCTCCCCCCTTCCCCACCAAAAGGGCAAATATCTATCCCAGCAGAGTGCTGCCCCCCTGACATCTCAGATGCTCAGGTAAGAGCTGCCCTCTCCAAAGCAAAAAACACAGCATCAATGGGACCAGACGGTGTCCCGGGCTGCGTCCTACATGAACTCTAAGAAGAGCTAAACCCAAACATAAAACTACTGTTCAATCTCAGCCTTACTACAGGATATGTACCCAAAGAGTGGCTTACAGCAACACTGGTCCCTCTCCACAAAGGTGGTGCCTCAACGGATCCTGGAAACTATCGCCCCATAAGCCTGACTAGCTTGGTCTGCAAAGATATGGAAAGGATCATCATGGACATCATAAATAAAGATATTGGGGACCTACAGACACTGGATCCTACACAGTTCGGCTTTGTTAAGGGCAGATCCTGCCTCTTTAACCTGGTCGATTTCTTTGAAAAAGTCACCAAGGCCATTGACGAGGGGAAGGTGGTCCACACAGCCTACCTGGACCTTGCAAAAGCCTTCGATACAATACCCCACTCGGGCATTATAGATAAGCTCACCAGCTTAAATATAAACCCCTATGTCACTAGATGGATTGCAAACTGGCTCAAGGACAGAACCCACATGGTTAGAATTGCTGGAGCCATGTCAGACTCCAAACCAGTTACAAGTGGCATCCCACAAGGCTCAGTCCTGGGACCTCTCTTGTTCGGTATATATTTCTTGGAGGTACAGGCCAACACAGAAGGACTGTGGCTGACCAAGTTCACAGATGACTGCAAACTGGGCGCCATAATCGACTCTCCAGCCGACACAAGCATCCTCCAAAAGGGCCTCATAGAAATAGACAACTGGTGCCAGAGCCATGGCCTCAAGCTAAATGCCAGAAAGTGTATAGTCATCCCCTTTGGCAAAAACAAAGTGCCCACAAATTACCACATAGGTGGTAATCCATTAAGTATGGAAGAAGTAATTAGGGACCTGGGGACCCAAGTTGATAGCAATCTCTCATTTGACAACCACGTGGCCAAAGTGGTTAGAAAAACATTTTATATAGCCCACCTAATTATGAAGGGATTCACATCTAGATCAGGGGAGGTCATCGTGCCTCTTTACTCATCCCTCATCAGGCCCATAATTGAGTACAATGCCCCTTTTGAGATGTACCTTACCAGACACCTGCAGCAACTGGAAAGACCCCAAAAGTACCTCACCAAGAGGATCAAAGGGCTCAAACAGATGCCATATGCTGCCCGGTTAAAGAAACTCCAGCTCTACTCAGTGGCATACCGCCTGCTCAGAGGTGATCTGTGCCTGACATATAAAGCCATGTCCAACCCAGAATTAATGGACATGCTGCACTTCAGAAAATCCAAATCCCATCGAGCTACGCGCTCGAGAGACTTGTACCTCAGCACTGAAATAAATAGGACATGCAGGAGGGACAGATTCATAACCCAGAGGCTCCCTTCACTCTGGAATAAAATCCCAGTCCAGGTTAGGCAGAGTCCCTCATTGACTCTCTTCAAGAGTAATCTTGATGAGTGGATGGGAGATCGTAGGTTTACCCTGGATATCACTTCTGTGTCACTGATAGACAGAGGCACAGTATACTAACCTCGAAAAAGGGCATAGCAAAATTAATTTAAAATGGGTGGCAAAAGCCAAACACACTCTGGCTAGGCTTATAAATGCCCTAGGGCAGATAGCCTAGTATGAACCTATGAACCTATAATATTACAAAACATAAAAATGACTGTGTTTACTGCTACTTATAAAATTCAGTTTAAGATCTAGAACCTAAATAATACTACTACTATAAAATAGCTTATGCTGAAGAGTTTGTCATTTATACTTCTTTCATAACCCCCATGGTTCCAGAGATATGAGCATTTGTTTGAAATGTGAGGACATAATCTGATTCTGTCAAAAGGCTTTAGGATCTGCCAATTGGAAGTTACTGTCCAAACTTTCTGAGCTCCATTGCAGCGAATGAGTTAAATTGCATCAACACTGAAAAATTATAACTTAAGTTTTTAACTACATTTATGATTTGTGCATTGTTTAACAGCTTAGTGGTTGGCATCATAACCCCTATCATACACTCATGGCTTAAAGGCATTTTGCATTACCTCTTTGTTCTCCCAGTTTATACATGACCTTGGTGTGAGCAGCTGTGGGCTGATGGGTATTATGCTGAGATGCCATCTCCATAGGTATGTAAATAACTGATCCCTCCTCAGTTTACAATGAGGGGGAAGAGGTTGGGTTGACCGAGGGACTATTCCTAAGTTTAGCACATAGGGTTGTACACAAATCACGAGCTGCATCAATCTGTTCATTTTACTTCTCCTTTGCCCTCCGTGATAAAAATGACTTCTTTCTTAAGTCAGGGTATGAAAAGAGTTCATTAAATTACTATTGGTTTGGTCTTTGATCTTAGCTAACAGTGCTCTTCTCAGTACCTATAATGTGCTTAGAATTGCCTTCTTCTGTAATTCATGTGTACTACATGTATTGGTAGTATATTTAACTATGATTGTAATTTTCTTTTTTATTAGACCTGTTGCTTCTAAGCCGTGGTGGTGCAGCGGTAGCGTTGTTGCCTCACAGCAAGAGGTTCTCCGGTTCGATTCTCGGCTGGCGTGCGGGGAGTGCCTTCTGTGTAGAGTCTGCATGTCCTCCCCGTGGTTGGGTGGCATTCAAAAGACATGCATAAATGGCCGTGCCTTCGTTGAAGGTTATATGTCGGGCTGGCACCTCGGCGTTTGTGAAAATCTACTGCCAATCATTAGCAGACCGGAGTGCCGCTGTGGCAACCCTTAACCGGGAAAAGCCAAAAGCCAAAGATAAATTAGACCTGTTGCTTCTAATATTCATGTACCTGTCTGTGTTTCATTCTCCCAAATTGTCCTAGTTTCTGTTCTCTTGTATGACTAGAATGGTATACTATGATGTCTGCTGCGTGATATTACAGCACTGTATCCAGAGATAATGATTTCAGCATGTTGAACACACCTGTTCTTGCTGATTTCAGTACCTTAATAATCACTGAGACTTACAAGCTTAGGTCCCCGCATCTGCACTGCATACATGTATCAAGTGGTTAAGTAGGTAATGTACTAAAATCTAGCATGTTCTTTGGTATTATGCAGTATTGTTGTTTTTTCTTCTAGGGAGGTGCTTATGAGTGCTGGCTATCTGGGCCTACTTCATCAAACCGAAATACCACTTACCTGAAATTCAAATAATCAAGACAAAAAGGCTGACAGCAAGAGAACACCGGCATCCCAGAACACTGACTAACCACTCCAGGTAAGTAAACCCTTGGCCATCCTGTCAAACTTTTCCCCTTACCCTGCAGAAGTTTGATCTTGGAGTTGCTATATTTAGTTGGGAGGGTGTGGGGGTTTTGTTTGTTTTTAAGGATGGCCAAGCATTTACTTACCTGGAGTGTTAATTTGATGTTCCGGGACATTGGCATTCTCGTGCTGCCAGCCTTTTAGTCTCAGTTATCTGGGTTTCAGGTAAGTGGCATTTCTGTCTACTGAAGTAGAACTGGCTACCCAAATCAATAGTGATTTCTACAACTGAACATGAACCTTAAAGGAAATTTTCTGGAAATTTCATTTGATCTTTAGCATCCCATTCATAAAAGAGATAAAAGTTCCCAATATCTAAGAGTCAGCAAATAAAAAGGGCAAGAGGGTGAAGCTGTTTCTTGGGGCTGTTATGCCAAAACTGAAAAACAAAACATAAAACAAATTCCAACTGCTTTTACATTCATTTCTATGTTGTGTACTGCTAATGGTTACCACAAAGCTTAGTGGTTTCCAGCCATACTTGTGGTCAAGGACTCATGAGTTAAGGCATATCAAATATTTAATTCTTCCATCTCCCAAATGAGTTCAATGAAAGCATTAAGCTGAGGTATTGCATTCATGGTTCCCATCCCAGTAGTATGTGTACATATCATGTCTGCTTCACACCATGCAATGTTAAGGTGTTTGAGCCAAAATCAGTCAAACCTTTCTACTCACCCCTACATCTTATTAAAATTAAATTCACCCTTCATTCATATTTTGAAAGCAATGCAATTACTCTTGAAGGAAAAACACTGTAGCAACCTATTCACATATGTAGCCTCATATTGTGCATGTACTACAAATTTTCCCTTATTTTCTACTAAAATTCCACAGCATAGTTGCTTTTATTGTACTTATGAAATATATTAAAAAAATATTAACATCTGATGTGTAAGACAGCTCTCTCTAATAATAACTATAACTTGACTGTAAGCTTAATTTCCATAATAACTTAGAATTTTTCTTATCCAACAATTGTCCCTCCATACAGTTGATCAGCAATGAAAGCATACTTAAAAAAGTTCAAAATGATAACCTTATTCAAGTATCTAATATTATCTTCAGAGTACACATTTTCATTGCTCAAACATAGACTAAAAAAAAGAGCATAAAGAGAAAATCCTCACTTAGGAACATACAAAACTAGAAAATGCAATACCATTCACCATAGTAATATATTTATAAGTGAGTGCTCCCTATTGGTGTAATAATAAATATCAGCAAGATGTCACTCTCTGTATATATATATATATATATATATATATATATATATATATATATATATATATATATATATATATATACATATATATATCTATATCTATATATATATATATATATATATATATATATATATATATACACACACACACACACACACAAACACACATATATATATGTGTGTGTGTGTGTGTGTGTGTGTGTCTCTCTATGTCAATATATATATATATATATATATATATATATATATATATATATATATATATATATATATATATATATGTTTCTATGTGTATATATATATATATATATATATATATATATATATATATATATATATATACATATATATAATAGCCACTGTAAACATACTACAAGCAATGTATACAAAATAAAATTCTTAGCAGTTTGGAAACCGACCACTCTGTGCATAAGCAATGTTACATCAATCAAAGTTTTAAAATTGCATTAAATGACCACATCTGGAGAATGGCTAACTGTGGAGTCAGGAAGATGTTTGTGACTGCTGGCTACCTCACGGACAGCCATTTGTACAATGAAACATAACCTTTAAGAGGGAATATTCTTGAACGTTTCGTTTGATGTTTGGCATCCACTTCAAAAAAGAGGCAAAGTTCCCACATCTAAGAGCCAGCACTATTTTTCTTGAGTTAAAGTGGACTTACTCCTAATCTTCAAAGCTTAAGTGTTTTAGAAATAAGGAATGGTACAGTGATCTCTTAGAATGCAGAAAGTGACACCTATTCTGGGAAGAAATAGTTAAAGCAGCCTCTTTTACTTATTATGTTAGAAGTAATTCATTACAATCCCCTCTCTTTAGTAAGAGATTCCCAAAAGGAATTATACGTTCATAACTTTATAGGTAAGCACTAGACTAGCTGCTCTTCTGGGTCATTTTAAGTCTAGACAATTTCCTTTTGTGTGCTCAAGTTAACTTAACACATTTGTTAGAAATTAGGCTTAACCATCCAGTGGTCAATAATTATGTATTACTCCTATTGAGAATAAATGGGATCATACCATGGATAATTTGTGGGTACCCATGCATAGGATAAAAGCTGCCTCTGTCCATTAATAGCACAGGAGGCATCTCTTAAATTCATATTGTTCATGTTGTAGTTCCTTGGGGTAGATGCCTTTCCAAAGGCTACAATAATGAATTTTTTATCATTTACTTTCGGTCCATGATTTTGGCACCAATTATTTATTTGGGACAAACCTTCCTGCAGAATAGCTAAGTCGACTGGGGATTCAATGATGAATGATTTGGGGGGTTACCATCTTTCTAATTCAGAGGCTCTAACAACATCTTATTTCTTATTTAAATCAGTATATACCCTTTGAGAAATAAGAGGCAAATAGGCATCAAATGTCATAGGATTGCAACAGAATTCAAAGCACAGCAAAGAGAAAGTGACAGTGAACATGTTGAATCGGTAACCAAAAAACTCACCATCTAAAACCCCAAGCCTTTCTAACACTAAAATGATGCAGGAAAATATGCATATGCATAGCAAAATCTTTGTATATATTAAAATGTAAAATAAAAAAAAAAATAAGACATCTTGGCTAAATCTCCATACATATGTTGGAAAAGCATTAGATTAATGAATGCTTATCAGACAGCAGAGAGTACCTAAACATGTTTAACAGTATGTATGCCCGTTCATTTTAATAATACATGGGAGAGACCGAGATAGCAAATAAACACCTACACTGCAAAAACTTACCAGCATTATATCAAAAAGTGACTTCTTTCTTGTACACCCTTTTCACAAAATCTGTTTAAAGCTGTCCTTTGAGCAGCCTATTACTCCTCACATAATGTTCCAAAGCCACGTTCAGTACAATGCTATTGATACCTCTGACGCAGCTGGATCATTTAGCACCTTTAGACAGTTCCTTAAACTCTTAATCCACAGCTCAAAGATGAGGAGCAACACCATAAACAAAAAACAAAAACAAAAAAAATATCAAAAGACACTCGTTTATGTTCTCTAACTGCAGCAAGTTGCTTATTACAATGTAACAAACTGCTTAATGCAATTACCACATACTGAGTACATCATCTGTAAGTCCTTAACTGTGAATACAGTGCTCGCATTCAGGTGTCCTCGTGGCTTCATAAATCAGTACTGATACTACTCATGTGCACCATCAGTACCTGCCTATCACACCTCTAATGCCTTGTACCCAAGGCAGCCTCCCCCTTCACCCTGCCTTAGCTAAGGCTCTGTTTGACACAGGTAATTTACAGGTACTTGAGCATGTAAAGTTTTGGAATAGGCTAAGGTTTAGAACGCAGCTATTTATTGTGTTAATGAGTCTTCTTTTTTAAATGTGGAACACTATCTGCTAATAAGTGTAGTCTTACATACAAAATTTGCCATTAATCTTCAGCTTCTACTTTATACATTATAGCAATGAGGTTTCACATAAGAAATTCTTAAATGGTTGAAAAATGGAAAACAAAATGTTTCATATAGCAGCAGGCACAACTATTTTCAGGGACATGTACTTTATTATAGTTGAATCATAAGGAATCAACTAGGCCCATATCATTCACCCTTTTTTATCAGTGATGTAACAGTGGACATTCATAACTTAATTCTACCATATATAAACTAGATAATATTTTTGTTAAATGGGGGGTATGCACTTAATATCATTCAAAAGTAATTTCAAAGAGACTTAGTGGACTTGAACTACTGGTTTCAAACAAATACAGTTAAGTGTTCAATAAACAATAACCATGATCCACGGAACACAACAGTGATTAAAGGATTCTCCCATTTAATACTATTACCCTAGATAGTACTGTATTAAAAATTCCAGCTACATGGATGTCAGAGTGTATAGCTGAAGCCAACCCTACCTCTCATTTATCACACTGAAAGCAATACCAACATGATTCTCACCACTGAAGCAAACATATTATTTAGACATGACTTTCTGACTCACAGACTGAAATATGCCCTTGAATTGCTTGCACCCTGGTGTACATTACTGCAAAATTTCAAGTACTTCTGAACAATTTTCTTTTAGCTTATGTCCCCTTACAGACCACCACTGATTATTCTCAGAAACTCTTTACGAGGTGTACATTACGGAACAGTATCACCTTTTACTTGACCCCCAAGTCTTAAATATACTTAAACTTGGTAAGTGTCTACATCTTAGTAAAGAGTTAACAGTCAAGGCATACAATCGGCTGACATAACTCCCAACTACTCAAATTTTTTTATTTTTGGTCTGTTCCTCTTAAATTTTGTGGATTTGTGGCAAATCATTGAGGACTGAAATTAATAAATAATGACAGACATTTGAGTTTCAGACTTCATATCCTTCAGAAAATTCATCCTAGCACAACACCTTTTATTTTAGCAACTTTCTAAATTCATAAGAAACATATTTAAAATGCATCCCTATTTGGGGGACTTTATCCCACCATTATTTTTGTCTTTGCCCATGTTTCTTGTACTAAGTGGTTGAGAAGTATGCTGAGGCTGTGTAGACCATATTTAAATCAACAATAGATAACATAGCATGTTTCCAAATCATAGGGTAAATCAAAGAGTGTGGCTGTGTGTGAACAAACCGTTTAGGAGACAGGTTCAGTATTGTCGTGTAGTGTACTGACTGGTCCCTGCAAGGCAGTTCTGCAATCCCATCTGTTGGGCAGCACTTTCAAGAGTCAATTAAGCAACCATACGTGATCTTTTTTCACTCAGCTTTGGAAGACTATTTTTGTTCTAAAGTCCTCAAGTCTTGAGGATGTTTTTGATTCCCAACTCTTTTTTTTCCAAAAACATTTTTATTAAATTTTGTTAATAAACATGGACATAAAGTATTAAAAATAAACAATATAAAACATAATAACTACTTACACTATATACAAACATCCATGATAAACATTTGTTTTATCCAAGAAAGGTAATCAATATATATCTAACAATCTCTCCAATTTTTTGCAAGCTAGTCTTTTGCATGCTACATTTGATGATGTTTGATAAATAGTTTGCATTTTTTTTACATACAGATTTTGCTATTGAAATAAACTCAGTAAACATAAGATCTTGCTTATTTTTCCAGTTCAATGTAATTATTTTTCGAGCAATAGCTAGAATTAACCAAAGAACAGGTAACTGATGTCTAGGAATTACACTTGGGGTAGGGACATTGAATAATATCAAAGAGCTAGTAATTTGACAGTTGTCAGACCACAGGGCTTTTGTGAAATGTAAATGTCTAAAATCACTCCAGTATTGTGTGAGAGTTCTACATTCGATGAACATATGAACCCAGTTGGCTTCAAGAATGTCACCACACCTCCAGCATTTGCTTTTATTACTCTTGGTTATAAGGTCAATTCTGTGTGGAGTGTAAAAGCTTCTATGAATAAATCTCCAGGTATATAGTCTCCAAGATAAAGATGAAGTGTTTTTTATTGAATTTAATAACTGTTTCTTATTATCGTTAGAGAAAGGTTCACCATTAATCTTTATGGAGTAATTCCAAAAAGCTTGGTCAAAAGTAATCAAGTCTTCTCGTAGGATTTTATATACAGGTGATATGCTTAATTTATGTTCAATGTTCATCGAACTGCACCATATGAATAGTTGGTATAATATCAGTTTCCAGATTTATTAACACTCTCACTTTATTTTCAACAAACTGTCTTAAAGATTGAATACAGTGTCAATTATCTTGACAGGCATTATATCTGGCTAAGAGAAAGTTCATTAGTTGGATATTGTTATTGTCTATAAACTGGGGCCAAAACTTTAGATTATTCTCTTTAAGATTCCACATCTTATTAATATTGAAGGTATCTAGGCAATCCGGTGTATAAGCTATGGAAAATGTAACGAAAAATGTGTTCTTTAGACTATAATTGTTGTCGATTATATTTTTTAAAATATAAAATATTAGGTTTATACCATATGAGAAGTGGCTAAATTTCTTATTATATAAGCAATATTCATGGAGTATCCAAAATATTTTGTTAATTCCAAAGCTTTCCTTAAACTGGGTTTCTGAGTTCTCAGAGGAAGTTATATGCATTTCATGTAGTTGTTTCCAGCTTGAGGTGTATATGGATGAAATCCAGTGTAGTATTATGTTAATAATAACAGATTTGGAATATGTTGGGAAAGCCAATCCCATTACTGTCACAGGCTCTAACATGCCATGTATAGGCTATTCTTGGTTTCTTTGGGAACCATAGAAAAGATAGTAATAGGGCATCTATTTGTTTAAAGAATTTCTTAGGAGGCGGTAAAATCAATGATTGTATGTAAAATAAAATCTTGGGCAAAATAATCATTTTTATTAATGTAAGTCTGTCTTCCAGGGTGAAAAACATTTTGTTCCACTTTTTAGTCAAGTCACTGATTATAGCTACCAGTTTAGTGAAGTTAGATTTAATAGTCTCATTCCATTTATTCTTAATACTTATTCCTAGATAATCTATGTTATCGTTTTCCCAGTTGAATGTATTGTATTTTTGCAAATTGCTATTTCTTTTCTTATTGATTAAAAGTGTTTTGGATTTATTTGGGTTAAAATTGAGCCCTGAGATTTTTCCAGAGTTATGGCATTCATGATATGTTGTAAAGAGCCTTCTCTGTCACTGGATGTTAGTAGAATATCGTCAGCAAAAAGCTGAACTTTTGGACAGTATCCCTCATTAACTTGAAATCCTTTGATATGTGGGTTATTTCTAATAAATGAAGCAAAAGGTTCCACTGATAAACCAAAAAATAATGGGGATAGAGGGCAACCTTGTCTAGTTCTCTTATGGATTTTTACTGGGGATGATAGGCATGAACCCATCTTAACAAATGCTTTAGAATCACTATAAATATTTAATATCAATTTAGTGAAATCTGAAATAAAGTTAAATTATTTAAAGATTTTTTGTAAGTATGACCAACTAAGGGAATTGAACGCCTTATCAATGTCCAGACTAATAAGAGTTAATTGTTTCTTGGTTTTGTTTGCAATGTCTATTAGCGATAGTAGCTTAATAATATTGTCGTGTACTTTTCTATGTAAGATAAAGCCAGTTTGATCAAAGTGTATTAGACTGGGTAATATATTATTTAGTCTTTTGGCCAGGATAGACATGAAAATTTTATAATCAATATTTAACAATGATATGGGTCTATAGGATGTACAAATTTGGGGGTCCTTACCTTGTTTCAGAATGGGGAAATTATTGAGTACTTCCATGAGGGAGGGAAAATTAAGTCTTGTTTAACCATGGAGAATGTGTTTAATAAAAACTTTATTGTGTGCTCTGGAAGAATTTTATATATTTCTGGGATTATCCCATCTAACCCTGGGGCTTTATTATCCTTCAGATTTTTAACTTGTTCTTTCACTTCTGCTAAGGTTATTTGTTTATTTAGGGTACTATTTTGTTGTTTTGATAGCTTATTCTTGATATTTTCTTGTAGAAATGTATCTATTACATCGTCTGAATCGAGTGGTGATTGCATGTCATTGATTGACCGATAATGATTTCTAAAGGCTTCTAATATACCTCCTAAATCAAATGTTCTTTTTACTGGTTATTATTCTTGTATTTAATTTCATTAATGTGATTTTGTTTATTAATTTGTTTGGATCTGATAGCTAGTTTATGTAAATGTCTGGGGTTGACTGAATAGGACTGTAGTTCAATCTTTTTTAAGCTTATAGCAACCTTATGATTCAATATTTCTAAATATTTGCGGTTTAGCTTAGAAATTTCAGTAAGCACTGCTTTATCATTTGATTTTAAATTTAGTTTCAACTTATCTATTTTGGCTTGTGAATCAGAAAGTTCCTTGTCCCATTCCTTTCTCCTTTGAAAATGCCAAGCTTTATCTCCACTAAAGATGTGAAATTTTAATGCATCCCAGAGTATGATATCTGTTACTTCACCATTATTATTGTTTTCCATAAATGCATTTATTTATTTTAATAACCACTCCTTAAAACCTTTTAACTTAGTAACATAAGCTGGGATTCTTTGAAAAATTATCATATCATCTTTTTTCATAGTCAAGCGGAACAAAAAGGCATTGTGGTCAGAGAGTGGACATGACTGTATTACGACATCACTTATTTTAAAGAGTGTTAGACACAAAAATCTTATCAATATTAGTTTGTGTGCCAAATTGGAAAGAATAATGAGTGTACTGAAGTGAATTTTGAACTCTTAAATTATGTATGTCTCTAAAATTCATTGAGTCTATAAAACTGTTTAACTTTTTAGCTTGTGTCGTTAGTTTAACCTTACTATTTTTAGAGGTGTCTTCATCTGATAACAAACAATTGAAATCTCCCACCAGAATAATTTCTCACTTTGCATATATAGTAATGAGATCCAAGTATTTCTTCACATATTTAGCTCCTAGACCAGGAATTCAATATGAGTTTACCAGTGTGAAGCATTTCTTATTAACGTCTAGCACTACTAAGCTTAACATTCCTTCTTTATCTGAAAAGGTGTTTAACATTTTAGGTAGTGTATAAGTATTATTCCATAGTATAAGAGTACCTCTCCTTTTGGTTCTAAAGCAGGAATCTGTGAGAACTGTAAAACCATTAAATGATTTTTGTGTCTTTCGGCTTTTCCCGGTTAGGGGTCGCTACAGCAAAACTCTGGTCCACTAATGATTGGCAGTAGATTTTTTACGTGCCAAGTTTCTGGCCCTGATGCACAACCTTCAATGAAGGCACACCCATTCACACATGTCTCCACACAGAAGACGCTCTAGCTGAGAATCGAACAGGACAACGTCTTACTGTGAGGAGACAACGCTACCGCAGCACCACCACCGCATAATTTTTGCAAATCCTTCTCCAGCAAGTGGGTTTCCTGCAAGAAGATTATCTGAGCTCTGTGCATTTTAATGAATTTAATTAAACCAGCTCTTTTGACATTGTTATTTAAGCCATTACTATTTAATGATAAGCATTTATATATCATCATTTGTTAAAGTTATATTTAGAGCATCAACAATATCTTCCAGGTCTAATGACTTGAAGTAATTCATGAAGTTATGTATCGTGGATGAATCAAAAATCTTTAGAAACAAATTCTGAAACCAATAACTAAGAAAACATACATACATGGAACCTAAAGTTCCAGGTTTGGTTAATAAATTAACTAAACCACCCTTTAACACCATCTCACACACCAAAAACATACATAAATAGCTTCTGCTTTAAATGTAGTATATACAAACAGTAAAGCATTTCTAAGGTAACTCAAACAAATATAAACATAAAAAGTCCATCAGGCAATAACAGTGGATTCGTATGTAATATTGTGTAAACCACTACTAGGTATTGGAAAATAAGGAGTCAGTCTCGCCAATTAATCTAGTTGCTTTATCGGCATAAGCTTCTAATACCTATATATTTTATACCTGTATTACAGTCTCTTGTGTTTATAACTATAGCAATACAGAAAGAAACAAAAAAGAGGAGACCATATGTTGGTCTATTAATACTAACTGAACAGAATAGAGTGACCTAGAACATTTTAACAATCCATTCCTACAGTGTATGTGGTCATAAAAAGATTTGAATCATAGTATCATAACTATCATTGCGACTGAGTCTTATTACATTGCTTTAAATCTGCATCACTGAGAATACCTAATATAAATTAAAGTTGCTTAAGCATAAAAGCAACAGAAGGAAAAGGAGACTCAATCCTATATATATATATTTGCATTCAGAATATTAAAGAAATTGGTTGTTTAAGTAGTCATATATGAATATATTATCATTTAGGACATGCTATCAAAGCCAAGAATGGTATCCTGTTAGACTTCAGTGTTTCAAAGCAACAGACATACAGTAGCATTAAAATGCAATTTTCCTCATTAGACTTGTAAAATAGTCACTCCATTAAAGTCCTAGCTTGTTAAAAATACATATTTAAAGTGACCCCATATCTTTAGATGCATAAAAGATGAAAAAACAACCAAAAAAATAAAGTTACTTTTTCTTCTAGTTTCATTTTCAGCTTTACTTCCTGGTTTCTGAGTCATGCATGAGTTCAAAGGTCGTGTGATATCATTGCCCACTGTATTCCTGCCTCCAGCCTCTCTAGCTTGCTGTTAGTGCCCTGTAGATGCTTGTGGACATGAAGAAACTGTAACAGAGGCTCAGAAAAGGCATTTTTGGTGGGAATTTCAAACAACTAGGTTTTCTCCATTCTAAAAAAGCATAAAAAATGCACGAGCAGCCTCCATAGAAAAAAAACATGAACAGCCCATCTCTAAAAATGTTGGGAAAGTAAGATTTTCCCCATAAATCAACAACTTACATCCCTTAAACTAAATTATGTTAAGAATTAAAATTAGAGCATTTAGTTAATATAAAGCACTGAATGTTGATATATTACACTAAGAAATGCAGATTTTAAGTAAATACATATATATTAATCATGATACGAACATCTTTCAAAAATGTCAAGAGAAAACAAAACTATCTTAAGTAAACCATCTCCTAAGGGCACTTGTGTTGTGGGGATTCCATACAGTATAATTATAATAGACTAAACAATAAACTCTAAAGTGTTACCCCACCACTAACAAATATGAATGCTTTACTTTGGAAATCATGAATTAATAGTAAGATAGTATGACTTTTGTATCCCAAATGAATATATAATAAAGTTAACTGTGCCCTGGTTACAGTAAATGTATGGTATGAAAGTAGAAGAAAATAAAATAAAAAAAAAAAATAAAAATAAAAAATAAAAAAATAATATATATGTATATATATATATATATATATATATATATATATATATATATATATATATATATATATATACACACACACACACACATATGTACATACAAACACACATAAACACACACACACACACATACACACACGCACACACACACACACACACAGATATATATATCATCATCTTGTTTCGGTTGTTCCCGTTAGGGGTTGCCACAGCGGATCATCTGTTTCCATTTCTTCCTGCATCTTGCTCTGTCACACCAACCGCCTGCATATCCTCTCTCACCACATCCATAAACCTTATCTTAGGCCTTCCTCTTTTCCTCTTACCTAACAGCTCCATCCTTAGCATCCTTTTCCCAATATACCCAGCATCCCTCCTCAGCACATGTCCAAACCAATGCAATCTCATCTCTCTTGCTATGTCTCCAAACTGTCCAACCTGAGCTGACCCTCTAATATACTGATTCCTAATTCTGTCCATCCTAGTCATACCCAGTGCAAATCTTAACATCTTTAACTCTGACACTTCCAGATCTGACTCCTGCTTTTTTGTCAGTGCCACTGTCTCCAACCAATACAACATAGCTGGTCTCACTAGCCTCTGGTAGACTTTCCCTTTCACTATTACTGGCACCCGTCTGTCACAAATCACTCCTGACACTGTTCTCCACCCATTCCACCCTGCCTGCACTCTCTTCATCACCTCTCTTCCACACTCACAATCACTTTGAACTGTTGATCCCAAGTACTTAAACTCATCCACCTTTACCAACTCTACTCCCTGCATCCTCACCATTCCTCTACCCTGCCTCTCATTTACACACACATATTCTGTCTTAGCCCTGCTGACCTTCATTCCTCTCCTCTCTAGAGCATATATCCGCCTCTCCAGGGTCTCATCAACCTGGTCCCTACTCTCACTACAGATCACAATGTCATCTGCCAACATCATAGTCCATGGGGCCTTCTGTCTGATCTCATCTGTCAACCTGTCCATCACCACTGCAAATAAGAAAGGGCTCAGAGCTGATCCTTGATGTAATCCAACCTCCACCTTAAACATATCTGTCACTCCCACTGCAGTCCTCACCACTGTCACACTACCCTTGTACATATCTTGTACCACTCTTACATACTTCTCTGCCACTCCTGACTTCCTCATACAATACCACAACTCCTCTCTAGGCACCCTGTCATATGCTTTCTCTAAATCCACAAAGACACAATGCAACTCCTTCTTACCTTCTCTGTATTTATCCAACAACACTCTCAGAGCAAACATTGCATCTGTAGTGCTTTTTCCTGGCATGAAACCTTACTGTTGATCACAAATCATCACCTCCCTTCTTAACCTAGCTTCCACTATTCTTTCCCCTAACTTCAAGCTGTGATTGATCAGTTTTATCCCTCTGTGGTTACTGCAGCTCTACACATCACCCTTATTCTTAAAGATAGGTACCAAAACACTTTTTCTCCACTCCTCAGGCATCCTCTGACTTTCCAAAATTTCATTAAACAATCTGGTTAAAAATTCCACTGCCATTTCTCCTAAACACCTCCATGCTTCCACTGGTATGTCATCTGGGCCAACAGCCTTTCCATTCTTCATCCTCTTCTTAGCTGTCCTTACTTCCTCCTTGCTAATCTGTTTCACTTCCTGATTCGCTATCCCCTCATCATCCAACATTCTCTCTCTCTCTCTCATTCTCTTCATTCATCAGCCCCTCAAAGTACTCTTTCCATCTACTCAACACACTCTCCTCACTTGTGAGTATGTTCCCCTCACTATCCTTTATCACCCCTACCTGCTGCACATCTTTCCCAGCTCTGTCCCTCTGTCTAGCCAATCGGTACAGATCCTTTTCTCTCTCTTTAGTGTTCAATCTCTCATACAACTCTCCATATGCCTTATCCTTCGCCTTCACCACCTCTCTCTTTGCCATGTGCCTCATCTCCTTAGACTCATGTCTACTTTCTTTATCTCTTTGACAATCCCACTTCTTCTTCGCCAGCCTCTTCCTCTGTATACTCTCCTGTACTTCCACATTCCACCACCAGGTCTCCTTGTCCTCCTTCCTCTGTCCAGATGTCACACCAAGCATCTTTTTAGCAGTCTCCCTTACTAACTCTGCTGTAGTTACCCAGATATTCTGTAACTCTTCACTGCCTCCCAGTGCCTGTCTTAACTCTTCCTTGAACTCCACCTCACAATCACCCTTTTTTAACTTCCACCATTTAATCCTTGGCACTGCTTTCATACTTCTCCTCTTCTTTATTACCAACATCATCCTAAACACCACCATTCTATGCTGCTTAACTACACTTTCCTCTGTCACCACTTTACAGTCTCCAGTCTTCTTCAGACTGGGCCTCCTACATAGGATATAATCCACTTGTGTGCAACTTCTTCAACTCTTGTCCATCACCATATGCTCCTCTCTCTTCTTAAAATATGTATTCACCACAGCCATGTCCATCCTTTTCTCAAAATCCACAATCATCTGACCTTCTGCATTCCTCTCCTTAACACCATACCTACCCATCACTTCCTCATACCCTCTGTTCACTTCACCAGCATGCCCATTGAAGTCTGCTCCAATCACTAGTCTCGCACCCTTGGGTACACTCACCACAACTTCATCCAACTCACTCAAAAATTTTTCTTTCTCATCCATCGCACACCCAACTTGTGGAGCATATGCACTAACAACACAAAGAAATGCACTGGCATGTGCATCTCCAGTGGCTGGGTTTCATATAAATATATATATATATATATATATATATATATATATATATATATATATATATATATATATATATATATATATATATATATATATATATATATATATATATATATATATATCTATATCTATATATATATATATATAGATATATAGACACACACACACACACACACACACACACACACACACACACACACACACACATATATATAGCTATCTATATATATATATATGTATATATATATATATGTGTGTATATATGTATATATATATATATATATATATATATATATATATATGTGTGTATATATGTATATATATATATATATATATATATATATATATATATATATATATGCATACACACATACATGCATGTATATATACATAGATATATGCCTATTCAAAATAAAGACCTTTGTTTTGTATATGTATTCCAATTTAGTATTATTTGATAACAATCTTATTTGTCTTTTAATTTTTTATTTGCACTTTCTTTGACAGTTCAAGTGTTCTTAGTTGCATGTCTTTTCAGACTCTATGTAGACCATTCCATGTCCTCTATATCAGTTAGTATTTTTTTTCTTGTGAATAATGTACAAAGCCTCTGACAAAGAGCTAAAGATCTTCTCACCTTCTGGTAAAAATATTTTTATCCTGGAGGGAAAGAGAATTTGTGCTTTGATGTTAACTTTTTTTAAGAGATTTTATCAAGGGAACACATTCTTTCCTTCTAGATATGACAGAAGAAGTATAGTCATTGTCAAAACGAATGAGTTTGTCCTTTATCTTGATGGGAGAATTATTCCACGCAAACTTCAAAACCAAATCCTTATCTTGGGAGGACAAAAATCTAACAATGATGGATCTGGGGTTAGGAGAAACTGTTGCTGAAGCAGGTTTGTCTAGAGACTGGTGAGCCCTCTCTATACCAAAGGAAATGGCTTCAGGAAGATTTAGTGCTGTTGGAAGCCAGTTATTAAGAAAATGTATCAGTTCTCTGCTGCGATAGCTTTGTCGCCACATAGCAAGACGTTGTCCCGTTCGATTCTCAGCTAGAGCGTCTTCTGTGTGGAGGCATACATGAATGGGGCATGCCTTCATTGAAGGTTGTGCATCAGGGCTGGTAACCCGGTATCTAAAAATCCACTACAGATCATTAGCGGACCGGAGTTCACTGTGGCGACCCCTAACCGGGAAAAGCCAAAAGACACAAGCAATCATATCAGTTCCCTCTTCCTTTTCTGGTACTCCATATATTCTAATGTTATTTTTCCGTGACCTACTTTCTAGGTCTTCCAGCTTTTCTGTTAGTTTTGTATTCTGTTTCAAAAGAAACTCATTTTGATTTTCAGATTCCATCAGTCTGTCATTCGTATCTGTTACAGATTCCTCGATAGAAGCAATTTGTACAAAATGCTTTTTAGCCATTTCACTAAGAATGTCCAGCTGCTTACTACAGTCTTGTTTAATAGTATCCATTTTATTCTCTAGTTTGTCCATTTTTATAGATAGTTCTTGAATAGTAGTTATTGTTTGCAGCTCCTTCTTTAATACACTGTCTGGATGAGAGTTATTCGAGTTACTCATACTTGGATTTCTCGAGGAAAAACTTCTTGAGAGGAAACAATAATAAAAACGTATGTTTTAGTACTAATTTTTGAAAAAATAATAAAGGACCTCTATTCACAAATCCTCTGATATACTTTTGGATTAGTATTTCCGAAAGTTAGATTAAATTTCCTGTCAGAATAAAAATGTTATAAGCAGAGCTAATGTTCAGTGCTGCTAGCAGTCTAGCATCTTGGCCACGCCCCTATTCCCAACTCTTGATCCATGTTGAGGTTATGGAGTTCCAGCTGGTGTATTGTTCAAGGCCACAACTGATCGAGCTACAGCTCTGTCCACAAGAAATGCAGTGGACTAACATACTGTAAATGCCTTGCAAAGCTTATCAAATAATGTGATATTTATGTTTTTTTTTTTTTTTAGAGAATGGCTGCAGGCAACAGTAACTGATGTGTCTAATAATTTGTCTAGGTTAATAAACTGCTTTTAAAATGATAAAACATTTTCTTATTTATATATTCTATTATTTACAGGGAGAATGGTGACTCTAAATTCTCCATAGCCAATGAGTATTCTGTGAGGGATGAGAAAGAAAAGCCTGGCCATCTAATTCTGTTCCCTTACTTCTCTTGCAAACTCAATGGATGGTTGGCATCGGTCACTGGGTGCCTATACTAGTCAAATGCAATGCATGAACATGGTCACTTTTTCCATCCACCCATGCTCATGCAACTCATGAGTATTGGTGGATTGAAATAGTGAGAAAATAGAAGGAGGAGACAAGACGGAGAAGAGGAATGCTGTCAGAAGAGCTGTACATTTGTGAAGTACAGAGGAATACTAGAAAGCAAACATTTATGCTATGATTGCCATTTTTGTTTACTTTTCTAATAGGTAGGGAGCAGCACATTAGAAAATGTTTTGCCTGTTACAGTATGTTAAATGCAGGTCTCTTTTTTAATATGAACAACAAAACCCCTGAAATAGCATCTGGTGGGTAGTGAAGCTAAGCTGTTATTGGTTCTACACATTGTTAATATTCCTTTTTGATATATTTAAATCATACTTAGGCTCCTTTCATTTGATAATGGCTCTTCACATGTGACTGGTTTTAAAGCTGTTTCAAAGACAGGAGCAGAATTATACATTACCTGCCTTCCTCTTAGAAATTTGATAATGAATGTCTTTATTGTGAAATGATTAAATGTTTTTAATAAGCAGTAAAATTTTTGCATCTTAGTTATTTTTGCCATCTTTGACTGTCATTTGCTTAAAGAGAAAACCTTGGAGTAAGTGACTTACTCCAAGGGCAATTAATTTGGAATATGGCCTGTAATTTCCCTTGATTTTATTGTTAACAAAATTTTATATGCTTTCCACAAACATTTTCCTTCTTGATATGTACTTTCAAATCAGCCTATATGTCAATTTGATATCTAACTTAAATTGCTAAAATTGCATTAACAGAATGTTACTAGTCAGTGACCTCACAAATCTTCTGTTGTCACTATTTTTTTTATTTCCTTATTACTTAGATCAGTCTTCTGCAATCCTTACAGGAATTTGATTGTGTCTGTTATAATAATTTATTTTTATCTACAAAGACACATTCTTGACCACTGTATGTTCCTATTACTATCTCTTAGCTGCACATATATCCTAGATCCTTCATTGTTATAGAATAGCCAAAAAATGGTCTTCCATTGTATGTTTAGAATCATATACCCGTGATTCCATTTTGATATGGTACTGTTTTATTATCTGATGTTATTTGTCAGAGTACTTCTACTCCTTTGAATTAACTTTGATACCTAATTTAACAAATGTGGTGTGTTAATCAGGGGATACATGTTTCTACTGTTATTTTTGTTTTGCTCATCAACATTTCTTCTCTTCTAGATGTTATTGTTGTAACTTCTTGGTTCCTGTCCATGTAAGTTGAATGAACATGTGTGAATATGTATGTGGCAATGCTTTCTTTCTCTTTTCTTAATCCTCATAATATGTAAACATTTAATAACATCCCCAGCACAAAGTCTACTGCATTTTCATTGAAAGCTATTCTTTCATCTTCATGTATGCCAACTCCTACTTTAATTTCCATTGAGACAAACTCCACAGAGCATTCAGATGGGAACATGGATCTTATCATTCCCTCCCTTGTCTCCCATACAGCCATTTCTTATTGTGGCATCCTATGAATGTTTTCAATCTATGATATCACTTCATCGTTTTTAAATTCCTGTTTTATAGTTCCTTTTATATTAGTCAGGCACTTATAGAACTGTATTTGATTCCCTATTTCATATCATTGTTCCATAAAATCATCTATGAATTTCATCTGAAATCCCTTTTGATATTATTTTATGTCCTCTTTTAACCTCCCTCGTACTTGACATGCATTTTCCGTACTTCATTTGCTATATAACACCTCCAATGCACATCAGTTTCTTTTTTATTTTACACATACGTTTTATGTAGATTCATAGACTGCTACTAGGC
>NC_056725.1:988934949-988949949 GCF_019279795.1 Protopterus annectens
ACTGTTTCATAGGCTAAAATGCTTACATCAAATTCACTTTAAATAAACTTTGGGCCTAACTCCAAAAGGTTATTTGGAATCTGTGCTCAATGTTAAGGTGGTTTATAGATAATCTTTGCAGTCAAGTAAGTCACTTACACCAAGAGCAAGTCTTTTGTAATCAGGGCAGGCACAGTCCAGAGTAATCTCTTACACTGACAACAACTCCTTTGGAATCTGGCCCTTTGTTGAACCAATAAACTTTAACATATTTAAAAAATAGAAAAAATTCAAACCATGTGTTTTGAGATTGCTATTGTAGACTCATTGGCTATTTCATAAACTGATCATGAGAATGTCTTAACTAATAACTTAGTTATTTGAATTTCCAACTTTAGATATTTTCATAGAACATTCTAGTGTCTCTCACTTATATTTAAGTGCATTTCAACCAATAACTAAAATAAATAATAAACAGTTACCTTATAACTTAAACCACACCTTGAGGAAAGTGTTCCAAGAATGCTCACTACCGAGAATTTAACACTTCTTAGTTAGAATATAGCCTTAAACTAATATAATCAATGTAGCAATGTCAGCAGTTTTTATCAAGAATTTGAAGTTATTTGTTAAACTCCTTTAAAGCTAAAACTATAATATTTTATAGCAGCTTAATCCTCAAATAAAAAAAAAAGTATTTGTAGCTTTAGCTCATTACCTCACATCTGAATTAACCATTCTGCTGCAGAAAATATCTGTGGCCACTTTAATGTAATTCTATCATATGTACAGTGTCAGAACTGCTTCACGTCACACTAGTGCCACATATTCATGTATTGTCCAAATATCACTTGCTCTAGCTACATTTGTTGTTTTGCACTTTATCTAGCAAATTAACCATAACTGGTAACAAAATGATAACCAAAACACCTATTTAGCCATTAATTAATTTTATTTTTGTTTGCTCTGGTACAAAATAAGAAGAATCCCATGCTCAAAATATTGACGTACTTTACAGACTAAGCTGTGTTAACATCAGTCAACAGTACTTTTTCTTATGTTAAGATCTTTTATATTCCAGGAAATTAATTAAAAGCCCTAGTGCAAGCCAGATGCCTTACACTAGAAAGGCCCTTCCAGTGAGACATGCTTACTTGCAATTCAGGAACATATTAGCTGTGATGAGATTAGACCACATTATCTGATAATTTTCATGTTTCCTAAATTGCAGGTTCTACCGCAGTGTGCAGATCAGTTGAGGTGGTACTGTGCTGCTTGTGTGGGCAATGGAATCTTCCTCCTCCAGTCACTCTGTCATGCATGCCCCCCCACACACACACACACACATTACAGGACCTGTACATTTCCCTACATTCCCGTTGTTCCTCCCCAGCACCCATAATACTTTAGGCAATCTGGTGGTGTTGTGCTTCCTCCACTGCAGTACTACTGCTGGTGCCATCACAGCAGTTAAGACTTTAAGCCCTGGTGCCTGTGGTTTACCTCCCTGATCCCTGTCATGCTCAAGGCACTTCATTGCATATCACCTGCTGATCTAGTGTATCCTCACACCCTCCTCCTCATAGTAATGTTGATACCACTACAGCTCCTTAGAGATGCATCCCTGGTGTCCCATGGTTATCCCCACTCCCATCCCCATTTTAATGATGGTGCCATTATGGCACTTTTATAGTAAACTTTGCTGTTTAGTGCTCCCCCACCATGGCTATGTGGTGGGGATGGCCATGCTGATCTAAACAGCCAAGTTCTTTCTTGAATTGCTTGGCCATGTAAATGGCTTCCTATGGGGCAATTTTGAGGAGAATGCATGTGGTTAGTTAGCATATGGATCTCCTCCATGAATACTTTATAAGCATTCTACACTATGATGGGGCCAGACCTTCACAGTGCTGTACGTTTTTGTGCCAGAAGACTGTGCTGCACCATGTAAGGGTGTTTCATGAATATATAAAAAACATGTCATTAGGTTTACTTACCATGTAAATGTTGCAATACTTTTTCAAATCCATTTTCATTGTTTGCATTATTTTAGCAGTCCTCATATACTCCAAAATGTAAGATAACCAAAATAGATATAACAGTTTAATTATTTGCAGGGCATTGCTGTAGTAGACATTTTTACAGTTATTACTACATTGCATAAGATTCAACACATAGATCTAACAGAGTATTACATTTTTAAATCTAAATCTTGCATAAAGTCAAAAAAATGTCACTTCTTTGAAAATGCATATACCATTCTAACAGTCACAAAATAATATCATATTTGTTACTATTGTTATTATGGATGCCTTGCAGACTGCTAGCTTTCTGATTTTATATCTGGTGTTCACTTTTCTCACTTGTCCGTAATGCTGCTTTCAATTTCAGAAACCACTGCTTTTTTGCACAGAAGCAGTGACTACACTTTCCTGTAGTGAACCAAATCATTGATTCCAGAATCTTCTGCACTTTGTCACATTAATTTCATTAGGGCCAAGATCAAGGCATGTACAAGGCTATGCAAAAGTCCTGTGACACTTATGTCTCTGCCTAGAAATCCTTTTCAACCCATTCATCTCTCCTATGGTGAGAGTTGTGTGGCACAATATTGTAGAGGTTTCAATTGAAGTAGGACATCCTACCCTGATCATCTTCTCTGGAGCTAGGCCTTACTTTTGTTCTGGTCTTATTAAACCTGTTACAACAAGCTATGTATATTTATATCACCCAAAAAGACTGACCTTTTTTTTCATAAAATTCACTGAAATTAAAATTAATTAAGAGCTAGCCACTCTCTTTGTAATAATCATTGTTTAGATGAATTGTACCTTCTGTAAACAAATCTGTGCTGCCTACATCTCATTGTTCTGTGGAGCTAAATTAAACAATACACAGAGTAAAAGGATGGATTCTAGATCCCACTTGGAATATAAATTAGCAGCTACCATTCTTTATAAGGATGCAACCAGGGATATAACATGCATACTACAAAGTATATATATTTTAAAGTTCTTTACCTATTTTTTATGAGTTAAATATAAAAGAATTTTCAGTGAAATGGCAACTAGGTGAAACTTACTGTTTGGCTACAACATATATATATATAATGCAGCAAATATTTTAAAGGTCTGTAGAGGAGCTACTTTGCTATAAGATAAGGTCATATATCTTAGACTGCAAACTTTTTTTTATTGCTAGAATACATAGGGACTAAATACTTTAGCCAATCAGACTCCTGAAAATTTATGATAGTCATGTTATTGTCTAATAGATTATAACTATTCTGATTCAACACTAATTTATAGAACTAAACCTCTTGTTTGTTCATAAGTTTGTTGCCTTGTTTGGTGAATAAAATAATTCAACCAGAAAAAAAATGCATCTCTATTCACTCTATGAATATCTTCTACATTGTGAGATGCGGAAATATTACAGCATATGGTATTATCTTGAGGCAATAAAAGAGCAGTTCATAGAATAAATACTTGCAACTCCTTCACAGCTCACAGCATGAGCACTGTGTATGTACATAAAATACAGCAGAAAATGTTTGTGTTTTATCAATGTAATCCATATAAATCTGAAACAAAAATGCAAAGTAGAAACACGTGAAGCTTTTCTACCTTAGAACTATCCAAAACACATTACAAATTAACATATAAAGTCCTTGAAGTGTCCATTTGAAGTAACAAATGCAATATTGTGAAGATGATTTAAAACTAGAATTTTGCCTTGTACTTTTGAATAAGTTCATTGTCTGATATGTTTCATATGCAGCACCATTTATGACAGTAAAACTGTAGAGGTTTGTCTGAATGTAATGTATTTATTTATTTATATATGTATGTATGTATGCATTTATTTATTTATTTATTTATTTATTATTGAAATTTGATAACTGGGTTGATGGGCTGGGTCACATGATGTATTCAGCCATAACCAGGGCTACAAGGGACCAGAAAACATAAAGTCACTTACAGAAAATATTTATTTATTTATTTATTTCCAGTTTGATGACCAGGGAGGTCCACTGGGCTCAAAGAGCCCATTTTCAGTGGAGGCCCGGGGAGAAAAGCTCCAATAATACATAGTACAAGCTCCATAATATGAAGTACAATACATAGTGGAAACAGAAACAAACTAAGCACATTTTCCATACAAAACAGCAAAAACTAAACAAAAGTTAAACAGTAGCTTGGAGAAGGATGTAAAGCATATTTACATGTTTAGTGGTTGAGAACAGTAGTAAAAGGTTAAATTAATACTGAAGTTTAAATCATCTGAGAATGATATAGAAGTAACATTAGCATGGATGAGTTCTTTATGCATGAATATTAGCGTGAGTTAAATTAATACAGAGGTTTAAATCCTCTGAGAGTGGTATAGAGGTAGCATTAGCATGAAGGCAGTACATAGGGTTAATCAATAGTGTGTAAGGAAGAACAAACGTTGTGTGTTATAAAGTGTTTATGTATTAAGCAGGTTAGGTAGGTGGAGTGCAATTGCATTTCCATTTTTGGGAGAGGTAAGAATGCAGCTGGGTCTTGAAGTGTTCAGAGTTCTCAGAAATTCTTAGAGATGGAGGGAGAGAATTCCATTTTTTTTTTTGGAGACGGAAAAGGATTGGAGAAGCTGACCAGCAGGACGGTTTGGTTTATAAATAGAGATTAGATTTTGATAGGTAGATCATAGAGTTCTGTTTGGGGTGTATAATTTTAAGATGTTTGTTAGTGCTGGGCATATAGTTGGTTTGAAAATAAGCTTGTGAGTGGTGATGAGTTGGAGGTAGTCAAGGTAGTTTGGGAGTTCTAGCCATTGCAGCTGGTGGAGAGGTTTACAGTGGTGAGCAGAGTATTTGGAAGTGGTGGCGAACTTTGGGATTTTATTGTAACAGGATTCTAGTTAAGAAGATATGGAGGAAGATAGGTTGGTTAGTAGGGAAGCACCATACATTAGTGAAGGTAGTAAGAAGGTAGTGGCGGGGGTCTGTCTTGTTGAGTGGGAAAGGAAGTGGGAGTTTCTGTACAGCATGCCAAGTTTCTAATGGGTTTCCTTTATCTTTAGCTGAATATGGGTATCAGATTTTAGGTGGTTCATCAATAGTAACTCCAAGAAGTTTAGCAAAAGGAATAACTTCTATAGTGGAGATGGCAAGGCTTGTAATCTTGAAAGAGGTTTTGCCTAGGTGGATAAATTTTGCAGGAGAGAATAGAAGGATCTTTGATTTGTTGGCATTCATAGAGAGGTGATTTTGGAATATCCAGTCCTCAGTAGTTGAGAAGGCAGTTTGGGTTTTTGTTTGGAGCTCAAGGAAGTTTGATGAAGAGCAAACTAAAGTTGAGTCATCTGCATATTGTACTATCTTAGTGCTTGGAATGGCTGCATGGAAATCATTAATGAAGATATTGAAGAGCATAGGGCCAAGAATGGATCCCTGGGGTACCCCCGGTTGGGGTGGAAGGAAGGCTGAGGTGCCAGTCCTCCATTTTACTGCTTGAGATCTGTCAGAGAAGTAGCTGCTGAACCAGGTAATGGTGTTTTCAGAGAGGTTAAGATTGGAAAGGTGGTGAAGAAGGTGGGTATGGGAGACTGTGTTGAAAGCCTTGGAGAGGTCAAGGAGGACTGTGGATACAAGTTCTCCAGAGTCACGGGCATGGTTTACGATGTCTAGAAAAGAGAGAAGAGCTGTTATTGTGCTATGGCCAGGACAGAACCCATGTTGTGTTGGGGAGAGGAGTTGGTTATGTGTAATGAATGGCATGAGCTGGAGGTGGATACATTTCTCAAAAATGTTTGAAATAGGGGAGAGAATCGCTATGGGTCGGAAGTTGGAGATGTTATTATTTTTGCCTCCTTTATGGAGGGGTAGGATAAAGACTGCATGCCACAGTTTGGGGACATATGATTCTTATATGCATCTGTTGATGAATATGCTAATGGGGATGGCGATGGAGCAAGGCATTGGAGCAAGGCGTAAGCTTAGAGAGAAGCTTTTATATATGAGGTGGGGATGGGTTTGGGGTGGAATATGGGAGGTGAATTTGGGGTGGAAGGTTGTGCAGAGGGTTTGATTTGAGGGGAGGTGTTGTTTGGGAATGTTTTAGTGAGTTCTGCTATAGAGTTAGTAAAGAAGAAGTTGAACAGAGTAGCTATTTCTGGGTTAGATTTACTAGTGTCAGGGCAAGGGTTGTTTTTGGTGCCTGGGTTGAGAAGTGAGTTGATGGATTTCCAGAATTCTTTGGGGTTAGAAGAGTGGTTAGACTGGAGTTTGATATAGTATGCCTTTTTGTCTTGTATGATATGTTTTTGGCTAAGTTGCAAAGTTGTTTATATTTAAGAAGGGTGTCAGGGTGCCTATTATGATGGTAGAGTTTCCAGGTCTTGTCCCTTTGTTGCATGAGTGTTTTGGTATCTTTACTAAGCCAAGGGGCTTAGGGCTACATAAGCAGGAATGGATTTTACATAACAAAATGAACAACAGTAATAAACATCATTTCATTGAGAGTTAGATTTACTGTTGACAGATTTACAGTTGAAAGAAAGGGTATTAATTGCAACGCTCAAGATGGTGTCTACCTAAAAGAGGTATTTATATATATATATATATATATATATATATATATATATATATATATATATATGTATGAGATTTTCACCCAATACATAACTAAGGGCAGTGTTTACAGCAGATATCTGTGTAAGCTTAAAGTCAACACATTTGGCCAAAGGTTCTGTTTTACACCCAGCACAAGCTACAATGAGGCTTAAGGGGGGAGGGGGTCAGATATAGATTTATGGATCTTAGAAATTCCAAAAATTGCTGGAATTCTAGGCTTCTTCACTACTAAAATTGCTCAGTGGTCATACCTAAATCAAACATCTCAACAGTGTCTAACAAAATCAAATCAATATCATGGTAAGCAATGTTGATTTTATTCTGTGAAACCTCAACAAAAATATCCCATTATGTAAATAAGCCAACATTTTGGATGAATAACAATGTTTGTCATTATGACCACCCCCCACCTTCATCAGGTTTCATGATGCTTGAACTTGTATCATTGGCCAGTCTGTATAACAGTTCCATCTTCTCAGGAGTAAGGTTGTAAAATTTGGGTTTTCTGTTATTATAACACCATTCCCTCATGCTTTTCTCACATAACTGTTTAAATAAGCAAATGCTAGGTAAGAGGGGGTGGGTTGAAAATGCTAGTTTTTTTTAGGCAAAAACTAGAAGAGCTTTGGTCATTAGATGGCAAAATACATTGCAAGTTCAGCTTCCTGATAAACAATTTAAGCTTAGTCAATAAATATATCAGATCAGGCTGAGTGGAAGGTACATATTTAAAAACTTTTTGAAATAAAGTGCCAAAGGTATGAGTAATGTTAAGTGGGTAAA
The DNA here is from genome assembly GCF_019279795.1 of Protopterus annectens. Lineage (NCBI taxonomy): Eukaryota > Metazoa > Chordata > Ceratodontiformes > Protopteridae > Protopterus > Protopterus annectens. Next base: position 988,942,331 of record NC_056725.1, read on the forward strand.
AATTGTATATCACAAACCCCCCAAAATTAAGAGGGTTGATTGGCTTGAGTCTCCCTTCTCTGCTTTAACCTCTTAGATCTATGGGGTATATTATATCATTCCCCTGTTCCCCGCTGACTTTGGCCAAATCATTATTGAATGCTGCACCACAATTTAATCCTTTGGTTTTCCTCCTCCACGTGGGGCAGGATAGACTCTGTTGTTCTTGTAGTCATTGATATCTCTGAAAATCTTTCTTTGTTTCCTTTGAAAGGAAGCTGTCTCATGTTCTGATACCTTTTCTAGATAAGACTGGAGTTTTTTAAATCAATGCTGAAACTTAAATCTTTTTATATCTCTGAATCAAGATTACAAATTTCCTCCTCTAGCTGGTTCAACCACTTAGATTATCTTGAACAATAATATTCATATATTCAATGCATATACGGTCAAAAAATTCCACAAGTTCAAAATGAAATGTGGACTTATGGATAATCCCATTGGTGTATTTCCAAGTGTGTAAGCCTTTTGGTACTCACTTGTTACTAATACAATAGTTGAGAAAAGAATTGTCCAACTGTATTGACTTAAATGCAGTCAATAATTATTCAAATGTGTTAATTCTTGCTTCAAATGTAAGTTCACGATCATTACACTGTCCATTGTTCTTCTCAGACTTCTGGACTACTTCTTCACTAAACAAATGTTTTGGGGTAAACCAATACTGAATGTTAAAACTTCCCCTAGAACTGGAAGCAGCATTTGTATCAATAAAATTGGTGTTCAAACTTTTGGTACATACTCCAGCATAAGATGCAATGCTTTCAATACCTGTACTGGATCTACCACTGTCTGCAGCTTTTACTGTACCTGTATTGGATCTGCCATTGTCTGCAATCCTTGTTCCATTACTGATGCTGTCAAAAGCAGCAACCAGACAGTCCACATGGTACTTAAGCTGATCCATATATTCTGTCAAACAAGTAAGATCCATCGGAGTTATGTTGTGACTGAAGGAAGTGGAGCTGGCTTCCAAGCCAGAAAACAACTCTGTTTGTGACCTTCCGGTGTCTGCAGTAAATTGAAACAACCAAAATACCCAAAACCCCAATCAGCATACTTGTTTAACTCAAATAAAAATAAAAAAATGCCACACCAGAATGCAACAGAGTCTTTAACTACACAAAGGTTTGAGCACTTTTGTTCCAATTGAAAAGGAACTTCATTAGAAACAATGTGATCATTACTTCCTTCCTTTTAAACAATTAAAAAGAAATCCAAAATAACACAGGCAAAAATTTAAAGGTATGCACACATTAAAATATCAGGTACTATTCCCAAACTTCCTGCATCAAATATGTATACATGCTGAACACCAATACCATTAAATATAAAAATAAATATTGTATAAAAAATAATAGCAGATGTGTTAAGAATTAGTAACCTGTAAACACATGGAATAACTTATATGATCAACTGAACTATTTAAAAACATTTTAGAAAAGTTTAATTGTAGAAGTCCTATGACAGGCAATCTGACTTAATTTTCAAAATAGGTTTGATAGATATTACACCATTAATACCTGGTGAGGCAGTGGCATTTAATAAAAGTTGACAGTGAAGGTCCCTCTTCTCAGTAAAGGTTTCCCAATCACCAGCCCTTTATGGGCAGTCCACCTTCTCTAAAATAGTAAAACCAAATTTCTTAAAATCCTTGAACACCAAAGAATTTTTGTAAAGGGCATTATAAGAGTTACCAATTGCATACAAGTGTTGATAGATTCCTGTCTGCAAAGGTCCAACAGTCTTTCCTACATAGAATGCTGGACATAATAGACAGAAGGCTATATATACAATACCCTTAGTATTGCAGTCAAATCTGCCCTCAACTGTAATCAATCTAGGAAAACCTTCCACAGAAAAACTACTGCCTTCAAAATTAAATCTACACTGTTTGCAGGTTCCACACTGCTTAATGTCCCAAGCTTTGGTATAAGCATTGTCATAACTCCTGCCTGCTTCTAGGATGGTTTTAAATTTTTTATTATTTTTAAAAATGAAGCTAGGTTGTTGCCCCAACTGGTTAGTTAACCCAAATATTCAAAAGCAGTACTCCAGTGTGATTTGATGGAATTTTTCAAAGAATTGCTGTATTGCAGGACTAACACTTGTGAAGGGTTATCTGGACTTTTAACTTTGTTTTTATTCTGACCCACCATGGATCCAGGTTGTCATATAGTGGAGCCATATTGAGAATTTCAGTGGTCTGTCACAGAACTACTAATATCATCCAACATGCCCTGTGTGTAGCTCTTGCTTTTAAATATTTCACAGACGTTGATAGCTTCATTTTGGAAGTTGGTGTCATCAGAAACTAATCTACTAAGCATGATCAGTTGACCTTTCACCAAATTATTTTTCTACCATGCAGGGTGTTGATTATCAAAATGCAAATATGCATTCAAAAAGTGTTTTTCCTGAAAATACTGGACTTGTATCTTTGTTCCTTGAAATATTTTTACAATGTGATGTCGAGAAAATCAATAGAATATGTGTTCCATTGGTGGGTAAATTCTAGGAAGTCGGTGGAAAATCATTTGAAGTTGTGTTCACGTAGAAATTAACAAAGCTGCGTTCATTTTGGAATATTTGTTTTTCATTAGGATTTAGTAATAAAACTGTTTTATTGGCACTAGCACAATTATTTTCCTGACAGAATGCTTGATGTGGCTCTGATTCAGAGTATGGAAAATTCTCAATATCAGTTAAACGTCTTTACATCTCTTATAATACATGAAATGTTTTGTTGTGTAAAAAAATGCCCTGGGATTCAGCAAGAAGCCATGCAGGAATAAGTTATTCCTGCATGGCAGGGACTGTTCCTGTACAGCACGGCAGCGTGCCTTGCATATTCATGAAGGCATGCTGCCTGTGCTGTTAAATGGACACGGAGCTGTGTACGAGTGCAGGGGGTGTGTCTGAGAGCAGAACTCTCACAATACATACGCTTCTGCACTCCAGAATTGCCTTTTGGCAGTTAAAAATGAGTGTGAATGCTCAGTGTTATTTATTTTATTTATTTTATTAACAAATGTAAAATAAAATAAATAAATAACACCCTCAACCCGTCAGGAAAACAAAAGTGGTCAAAGGCAAAAGTTGCAATTATTCCTACCAAGCATACCTCTCAACTGTACAGATTTTCACAGAATGCCCAGAAGTTTGCCTCATATTCATGGTATTCCCACTAAAATGTGTACATGTCTGGCAAATAGCTGAGAATTGAAGTCATTAAATAATGACAAAACATTTGATTATAAGACGCCACACATCCATCAGAAGAATCATGCTAATATACAACCTAATTATTCTATCAACTTTTTAAGTTTGTAAGAGCAATATTTAAAATCTGCTCCTATTTGTCCCCCCATCATTGTAGGCTTTTGGCCAGATATTTTGCACTAAGAAGTTGAGAGGTATGCTATCAAACCAAAAGTTAATAGGATAACACAGGCAGCACAAGCACATAGCACACACCTCCCAACCATTCAGAGCAAGTAATGTGGACAAAGTCAAAAGGGACAAATGTCCTACGAAGCAGAAAGTTGATAAAATTACAGGTTTAGCATTAGCAGGGATATTCTGATGGGTATAGATAAAATAACACAAGAAAACTTTTTTTTTTATAAATGAGATAAAGTTTAAGCGTCGCTGCGTGGGTGTGCCCATTGCTTAGCTACACTTAGTCCAGCTTAAACAGCACAAGAAGTTAAATAGCAAGAGACATCCAACATAAACAGTATTGCAATAGTGTAGTGGTTAGAGCATGCATTTTGCGAGCAGCCATTCCTGGTTCGATCCCCAATGTAACCAATTCACATTTTACATGTGAAAGCAGTTCATAAATAATTTTTTTAGTATTACCTACTAAATAGCATATATTTGTTAACCGGACTACTGCATTATGTCCAGATGTGAGGTGTCAGTTTAATAATGTTATGAAATCCCCATATAAACACAAGTGCCCCATACAGTATAGTCACACATGAATAAATGTAATGAAAGCACATTGGGGATGTCAGGGACAGTAAACAAATTTATAATATGCAATGAATGATGAATCAATGCCATGCAGCAGATAGTCTATAAAATGAAAAAAAAAAAGAAATGCTAAGCATTGCACAGCTCTGCTTACCAGGTGTAAGCATTGTGTAAATATGACTGCTAAGCAATGAGTAGCTCAGCTAAATGGATTTGCCCATTGGAAAGCAGTGCTGTACCTGCCCATTTCAGCAATGCCAACCTTAGCTAAGCAGGTTTGGCTGTAGCTTAGCTTAGCTCAGCATATTTAAAACCATCCAGTCATGGTAAAGGGTGGGAAATCAGCCATATTTAAACCCCACAGGTGGGAATACAGCTCATAACTGGTTGCAGCATCCCACTGTAGGCAGAATGGCTGGAGTCAGAGTGAGAATGCGCTTCTGTGCACAGCGCTGGGGCATACAGGAGTCCAAAGTCATGGTAGGACTCCTGGTAAAAAACAATGATGAGAGACTGCTGCAGGGCCAGTACCAAGGCTCCCAATATAAAGCGGAAGCCTGGGATCATCTCATCCGTGACCTCACATGTGCCACTGGTATCCCTCGGACTGGTTGAGCAAGTCAGGCACCACTATGCCGACTTGAAATGGAGGAAGAGGGAGCTCTTAGACCAGTGGGTCCAAGACTCAAGGCAGAGGGGTGATGCCCCAGCAGTGTGTAAGTACTCATACCAGTAACTGTTTAATAATGTCCAGCCTGTGTATATGATGGCTAGGTATGGCTAAATATTTCTCTATTTCCCTTACAGCTGCAGCTGAGTGGGCTGTGAATCAGGAAGCCCATGTGAGTAGGCTGCAAAGGCTGTGTTGCGAGGCTGATGAGTAACAATCCTGTTTGTAGTAGTCATAACAAATACATATAAAAGTAGTAGAAAGTCACCTGCCAGTATAGAAACTGTTTTGTGTATGGGTTGTACTGAATAAACCAGACAATATGACAGTAATAGTCCCATATAGGTCGTATTATATAAAACTGTAACTGCCTGGCAATAAAGCTCTGAATACTGGACTGGTTGTGTTTACTCTGGTATTGTATGGCATTTTTAGTGTTGCATTCTTTGAATAGTAATGTTGTATTAGCCACTGTTACCCACACTGTGCTACATAATAAAAATGTCTAGGGAATGTCTGTAGAAGACTGTTGTAATTACAAGGTCAGATTGTACAACCGAGAGAGACTTAGACAGAAAATACTAAAGAGATAGACAGCAATATCCAAACAGCACACTCTGCTGAAACTTAAATTCTTGTATCTTTATCAGAGACAGCCATGGTTCGAATGCTGGGAGTGGTAGTAAGCTGTATGCATAATCATACCTCTCAACTGTACACATTTGTTCAGAATGTTTAAATAATTGGCTCATATTTTCTGCCTGTTACTCTGTCCCTCTGGCAAATCAGTGGGATGATCTCATAATTTTCATCAGCAAATAATGACATACATCTGATTTTCAGAGCTCAAAACCTTCAGAAAATGTATATGAAAACAAACCTGTCACTCTAGCAACTCTCCAAGTTTATAAGTGCAATATTCAAAATATGTCCCTATTTCTACCCCCATGTTGTCAAGCTTTGACCAGAGTGTGTGCATTAAGCGATTGAGAGGCATGTGCATAATATTAATGCAGAATCTGGGAATATGTGTGGAAACAGTCAGGTAGTGTTAACAAACGTTCCCTCCACAGGTCTGACAGATGAGAAAACTGTGCCTGCCAATTAAGATTGAAATCCTGGACTGGTAGTGTTTACTCTGGTATTATATGGCTGACATGTAGCAGTTGGTAACATCTGATATCAGAACAGTACTGTTGTGTCAACCACTGTTTCTCACACTGTGCTACATAAAAATATGACTAGAAATGCCTGTATGAGACTGTTATAATTATAAGGTCAGAGTGTACAACCATGAGAGACTTAGAAAACACTGAAGAGATAGACAGCAGTAATCAAACAGCACACTCTGCTGACACTTAAACTGTTGTATTTTTATCAGACACAGCCATGGTTTGATTCCTGGAAGTGGTACTAAACTGTATGCATAGTTATACCTCTCAACTGCACACATTCTTTCAGAATGTCCAGATAATTGGCTCATATATTCTGCCTGTTCCTCTGTCCCCATGGCAAATCAGTGGGATGATCTCAGATTTGTAGTCAGCAAATAATAAGATACATTTGATTTTCAGACCTCAAAACCTCCAGAAAAGGTATATGGAAACAAATTCTGTCACTCTATCAGCCTCCCCCCCCAAGTTTATGAGAGCAATATTTAAAATATGTCCCTAGTTGTACCCCCATGTTGTCAAGCTTTGACCAGAGTGTGTGCATTAAGAGATTGAGAGGTATGTGCATAATATTAACACAGAATCTGGGAATATGAGTAGAAACAGTCAGGTAGTGTTAACAATCATTCCCTCCACAGGTATACCAGGTAAGAAATGTAGAATTTAGCTATAACACAGTTGAAATATACACTGTTTAGAGACATACCACTGGCCAAACCAAGGCCATAGGGTATTGTAATAATACCTATAACTTAATGATTAAAGCAATGATCATTAAAGTTGTGAGAACTACAAGGATATATAATTTAATTGACATCTATCTCTCCCCCCACCATATCTACAACAATAATCTAAATACACAAATCAATGTCTATGTTTACACCAAACCTACTATTGTTCAATAAATATTGAAATGTGTTTCTATTAATGTTCCGTGTTGAAATATTATCATTGGTGGCCTGTTGCTATTAATGTAACCTGCATTCCGTTGTAATGGCCACTGTGGTTCCATATATGCATGTGTTCTGTTTGCTATGCAACTGTTCTAAATCTGGTGTTTTGGGTTAATGGGAATATCTATGCATGCTGTTATACCAAATCACGGATTGTGTTAACTATTACTAACCCTGATATGTTTTAAAACTGCAACACCATAGCACGTTTGGGAAGGCCGGTCCCAGCAGACCCACCTCTCCCATCACATATGGCCATGGGACCGGGCTACAGCACATCTGGGACCAACCCTGGGACTTCTGTGTCTGTGGGTCCTGCACCAGCTTCAGGAGGAACCACCTCAGGGGATGGTGCTTGTCCCCCCCTGGGAGTGGGTGCAGACCGGAATCTTTCACCCATCGTCAGGTCCAGGGATTGATGCATAGCAAGCTCCAAAGGGAGTTTGGAGATCTGCTACTTCAGCCTGAGGGCCAAGCGGTGCATTTAGAGGGTCAGCCTGCCCCTCCTACTCAGCCCCCAGCACAGCCACATTCAGGGCGCTGAAGGTGGAGTGGTGACTGCCCATGGGTGGGGACCTCAGTCCCACTGTTTTCATTTGGGGGCTCATGGGGTTCCAATTTCCAAACCCCCTCCCCATCCAAGGTGTTTATCCCCCACATGTGTCATATACCTCCTCTGTATGTTGTCTTGTCTGTCTTGCCTGTCTTCCTACCGAACTTACCTCCTCAAATATACCTACTATCCTTCCCCAACATCCCACTCTCACCTTAACAAAAGGGGCAATCTGTTCCCCCCAAACAAAT
>NC_056725.1:988952449-988954949 GCF_019279795.1 Protopterus annectens
TGCTTTGTTAGTCCTATTCCCTTGTATAATATCAATGGCCATAAATGTAAATTTAGCAGTGGTATGTGCCAAGGAATGTTTGTATAAAGCATTGGTTATTTTGTTTGTCTTGATATTACTGATGTGCTCTGAGATTCTGATTCTAAGTGGCCGAGAGGTCTGTCCTACATAAAAAGCACCACCGTGACAGCTGGCCAGATAAATAATCCAGTCACTGCTGCAGCTGGTAAAGAATTTGATGTAATAAACCTGGGAATAGTTCCTACTGGAAAACTGTTTAGATTTGTTGATTTTATCACAGTTAGTACAGTGTCCACATGGAAAACAACCTGTAAGGGGGTCCCCTGAAAGTGTAGTTTGTTTAAATTGCGTGTGGTTGTTCTTACTGCCATGTTTGAAATGATTAAAGAAACCCCCCAGGTTTTTGCCTTTTCTAAATGAAAACTGACACCGGTCAGGAATGAAATTGGAAATATCAGAATCATATTGTAAAATGTTCCAGTGGGTGTTGATACTGTCAATTAGTTGGTTCGAATTCCTAGCATAAGTGGTAGTAAATCTTAATGTAGTGCTTTTATTAGGGATGTGTTTTTGGTACTGGAGAAAATTATTTCTGTTGGAGGAATTGGTCAGATTCAGGACATTATTATCAAAAACAGATGCCTTCCAACATCACAGGAGGGATCTCACAGAAAGATTCAGGTCCAGAGGCTATGCTATAGGCCATATGTCTAGTGCCAGCAACATGACCAATTCCTCCAACAGAAATAATTTTCTCCAGTACCAAAAACACATCCCTAATAAAAGCACTACATTAAGATTTACTACCACCTATGCTAGGAATTCGAACCAACTAATTGACAGTATCAACACTCATTGGAACATTTTACAATATGATTCTGATATTTCCAATTTCATTCCTGACCAGTGTCAGTTTTCATTTAGAAAAGGAAAAAACCTGGGGGGTTTCTTTAATCATTTCAAACATGGTAGTAAGAACAACCACACGCAATTTAAACAAACTACACTTTCAGGGGACCCCCTTACAGGTTGTTTTCCATGTGGACACTGTACTAACTGTGATAAAATCAACAAATCTAAACAGTTTTCCAGTAGGAACTGTTCCCAGGTTTATGACATCAAATTCTTTGCCAACTGCAGCAGTGACTGGATTATTTATCTGGCCAGCTGTCACTGTGGTGCTTTTTATGTAGGACAGACCTCTCGGCCACTTAGAATCAGAATCTCAGATCACATCAGTAATATCAAGACAAACAAAATAACCAATGCTTTATACAAACATTCCTTGGCACATACCACTGCTAAATTTACATTTATGGCCATTGATATTATACAAGGGAATAGGACTAACAAAGCAGGTTGGCATTCAATTCTTAACACTAAGGAAAAGAAATGGATTATCAAACTGGGGGGAATTATTCCCACCTGGCTTGAATGATAATTTTTGAATTATCCAATAGGTATTCAGTGACCTCTATATATTCTGTCACATTTTTGCTGTGTTCATTTTCACTGAAGAAGGTTGTGTATACCCTATCGAAACAGGTCTGGTGCAAAAGTGTTGTCTGTGTAGGTTTAATAACCTGTCACAATAAACTGAGGTTTTCAGGATCTACGTTATGCTGGTTCTGTTTTTTCTTTTACCATTGTTATAATTGGAACCGGGCATTTGCTTTACGTGCAGGAACCTTTTTTATGTAACAAAATTATTGCATGAAGCATATACCCACACACAATGCAAATGACATAAAATCACACACAAGTTTGCATAGATAGAAATGTTTATTTGTGTACTGTTTCAGTTGTTAATGCTATTTCTTATAGCAGTTAGGTGTTTGGAATACATAATAACTGATTAATGCAATGCTCAAACAAAACATTTGATACAGTAATCTGAAAAATATAACATACTTTGCTGTCCAGGCTAAGGCATTCATGTAGTACAACAGTAAAAAAGCACTTGCCTTGAAGATAAGAACCAGTCAACACTTAATTACAGATGTAGTTCCGCAGCCTCCAATTACAATCTGTACTCACTCCTAGGGGGGAAAAGTATTAGTTGTCACAATGTAAATGCATCTGTTATATAACAATGCTTACCTTAAAATGTCACTGTCACACTGACAAACAGAACTGTGTGTAAGACAGTAAGTTGTAGCCCACCACTGTTCCCATGGTGAAATGTATGAAAATTTACAGCCATATACCTTAATTTTTCTTACTACTGATATCCCTCACATGTTGTAACAGCCTAGGTTAAAAACATTTAATACCCCCCCCCCATAAAATGTCTTACAAGAGCATATAGCAGTGTTTTCCATACACTGACCTCTGGACTGTAGAAGGTCACACATGTTTTGTCCAGCTGTTGCCCTCATATATATGCACCCTACCCCACATTTTGTGTGGGAGTCCACAACATCACTGGAATGATAGCAGGAATACCAGCACTAAATAATGATAGGCTATTACCTAACAA